>NC_137674.1:24850761-24943261 GCF_963989245.1 Nansenia antarctica | reverse complement strand
CCAGAGGAGGACCCATGCAATGGCAACAGAGGAGAACACAACTCAAGCCACAATATTAGGAGCAGCAGAAGAAAAAATCACTCACACAGCTGGTCTACAAAGGGTGGTAGAATAGATAACTAAAAGCTAACATGAATCTCCCTGTCGGATGAAACAGGACTCCCTATTCGGTTGTTAAGTCTGACGTCATGTGTGACGTTTAGCCATTTCCGGGTCCAAACCAGAAATTCCCCGCACCAGAGTACCAGTGTACTAAAGCGGTAGAATGACAGTTCAATCGTTTTTTTAGACTCGGATCTATTCATACAACAAGGGACACGGCACTTTCCCGTTTTTCCCATATTGTCAGGGTCTTTGAGCCTCGGAAAAGCGCTATACAAATATAATGAATTATTATTATTACTGCGGCATTTCGAAGAGAGCGCCTCAGCCAACGTTGGACCCGGAAACACGTCACGACTTAACAACCGAATAATACTACAAACAAAAACAGTCCATATTAATAATAACACCACCACTGGATGATTCGGCTTTCCGGAATGTGACACAAAAGAAAAACCCTGTAAGTAAGTAACACAAAGGTGAGAAGGAAGAACGGGGTGTAGCGACTACGGACAGACAGACAGACAGACAGACGGACGAGGACAGATGGAGCGTCACAGCAGATCCTTTATTAGTTTCAATTAATTAATTAATTACTGACATTAGAGGTGACAGGAAGCACAGAGATGGCACAGGGGAGGTGACCAGGTGAGGAGGAGGGGGGGGGGGGGGGGCGGAGGAGGAGGAGGCACTAACACAACATCTATGAGCAGGTAATGGAGGTAGACGCTCAAGTCTGCGTGAGAGAAGATAGAGAGTCCCAGAAGCACACGTCACTGTCCAATAGGGGCTGTAGCTGTGAGGTCATCAGCCCGTCCTGGGATTGGTCAAGATTAAAGCAAGTGGGGCGGCAAGCGTGCCTGGGTGGTGCTGCGTGTGTGAGGGAGGTCAAGGGTCAAGGGTGTCTGTGGAGCGATAGCGTGTGAGTAAAGATAGTGTTTCAAAGCAAATATATATGCCTGCGAATAGCATGGGGGCATATGAGCGCTGTAAGCATATATCTTAGTAAGAGTGTGTGTGTGTGTGTGCGTGCATGCGCGTGTGAGTGTGTTTGTGTGTGTGTGTGTGTGAGTGTGTGCGTGCGTGTGAGAGTGTGTGTGTGTGTGTGTGTGTGTGCGCGCGTGAGTGTGTTTGTGTGTGTGTGTGTGTGTGTGTGTGCATTCGGGTAGTTTGTCTCTTGGCTAACGTGGACGTTTGTTCCCCCCTGGCTCATCTCAGGTGGAGGTGGTGGCAGGGCGTGGCAGGGCGTGGCCTGGGCGTGCGTTCCTTCTGAGAGTGTTGCTGGCAGCAGGGAAGCAGGGTGGCACAAGGCTCGGGGGCGGGGCACCCTGTGTCCGGCAGGGTCTTACCTCGCTGCGGGGTGGGTCTGCTGGACCGCCCTGGCGGTGGGGCGGCGGGGGCGCAGGTGGGCCCTGGCCCTGTGGGCGTTGATGGCGGCGGACGAGCCGCTGTGCACGGTGAAAATGCGGCTCATGTCCCGGCCCCGGGCGGGTGTGGATACCCCGGGGGTGTGGACCGGGCCAGGGGCCTGGTGGGCGGGCTGGATGGGGTGGACGGGCTGGATGGGCTGGATGGGCTGGATGGGTTGGATGGGCTGGCTGGGCTGAGCTGCCTGACACGCCGTCTGGCACTCCGCACGGGTCATGAAATTGTTTCCGTTGCCATGGCAGCCACCGTACCAGAAGTGGACGCATTTGGAGGCGGTGACGTCATAGTGGTAGCGAGCCGTCCAGCCGCTACAGGACCCAGCGGCACGGGGCAGAGAGCAGGTGGAGCGCTGGACTACAGGGGGGGGGGAAAGACACGAGACATTCTTCACACTGCTCTGAATACCACTTAATACCATGGCAACAACAACAACAACAACAACAACAACAACAACAGCAACAGCAACAACAACAACAACAGCAACAACAACAACAGAAACAACAACAACAACAAAAAAGCAAAGCATAAACAAATACACAAACACAATATAAAAACAAAGCTACTACAACAGCATGTTTGGATACTGGATTCTGATTGGCTAGCAACAGTGGTAAATACCCCAACAACCTTCAGTTCAGACCGCATTTCCAGTATCAATGCGCCTCCCAATCAATTTGATTTAACACCTGTGCTGACCTACAATGGGTTGCAATGGTTGATCTTGTTTATGGGACTATATTCTGTGGCGGAAGGATATATGTATTCTGAAACGATTAATGATTGTAAATACATGAATTTAAAGTTACAACTGTATTTATTTTTTATATTATGTGGTGGCTGTTGTAGAAAAGTGGCTGTTGTAGAAAAGCTTCGCCTCGTGCCACAACCCTGTACCAGTGGTAAATGAGTCCACAACCCTGTACCAGTGGTAAATGAGACCACAACCCCCTTCCTCGAATGGTAAATTGCTTCCTTTCCACATTCCCCATCCTCTTTCTACTGTTGCATCACTCACCGCCGTGGGGGGGGTTGGGGCAGCCCTCCCCGTTAGGTCCTCCGGCGGCGGTCACGCGATCAAAACAGCACCCGTAGGTGGTGGTGCGGCACTGCACGCCGTTCTCAGCCGGAAGAACAGGAATGATGGGAGCGGCCTGAGAGGTGGGGGGAGAGGGGGAGAGGGGGGGAGAGTCAGAAGAAAAGTAGGGTACTGTAACATAAGCCAAAGGTTTGCGGGAAAAAAAGTGCTGGAAAGTGGAAAAAGAGATTGCACAAGGCCTTCCTTACCGTGGGAGGGAGGGCGTACTCCTGACACCCCTGTCTGCGGGACCCCTGGGCCTCAGTCACACCATCCTGGCAGCATCCGTATCTGACACACAGACAGGACAGAATAAGAGTGGAAAACTCTAGCAACAAAACTACATTCAAGAATTCAATTCAATTCAAGAATTAAAGAATGGAATTCAAGATAGCTTTATTGTCCGTCACACATTGTGTGACAGAAATTCTCCTTCGACAGGCAGAAGTGCAGCTCAAGAATACAGTTCCACATAAAAAAAACACACATAGGTCACATACATTAATACATACAATAAAAACAGACAAGACAAAGCAGTGTTAATAAAATGTAGTGCCTATTTAAAAAATCCAGTCATTTAAAAATAATTTTAAAAACTGGCCCAGAACATTCAGAAGACCCAATCAACCTAACCCAGTTAATTGCAAATTCTGTGGTCAGCAGCCCTGGCCTTAAAACACAAATATAGCCAGACAGCAAGACCGTGGAAAACATAATTGGCCTCTCTGTGGCCTCTGAAGGATAAAAACCCCCCAAATAGACCCCGTGCTTTTCTATATTCTATATTCTGCTACGGCAGCCCACCATAATGAGGGGGTTAGAGATGGCAGATGGCTACCTGGTCTGGGAGCAGGAGACAGGGGCGGGGGTAGGGGTCTGTGGGCAGCCCTGGGCGTGTGGGCCCCTGGCTGACGTGGTGCTGCCTGGGCAGCAGCCGTAGTAGGACTGGCTGCAGTGTTGGGCCGGGGCGGAGCTGTGGGGGTCGTACACCGTGTTGGGCTGGGCCGGGTCCACGTACTCGGGCCTGCGGACTGAGAGCAGCAGCATGGGAAAATCGTGATGTTAGAATTATAAGGTTCTAGAATCTCCATTTTTTGTCAATTCTTTTTTGCTTTTTTTTTACATAATCTGATCCATTAGGTGTTTATTAATGCCTGTGTGGTGTTATTTTTAAAATGTTGACATATTTGAGTTAGTAATTAATAAAATACAAAGGTTCCATCTCACAAAACATGGAATGTAAAAACTTTGACGCTTAATATCTCTGAACTGCCCTAAACGGAGATAGAACCTTATCATTCTAAGCTCACAAAATGGTAAATGGACTGCACTTATATAGCACCTTTTTTGCTGCTCCAAAGCGCTTTACAACGGCCTCTCATTCACCCATTCACACACACATTCACACACCAATGGCTGCAAGCCGCCATGCAAGGCGCTCACTGGGAGCAATTTTGGGGTTCAGTGTCTTGCCCCAAGGACACTTCGACATGTGGCCAGCCGGGGCTCGAACCGCTGAGCGGCCAACCTTGTGATCATTAGACGGCGACTCTACCTCCTGCGCCACAGCCGTCCTGGCTTAGACAGGGGTGCCGCAGAGAGACTCCAAACACTTAGTGGCTGTAGAGACCCATTATTAGAACCACGCAGAGAGAGAAACGACAGCCCCATGTAGCGAGACCACATGATGTTATCACTCAAGAGCCGGTGGAGGGATTACCTGCCACACACAGAGAGCTCACACACAGAGAGAGAGAGAGAGAGAGAGAGAGAGAGAGAGAGAGAGAGAGAGAGAGAGAGAGAGATATCATACTGCGCTGAGATGTCATGTAAGGGCAGCAGTGGCTCAGGAGGTAGAGCCGGTGTCTAATGATCGCAAGGTTGGCGGGTCGAACCCTGGCTGGCCACACGCCGAGGTGTCCTTGAGCAAGGCACTGAAGCCCTAATTGCTCCAGGGTTGCCATCTATGGCCGACCCTTGCCTAGAGCATAAAATACCAAATTCCAACAACTGACTTGCATGGCAATAAAACAATTATGTTATTATTATTATTATTATTATTATTATTATTATTATTATTATTATTATTATTATTATGTCATTCACACAGCATATCCTCACTGCAAAACGAAGGAGCTATCCTGAGAAATATCTGATTGGTATCGGACCGAAACGGAGAGCACTGGAGACACGAACCAGGACACGGAAGAGTGTCAGAACACATGCACGTAATGAGTGAAAGAACACACGCAAGAGCTCACCCTCACAATCATGCCGTCGCCACTGGGGCAGCATGAGACAACGGAACATGCCAGAAACACCACAGTGCAGGCCAACGCTCCCTAACACACTCCAGTGCCTCGCAAATATTTTAATCAGACTGACAATGCCCATAGACCCCTGAAAATATGTCAATCAGGCCTGGATAATTAGTGCTGGAAAAGGGGGTGGACAAGGAGAGGGGGGACAGGGGGGGACACGGGGGGACAGGGGGACGGGGGGTGAAGGGGTGGAGTGGGGGGGGGTGAAGGGCTTTAGGTAAGCTGGACAGAAAGGACATGACAACGCAGAAGTGAGACCAGCAGTTGGACATTAGCCTGAGGCTGTTATTTTGGTCATTGTCTTTGAACATGTTTTTAAAACACTTTCTACAACAGCATGTT
Source organism: Nansenia antarctica (assembly GCF_963989245.1). NCBI lineage: Eukaryota > Metazoa > Chordata > Actinopteri > Argentiniformes > Microstomatidae > Nansenia > Nansenia antarctica. The sequence goes on along the minus strand of NC_137674.1, from coordinate 24,937,993 downwards.
TGGATACTGGATTCTGATTGGCTAGCAACAGTGGTAAATATCCCTCAAACAACCCACAGTTCAGACCGCATTTCCAGTATCAATGCGTCTCCCAATCAATCTGATTAAGAACACCTGTGCTGACCTACAATGCAATCGTTCGATCTTGTTTATGGGACTATATTCTGTGGCGGAAGGATATATGTATTCTGAAACAATTAGTGATTGTAAATACATGAAAAGGCTTCGCCTCGTGCCACAACCCTGTACCAGTGGTAAATGAGTCCCCCTTCCTCTCATGGTAAATTGCTTCCATATTGAACAGACAGAAGGGGTCTGGAGTGAGAGAGTTACAGACAGAAGGGGTGAGAGGGCAGATGAAGAGACAGACGGGGTGTGGAGTGAGAGGGTAGGTGAAGAGACAGAAGGGAGTGAGAGGGTAGAGGAACAGACAGAAGGAGTGAGAGGGTAGAGGAACAGACAGAAGGGAGTGAGAGGGTAGAGGAACAGACAGAAGGAGTGAGAGGGTAGAGGAACAGACAGAAGGAGTGAGAGGGTAGAGGAACAGACAGAAGGGGTGTGGAGTGAGAGGGTAGAATGAAGAGACAAAATGAGCGGATACCTGTTAGGTTGTCGGGGTTGTAGGGCAGGAAGCCTTGCTGTGTGTTGTCATGTCCTCTAGGATCCTGCATGCTGGGCACCACTGGACAAACAGAAGGAGATACACACACACACACACACACACACACACACACACACACACACACATACATACACGGGTCAGATTCAGGGCTGTGTACACATAAACATAAATGGACTGCACTTATATAGTGCCTTTATCCAAAGCGCTTTACAACGGCCTCTCATTCACCCATTCACACACCAATGGTGGCAAGCTGCCATGCAAGGCACCGGCCGGCCCGCTCACTGGGAGCAATTTGGGGTTCAGTGTCTTGCCCAAGGACACTTCGACATGTGGCCAGCCAGGGCTCGAACCGCCAATCTTCCAACCTTGAGATCATTAGATGGCGGCTCTACCTCCTGCGCCACAGCCGCCCCATCTCTGTGGGTTGACAGTGAGACAGAGGTGTTGGGCGTGCTCTCACCCTGTGCTCTGTAGCAGGCCTGGGGGTTGCAGGTCTCCACGGTGGAGGGTTTGGGGTGGGCGGTGCACCTCTCCACGGGGTACAGGTTCCTCTGGCTGTCTGAGCAGATCACCTGACGCTCACGCAGCCCAGAGCCACAGCTCTTAGAGCACTGGGGACAGGAAACAAGGAGGGAGTTAGAGAGGGCAGATATCTAAGCCAAACTCATTTCCTGTGTGTGTGTGTGTGTGTGTGTATGTTTGTGCATATTTGTGTGTGTGTGTGTGTGTGTGTGTGTGTGTGTGTGTGTGTTTGTGCATATTCATGTGTGTGTGTGTGTGTGTGTGTGTGTGTGTGTGTGTTTGTGCATATTCATGTGTGTGTGTGTGTGTGTGTGTGTGTGTGTGTTTGTGCATATTCGTGTGTGTGTGTGTGTGTGTGTGTGTGTGTGTGTGTTTGTGCATATTCGTGTTTGTGTGTGTGTGTGTGTGTGTGTGTTAATGAAGAGTCCTGCCACTCACCAGTCCCCAGTCTCCAACATGCCAGCTGATCTGGACGGGGCATGCGGGCATGTGGCAGGGCTGCACATGCACAGGGCGCAGGCTGCTGCAGGCGCTCTCCACCAGCTGCACCGACCCTGCGCCCACACACATCACCTCCCTGGTCTGCTCCCCGACGCCACAGGTCACTGAGCACTGCAGACACACACAACACACACAACCACTGAGAGAAGCACTGCAGACAACACACAACACACACAACCATTGAGAGAAGCACTGCAGACAACACACAACACACACCAGACAACACACAACAGACAACACACACCAGACAACACACAACATACAACACACAACACACAACACACAACACACCACACACAACACACCACACACCACACACAACACACCACACACCACACACAACACACAACACACCACACACCACACACAACAGACAACACACAACAGACAACACACAACACACAACACACCACACACCACACACCACACAATACACATCACACACCACACACCACACACACCACACAACAGACACAACGACTGAGAGAAATCCAGAGGCAGTCAAAGATGAGATTTCTCAATTTTCTACAACAGCATGTTTGGATACTGGATTCTGATTGGCTAGTAGCAACAGTGGTAAATACCCCAACAACCCACAGTTCAGACCGCATTTCCAGTATCAATGCGCCTCCCGATCAATATGATTAAGAACACCTGTGCTGACCTACAATGCAATGGTTGATCTTGTTTATGGGACTATATTCTGTGGCGGAAGGATATATATATTCTGAAACGATTAGCCCATCCTACCTGGCTCCAGACGGAGGCTCTGTATTCGGCACACGTCTGCATGTTGCAGGTCTGCAGGGTGGAGGGAGCCTGGGAGTAGGCGGCGCAGACAGCGTCCTCCACCACACGGGGTCCAGATGCATCATGGGAGACGCACTGCACGCTCCGGATCTGGGTGCCGCCGCCACACGTGGCAGAGCAGGCGTTCCACTCACCCATCTTCCAGCTGACATGGCCCACAGGAGGGAGAGATGGGAGTTAATAACACCCAACGCTGTGCAGAATCATTCCCCAAGCAAGCCCCTCGAACACCGCCAGCTACCCACACCAAAGCCACAAGCCACAAGCTGCCACTTTCAAAATCAAGCCAGCAACAAAAAGGGATTTGTTCTTTCTAGACACTAATCACTACAAGCTGTGATTAGTTCACAACAGACACAACAGACACACGTCGGTTTAAACATAGAACAACACAGGATGACAGTGACCCCCCAAAAATATAATAATTATTATGTGATATGATAATAAGAGAGTGATCGAACTTTATTCTCCCAAATTACCAGTGCTTCTTTATGCTCTCAAATTACAAAATTCCACTTTCAGAGGAACTAGATTACCGTGACTGTAATGTATGTAAAGTATGTAATCAAATGTTTTATTTGTCCATACTCCAGATGACTGTGCAACTAGAGACTAATCGTGAGCTTAGAATTATAAGGTTCTATCTCCGTTTAGGGCAGTTCAGAGATATTGAGCGTCAAAGTTTTTACATTCTATTATGTTTTGTGAGATGGAACCTTTGTATTTTATGAATTACTAACTAAAAAATGTAAACATTTTAAAAATAACACCACACAGGCATTAATAAACACCTAATGGATCAGATTATATAAAAAACTAAATTTTGACAAAATGGAGATAGAACCGTATAATTCTAACGTCACGTAATGTTGTTGTGTTCTCCTGGTCAGAGTTTAGGCTGCCCAGGGTTCTTAGCCGTCTCAGGTTTCTGAAGAACACCATCAAAGGGAAGGACCAGGAAATACCGCAGTCACTGATATTTACTGCCTAGACACTAGCGGTGCCTAGCACACAGATACATATGACGCCACCACACGAACGACTTCGACACACAACACCTCACATGTGTACACTCATAGTTGTTATTGTAGCATCAGCTACAAATAAACTATGTTTATGGACACAGACAAGAAAGTCTTTATTGACCCAACTAACTAACTAACTAACTAACTAACTGTACTAAAGCAATCAGGCAGCAACCCAGCTTAGGGATCAGGGGCCAGGGGTCATAGGTCAAGGAAGGGACTCTCTTTGATGCAACTCTTCGCATCAAATCATGGCCCTTTCCCAGTGGGAAAGAAGTCTTAAAAAGGGTCAAAACAATTCGGGGGGAACACAGGGGAGGGGGAAGGAGATCTCTGAGCTGGGCCGTTGCTCACGCCTTTGTTCTGGGTCCCACGTGGAAGAACAGGCTCTCTAAGACACTCTAAACACAGACGGTGATACTGAACTCAAACACATATCATGGAGTGGAAAGTATGTGCTAGATGTGTGTAGTAGTAGTCTTGCTTTGGAATGAAACCCTAACTGTTATATAGGTGTCTATGTATGTAATAATAAATAATAATACGTTTCATCTCAAAGGGCTAAAATCTCAATGTCTTGTTCCAGGGCCCAGTAGTTCCAAACTTTTAATCTCAATCAGATCCGATCAGATTTTTAAATCCCATTTTTGGGTGATCCAGGATCAGACAACTGGGCCAGATTTTGTCCCAGTATTTCAAAGCATTCAGGATAGGATCACCCTGATCCAGATTCAGACTTTTCAAGATTACTAGATCCTGAATATCAGCGCTTTAATCCTACCGATCTCCATCTAGTGGATATGAAAAATAATACAAGGAAGACAAGAGACATCTATAATGTCTAATCATATGTTTAAATACATAAAGGACATAAAATCATAATAATGCAGTACTGAAGAGGCGTTTTGCATGCCTCAATTATCTGAGAGTGGAACCCCAACGACCCTGCCGCATAACACTGGCTTGTATTGTGCTACACAATATCGCTGTCCATCGCAGAGTCCCCCTCTCTGACATCCATGATCCCCCAGAGCCCCTTGCACCTGCTGATGATCTCGGCCCACCTATGGATTTCCCTCTAAATGAGAGACTGAGTGGTGGTGCAATGCCAGATGCTATTGTCCGCAATTACTTTTGAAAGGTGATGACAGATGATGGACTGAATCTAAATTCCATTTGTGATTGACAATCTTTGTTGTGATACTTTTATGAGCATAAACATTTATGTCGTCAACATTTGGTTGAAAACAAAATAGGCCACCACAAACGTGAACAAAAAATGAAATGAAATGAAATGTATTTGCCATGAAGGCTAAAAAATTTGTATTATTTCAGTTTAACAAACTTTGCCATCTTATTTATATTGAAACATATTTTTAAATAAATTGTATAGTACATTTTGCTCTGGTAATCCACTGGTGGGATCAAGATAATCCAGTTTTTTGGGATCAAACTGATCCCAATCCTGTGTTGTCGGTTTGAACTACCCGTTTTGAAGATTTGATACAGATTAAAGCCTGGATTTGATTTCCTGATCTGATCGGATATCAAAGTGATCCTAATCCTGTTGTTTGGTTTTGAACTACCCAAAATCCAAATCTGATCCGATCAGATTAGGGATTAAAAGTTTTGGACTACTGGGCCCAGGTTATCATTAAATCCCAGTATTAAGTGGGTGATCTGAATGGATATACATATTATATATATATATACATATATATATATACTGTATATGTATATGATGACTTTGTGTTTGAGGTCTCACTCTACTCCTCTTGGCCTCCGTAGCCTCTGTGTTACCTGTACACATATGTTCTGGGTCTTTCTGAGGGTTTCCACAAATGTGGTGGGTACAGGTACGCCATCCTTTCAGAACAGGAACAACACACCCAGACAGGTGAGGCCCAGGGGCTTAGCCAGCTCAGCCCCGATTACCATTGAACAACTGTAACATCCATTTAAAAAATAACTGTGGTCCATCTGTATGTACTGTATATGCACTGGATCTAGACTTTCCAAACAGGGCCATTTATCTCAAGCCTAAAAAAACAACAACAAAACAAAGGCAACTGCCGTCTCACAAAACACGATATGATAAAACACTGGCATGAATATTATTTTGTCCATGTATAACCACAACTGATACACTTACAGTTTTGTTAATCATCAAATCACTAATGGTCTCTGTGTTCTAGGTTCTAGGGTGTAATGATCTCTGTGTTCTAGGTTCTAGGGTGTAATGGTCTCTGTGTTCTAGGGTGTAAGGATCTGTGTTCTAGGTTCTAGGGTGTAATGATCTCTGTGTTCTAGGGTGTAATGATCTCTGTGTTCTAGGGTGTAAGGATCTGTGTTCTAGGTTCTAGGGTGTAATGATCTCTGTGTTCTAGGGTGTAATGATCTCTGTGTTCTAGGGTGTAAGGATCTGTGTTCTAGGTTCTAGGGTGCAATGGTCTCTGTGTTCTAGGGTGTAATGGTCTCTGTGTTCTAGGGTGTAATGGTCTCTGTGTTCTAGGTGTAATGATCTGTGTTCTAGGTGTAATGATCTGTGTTCTAGGGTGTAATGGTCTGTGTTCTAGGGTGTAATGGTCTGTGTTCTAGGGTGTAATGATCTGTGTTCTAGGGTGTAATGATCTCTGTGAAATAGCAGGCCCAGTAAGGACTCCTCACTCACCTGCTGGTCTGGGGGCAGGGCTGGGGGTTACAGGTGCGGTTGCTCAGGGGGCGTGGCAGGGAGGCGCACAGGTAGTCTGGGTAGGACTCGTTATCAATGGCACAGTATACCAGGCGAGACTGGAACCCTAGGGGGGGGGGGGGTTACACCATACATGATGCAAAAGGACTGTGTCAAGACATTTACATCGATTTGTTTTTGTTTTTACATGATTACACAATATCAATGATATGAGTTCTGATCTGCTGCTCTGATTGTTACATTTAACACTAGAACAGCCGTGCCTTTTTTACCTACTACCTACTAAAAGAGCCGCCTCAAATGACCCCCCTCTTTACAATGCTCAAGCTGCTATTTACACACAACGACCACTAGTTGGCCGGCTTGTAAATTCGCCTGCTTCCTACACAGAAAAACTAGCAAAATAGCTTCATACTAGCTTATCCTGATGTGATTTTGAAAATGTAAGGATACTGGGTGGTAGAATGCACATATCTAGGAAAAGCCATGAAAGGAGGGTCCTTGAAATTTGAAATGTTATAAGATATAACATTTTTCTTTACTCACATGGCTGTTCTATAGTGTTAACAGTTATACGGTTACACTAGAACACCACATCACCAACTGTCAAATCTTATTTCAAATTTGAAAGTGACAGTTAAATCTAAGATAGCCTACATGAGATAAGAGAAGTTCCCGGGACACTGACCTGATCCACACTCTCTGCTGCACGCCGCCCAGGACCCAAAGCTCCAATAGTAGCCCTCCCTGGAGCGCCCGTTGGGGAGGTAGTACTCGTACTCCACACCCTGGTTAGGCTCCTGGCTGATCAGCTGAGAGGACACAGGCGGACACCTTATCTAAATGTATTCTGACATCTGTTTCAACAGTGATATTATGTATAGAAGATTTTCTTTTCAAGCATGAATGAGGTAAATAATAATAATAATAATAATAATAATAATAATAATAATAATAATAATACATTAGACTTATATAGCGCTTTTCTAGACACTCAAAGACGCTTTACAAACTGAAAAGATAGAGTAGTAATAATAAAAAGACACAAAATAAAAGAAATAAAAGAAATCATAGAGGGCCTAATGAAGGTAGTGCTAGGGACACATGGGAAGGGGAGGGGGAGAGGGTTAACTTCTGAAGGCGAGCTTGAAGGCAAGAGGTGGGGTTTTGAGGGCCTGTTTACATGTTGAAGTGGTGGGTTTTGAGGGCCTGTTTAAATGTTGAAGAGGTGGGTTTTGAGGGCCTGTTTAAATGTTGAAGAGGTGGGTTTTGAGGGCCTGTTTAAATGTTGAAGAGGTGGGTTTTGAGGGCTTGTTTACATGTTGAAGAGGTGGGGTTTTGAGGGCCTGTTTAAATGTAAACCAAAACATTGCAGTGTCACTACAGCTGAGGCGGTGACTGACCTCAATGACGAGTGGTTCGGTGGTGGGGCCGCGGCCGATGATGGTCTCAGGGGTCAGCTCCCCCTCGGCACCTCTCTGGTAGTACAGCATGGTACCGGCGATGGCTGTGGCCCGGGAGAACTCGATGACCCAGTGTCCGTTCAGGTAATACTCTCCACGCAGGTTCTTAATAGCTGACAATATAGACAACACAGTAGCCTCAGTCACTGTCAACAAACAATTGTATACAGCTCTCCACACAGGGTGTGTCCAGGCTAGCCAGGGTCTGTCCAGGCTAACCAGAGTCTGTCCAGGCTAACCAGAGTCTGTTCAGGCTAACCGGGGTGTGTCCAGGCTAACCAGGGTCTGTCCAGGCTAACCAGGGTCTGTCCAGGCTAACCAGGGTCTGTCCAGGCTAACCAGGGTCTCTCCAGGCTAACCAGGGTCTGTCCAGGCTAACCAGAGTCTGTCAGGCTAACCAGGGTCTGTCCAGGCTAACCATGCAGTGGTCCAGGCTAACCAGGGTCTGTCCAGGCTAACCAGGGTCTGTCCAGGCTAACCAGGGTCTATCCAGGGTAACCAGAGCCTGTCCGGGCTAACCAGGGTCTGTCCAGGCTACCCAGGGTGTGTCCAGGCTAACCAGGGTCTGTCCAGGCTAACCAGGGTCTGTCCAGGCTAACCAGGGTCTGTCCAGGCTAACCAGGGTCTGTCCAGGCTAGCCAGGGTCTGTCCAAGCTAACCAGCGTCTGTCCAGGCTAACCATGCAGTGTTTCCAGGGAGGACTCACCCAGGTAGTTGCGAGTGGGGACCGTCTCTCTGATGCTGATGGTGGTGGCTCCCACGGGGATGATGAACATCTGGTTGTATCCTGGGAGAAGAAGGAAGGGTGTCAAAGAGCCTTTAGTGAGTGGGCGGGCATTCCATGGAACATTCCATAGACATGATGTTCCAACGATAGAAATATGAGGCAAACGTGCAGGATGGATTCACAGGCGTTCCTCTATGATGCAGTGTACACAGGGTTCATACAAGTTTCAACAAGTCAAATTTAAGACCTTTTTAGACCTCTTTGGATATAATTTGAGACCTATTCGCGACACCATATGATAGCTTTTTGTCATCCTGCCGTAGCTTCGTTCGCCAATAATTTCTCCCGGGGGCAGCGGATTGGCATTTTTTGGGGTTCCAGCTTGATTAATTTCCACGTAAATAGATGTGGTCGGACTGATTTCCTTGCAGGACAAGCTAACCTAATTTTTCTAGACCTAATAACTGAGACTTAACAATCGGATTGCTGGATTTTAGACTTTAAGGCTTTTTAAGACCAGCGCGGGAACCCTGGTACCTTTGGGCAGGTTGGTAGCGGTGAAGGTGTTCCTGACCGGGGAGCAGGACTGCCCGTTCCCTCCACACTGCAGACAAGGGTCCTCCTGCTGGTGAGACTCCAGCATGTTGTCACAGCCCAGGCGCTGGGGGGGGTCAGAGGGAGACAGGCAAGTATGGGGTTAACACTACAACAACAGCCGTGCCTTTTTTACCTACTAAAAGAGCCGCCTTGTGGGGTCCTCTTTACAATGCTCAAGCTGCTATTTACACACAACGACCACTAGTTGGCCGTTTGTAAATTAGCCTGCTTCCTACACAGAAAAACAGCAAAATAGTTTTACAGTAGTTTATCCTGATGTGATTTTGAAAATGTAAAGGATACTGGGTGGTAGAACGCACATATCTAGGAAACGTCATGAAAGGAGGGTCATGAAATCTGATTGAGTGCAAAGATATAAACATTTTCTTTACTCACAGGCTCATGGCTGTTCTAGTGTTAAAGATCAACTGCCAAAGAGTTCCAGAACACCCACCACCCAGTGTTCCAAGTGTTTTATGTGTTGTCTACCTAGCAACAACACGCTGATTGGCTACTTCTAAATGACCCCATCCATGGCTGTTCTAGTGTTAATAGGGTGGAGGAGAGTTAGTTTTTTTTTGTTTGGGGGGGGGGGGTTCTCAGAGCACCCTTACTGTAATTGACATCTAAGAAGAGTAACTGTGTCTGGGCAAGTAGCTCAACTCAAAAACAGGAGTGAAAGTGAAACGTTGTTGTTGTAAATGTCAAACTCAAACTCAAATAAAACTTCAACCCCTCAATAATCTCCCAGCATACCTTGCAGACGCCGCCCACGCAGACATCCCTCCTGCCAGGGTGGCACTGTGTGCCGTCGGCCACGGCACTGCGGTGCCGGAAGAAGAAGTTCTCTCCCCTGGGCATGCAGTTCAGCTCACAAGGGTTCTCCGCTGTGGGATTTGAACACATTTCGTGACGTTAGAATTATAAGGTTTTAAGAATTATAAGGCCATTTTTGGTCAAAATTTAGTTTTTTACATAATCTGATCTGTTTATTAATGCCTGTGTGGTACATTTTAAAATGTTGACATTTTTGAGTTAGTAATTCATAAAATACAAAGGTTCCATCTCACAGAACATAATGGAATGTAAAAACGTTGACGCTCAATATCTCTGAACTACCCTAAACGGAGATAGAACCGTATAATTCTAAGCTCACGAAATGGTAAATGGACTGCACTTATATAGCGCCTTTTTTGCTGCTCCAAAGCTGCTCCAAAGCGCTTTACAACGGCCTCTCATTTACCAATTCACATACACATTCACACACCAATGGCGGCAAGCTGCCATGCAAGGCGCTCACTGGCCTGCTCACTGGGAGCAATTTTGGGGTTCAGTGTCTTGCCCAAGGACACTTCAACATGTGGCCAGCCGGGGCTCGAACCGCCGATCTGCCAACCTTGTGATCATTAGGCGGCGACTCTACCTCCTGAGACACAGCCGATTTCAGAGTTGTTGAAAATCAAGCCAAAACATCGCAATGCAATGGATTCGATTAGTAATCCCCACTACTCTACACTAAATAGCTAGTGTAAACTTCTCCTGACTCACCTCCGTAGTATGGGAGCCACTTGTAACGTTTCCCTTGGAAGTCAGTCCCATCAAACTGAGAGCACTGCTCCTCACGGAAGTCCCTGGAGCCCTCAGGACACTCCTATGTGAGACATAATGGGGGGCGTGGGGTTGGTCAGGGGGTTAGCGTACGGGCCGGACAGAGAGAAACATGGGATAGAGTGATGTGACTGAGGATGTATAAATAAATAAATGATGTATGGAAGAAGATGTGTTTGACACGAGGAAGGGAAGCAGGAAACCAAACATTAAACACAAGACAGACACGCTATAGTTGAACAGTGACACAGCTCGCTCTCTCCTATCAATGTACTCACATGAACTTAACCTTTAAAACAAATGTTTAATCCCCAAAGATTGCAGACAGCAGACTACTGACATCTATAAGTGTTCTACCCTCCAGTCGAAGTCTCTGTGATTTCAGACATAAATCAGATATATGAGGTGAAATGCAGTTAGTACGACATCCAAACCGGAGGTGTTTGTCATGAATCATTGTGACACATGGGTTTTATGGGTTAATCACAGGTACCAACCTGACTTGATGACAAAAGAAAGAATGCATTTCCTATCGTAGACTTTTACGTTACAAGAGAGAATAGCTACAGGGAAATAGCGATTGAAAATGTACTCCATAGGAAAAAAACAAAAGTTTACAAAAGAACAAGACAGTCTACAAGACAGGCAACATGAAATGTGGTTAAGGAGAAGACAGACAGTGATGTCAGCAAGATGATGAAAGGTGTCAAATCAGAGTCATTTTGTTCACCTGGATGTTGCATGAACTGTAGGACTTGTCTGGCCCCACACAGTTATTGCCTCCATCCGTCCTAAAGGGAAACATAAAGACCAAACGGTTATTCTTGAACAGCCAAAACATTCATTAAGAGTCTGAGGAGAAATGACATCATGTCTTAAAGACATCAGCAACATCGTTAAGTCTGACCTTTCCACCAATCAATCCACAAACATGCACGCAGCCAAAACAAAAAGCTGAAAATAGTTTCTTAGAGTCGTGTCTCAACAAAAGGTTTGGCAGGGTGGTGAAGAGTGGTGCCTTTCCCCCCAGGCATGGATGTTATCGTTATCATATCCCATTATCGTATGACCAGTGACCGGACATGACTCAAGCTCAATCACACATTTATTCCATCTTTAAGTATCAATTAAATATTGAAGCGGAGAGGGCGATGACATCATACTACACTCAGGTTGAGGTAATCGTCCTTGCCCTGGCTTCAGAAGTCAGCTGAGTAATGAATGATCTAATCATGAAACGTACAGGTGTGGCTTCTGACTAATCTCACCTGACTAGCAGAGGCTGTGGCGCGTCTTGCCCAAACGTGCATCTTGCCCACCCAATCAAAAGTAAAGTTGTTGTTTTTTCTGAATTGTTCATATTCCGGGGCTGTGTTTGAATGTTTCATCTCAAATTTGGATTTACTGTAGGTCCATATACCATGTCTATCTAGTTAGCGCTTCAGCAACGTAAAACCACCATCTCAACTCCCCCCCCAGGGTTCCTACAAGTTTCAACAAGTCAAATCTAAGACCTTTTTAGACCTTTTTTAGACCTCTTTGAATATAATGTTTGACCTATTCGCGACACCATATGATAGCTTTTTGTCATCCTCGAGGTGATGAAATTAAGGATTTCACTGCCATACAGACAAAAAAGGAAGCAAATTGGATTTTTTTGGGTTCCAGCTTGATTCATTTCTGCGTAAATAGATGTGGTCAGACTGATTTCCTTGCAGGATCTCATTTTTAAGACTTAGCACCTCATTGTTAGACAAAATAACTGAAATTCAGGGCCTTTTTTACTCACAGAGGGCAGCTGTCTGACTAGATCACTCACAGAGGGCTGGGTGTCTGACTAGACTCACTCACAGAGGGCAACTGTCTGACTAGACTCACTCACAGAGGGCTGGGTGTCTGACTAGACTCACTCACAGAGGGCTGGGTGTCTGACTAGACTCACTCACAGAGAGGGCTGGCTGTCTGACTAGACTCACTCACAGAGGGCAAGCTGTCTGACTAGATCACTCACAGAGGGCAGCTGTCTGACTAGATCACTCACAGAGGGCAGCTGTCTGACTAGACTCACTCACAGAGGGCAAGCTGTCTGACTAGATCACTCACAGAGAGGGCTGTCTGTCTGACTAGATCACTCACAGATGTCAGGGTGTCTACTAGACTCACTCACAGAGGACATGCTGTCTGACTAGATCACTCACACAGGGCAGGTTGTCTGGCTGTGAGGCTGAGTCAGTGGAAGACTGACAACAATAACGGATCACAGGTAGGAACATAACCTTAGCCTTGGGTGTGGGTAGGTGACACACACACACACACACACACACACACACACACAGACACAGACGGCACACACACACACACACACATTATCATTAAATTAAATGACAGTCAATTCAGGAATTTAATTGCAGTCCTATGGATAGACTCAATAACTGAACTCAACTGTTTTTTGCTCAAAAATACAACAACCTAAGTGAAACTGTCATCACTCAGCTGTGCTTCAACACGTCGAGAGAACGCCTCTGTCTGAATAAACTCAGTATGAAAGCATCCAGGCTAGCTAGCGCCCGCAGGTGGATACCTGAAAAAAGACGTTTCATGTTATTTAGCTACAATCCTAAACCCTCCAGTGCAATCACTCACTCAGTCCTTTAGACACCAGCTGCTGCTGGCCATTTTGTGGCAAGTTTGCAATCGCAGCATAAACGGCTGATACATCACTTTTAGGCAGCAAGCAGCTTAGAGACCACAACTTGAAGAGACATGACTTTAGTGTGCACTCCAAAACACGTAACCACCACCACCACCACCTCAATGGAAAAGATGAAGCCATTAGAGGGGATTAATGGGTGGGGTAAAGGTATGGTTTGGGTGGGGTAAGGGTGGGATATAGTTTGGGTATGGGTGGGGAGACCACGTGCCCAATAGGAGGAAGGGTAACAGAGCCTTTTAGGAAACCAATGAAGTACAAGAGAGAACATGTCGGACGGATTCCAGCAAAGTGATTTATGGACACAACGCTTACCATGTACAGAACATGACATCCTTGATCAAGCATTAAAGGGATAGTTCACACTAATAATGACTAAATCAAATATTGGGTTGCTTACCCTGAAATCGGGTTTATGGACAATGACAACCATAATCAACACTTTGGTTCTGTTAATCTGGGCACTAACTAACAGGCAATTGTTCGAATTTTTTCAACCACAACCCAATGCAAGTCAATGGATCCTAACAAATAGCTGTTAGTTACAGTGGCCAGATAAACAGAACTAAGGTGTGGATTGAAGTCTGTCCTTGTCAGTAGATTCCTTTCAGGGTAAGGAACCGAATATGTGATTTTGTCATTTGGGTTTAGGGTTATCGCTTTAATGCAATTTCAATAAAACTCAAATGCACTCACCTGGGGTTTGAGACAATGAACAATGACATGAACACAAACCAACAAATCACACAAACTCAAATCCACTCCTCATTCTCTTTTGGCAGGATACTAGACAATACCCATCTTAAAGAAGAATCTTATTCAAGCTAGAGAGCCACTTTGCAATCTCCTCTGGATGTAGTACAGTCACATACCCTGTAACTCCCGGGTATTCTTGAGACATATGCATATTAACCTAAGCATTATCTAACCTGAAAAACACAGCTCTGAGAAGAATGATAGAACACATTGTGAATACATACAGTAAGTATTCACATACATACATGAATGTAAGCCAATACTTCCTGCCATACATACATACAGTACATTACAATTGTGTACATGTACAGTTCGTGAGCTTAGAATTATAAGGTTCTATCTCCGTTTAGGGTAGTTCAGAGATATTGAGCGTCAAAGTTTTTACATTCCATTATGTTTTGTGAGATGGGACCTTTGTATTTTATTAATTACTAACTAAATGTCAACATTTTAAAAAATAACACCACACAGGCATTAATAAACACCTAATGGATCAGATTATGTAAAAAAACTACATTTTGACAAAAATGGAGATAGAACCTTATAATTTTAACGTCATGAGTTGTAAAGAAGAAAAAGGTAGGTGGGTAGAAGGTAAACAAATTAAGAGAGGGAGAGCTTACCTTAGGGTGATACACCTCCTGGTTCTCATGGTCACTCCGCTGCCACAGCTCCGGCTGCACTCTCCATAGGGCCCCCACTGCTCCCAGGAGTCACCACTGGGCAGCTGAACAAACAAAAAACCTTTTAATGTCTTGTATCTATTACGTATTATTGTTAACATGGATTTCTATCAGGTCATTACATGTCTACTTACCAGGAAAGCTGGGGCAAAGAGCAGCTGCAAGACCGCCAGAGGCAACAGCATCTTCATTTTTCACTAGAGAGGACATGACCCGTTAGTCATAATACTGCCATGAAGCCATAACAAAGTACAGAAAATGGGTATGTTAATGATAAAGACACTGTTTTTCCCACAAAATCAGCATTTACCTGTATTTTTTTTTTCCTGGTCTGTTATACAACAGCGACTATGCCTTCGGGTTCTGACGTTCTAGTCTGTGAAGGAAACCAGACGACCGCATGTATTAAACAATCCACAAGTAAATAAAAATGTAGCTACCAGCTCATCTGCATTTGTGTGGAATAAGCTTGTGGTGCGCTAATTCAATTCCAGGCTGAATGCTTGAAGGTTTCCCCCTCCCTAAAGCCAAACTGAGTCATCCCTTTGGGAACACAGAGCCACTCACGTGTGGGTGAGTCAGCAGCCCCGCGCTCTCCCTCTCCCTCTCCCTCCACCCGCAAACACGTAATTAATTGCTTAATTGAGATGAAATATTTATTTACGTTTTGCTGTATGTGAACCAGCTGGAATGATTGTTGTTTGTTTGTTTGTTTGTTCTGGCTGTTATCAGAGGGCAGCAGGGGGTTTATGGCCCGGCTGAAATAGCCGGATGGCACGGGGCTGCCAAGCCCCTTCTGATCCACAGTGTAGGGGTACGTACGGGAGTGGACGCCCACAGATTTAGCGCGTTTAGCCTGAGGGTGGGTGGGCGGGCGGACACCCCATGTGAGTGGGCAAGAAGTCAAGGGCAAAGCCGTGCCAGCGTTTAGAGGGGCGGTGACCATATTTGTCCGGACTGATCTGACTGTCCGTAATTGCGCCCACTTGAAGGTTGTTATTGGTGGCCGTGCTTCCAGGCAGCGGCTCTATGAGCCTATTGTGTAGAACTGTTTCTGCCAGGGGCCAGAACCAAGCACAGTGATTCTAAGACACTCGGTACCGACAGTATAAATGAGTTGGCCCCCCTCCCATCCTCCGATAATACTGACAATGACATGCATGCACAGTTTTGCGCACACACACATACACACACACACACACACACACACACACACGCACGCACGCACGCACGCACACACACACACACACACACACACACACACACACACACATTCTTTCTCTCTCTCTCTCTCTCACACGCATTCTCTCTCTCTCTCTCTCTCTCACACACACACACAAAAACCTTAAACACCTTAATCAATACAGTACGAACAGCATCAAGAGCTGTATTACAATGTATTTGTATGTAAAGTCCCGTGTATCAGCCATCTCATCATTGTCTAATTAGTGTCTATTGCCTGTTCTGTCACCTATTGGCCCACAGTGTGTGAGGCTACTTGCTTCTGTCCTGCATTTCATGAGGAATAAAGTAGAATAGGCCTAGGCTATGTGACCACTCTCTGCCGTTGAGCAAATAAAAACAAACAGGGAATACTTTAAACTGTAATCACTGAAGCTAAAGTGATGAGGGAGCTTAGGTTTTCAGTTCCGACGTTTAATAGAAATCAAATGTGCGCAACTAATGAAGATTCAGGATCGCCTCGGCTTGTAAGTAACCAGTTATGTGAACTTCAATGCACTTCCACCAACGAGCAGAGTGAATGTGGAATGCGTGGGGTGAGCTGTTTAATAATAACGGAGCATGCAACTGAACGCGTTTGGAATAATAGAGCATAATTCAGTGATGAGAACTTACCCGTTTAGCTCTTAAAACTCGTCTAAAAAAGCACCTGGGTGATCCGCGCTGACGAGCCTCCGGTCGGTGATGTCTAATACTGCTGCGTCTCCCTGGCGCAAAGTCTGGGCAGGGAGTGTTTGGTATGAGCCCCTGTGTCCGTTGTCAGAGAGAAGTCTCCTGTTCTGAGGAGGTTATCTAGCCTGGACCCCTTTCCTTTCTGTTTCCAACAGGAAATTGAACTCGAGAAGAAAGAGTCCAGTCCGTGTTAAATCTCTTCTGCGTCACTCGGCTAACCACCGCTTGTCCGTGGCAATTATAGTGTGCTGATGACCGAAATGCGCTGTATTATTGGGAAGGTATAATTTGAGATTATAAAAATAGCTGTTAATGAACATGTGCATTTGTAGGAAGAGATACCCCCCATAGAATGTTCGAGATGGATGTAAATAATTGGACATTTCCCTTACCATAGCCTACTATAAGAGGAGTGAATGAATAGCAGCTCAGATTTGGGTAATGACTGTGTCTCTAATACCAGGGTGTTAACCAAGTTTCTCTCCCGATAGGAGTTAAAAAGTTAACTTATCAAAATAGATCTGAACAATGTTTTATTGACAATAGAAGCTCTGAATAAATGCATTTAAAACCATATACAGTAAATCGCCATGCAATGCCATACCATACCATACCATACTATGCCATACCCTATTACCATATAAATCATGAGACAAATGTATCAAGATTATGATATATTATCACCAGTCTAAGATGTAAAGGATGTCAAATTACAATGTTTCCTAGACAACAGATGTGAGATACACTACATCACTGAGTCTGATGATATCCTCACCTTTTTTGAGAGATTCATTTTT
The DNA here is from genome assembly GCF_963989245.1 of Nansenia antarctica. NCBI lineage: Eukaryota > Metazoa > Chordata > Actinopteri > Argentiniformes > Microstomatidae > Nansenia > Nansenia antarctica. The sequence goes on along the minus strand of NC_137674.1, from coordinate 24,920,563 downwards.
AGGAGAGAAATGTCCTAAGAAACTAGTGAGAAACTTTCAATGTCAAAAACCTAAAGACCCTTTTAAATATATTTTTAATATATATATTTTTTTAAAAGGAAATGTTTATAGAGAACTGAGATTTGTGTTCATGATCACATAACTTGTACAGGTTGTTAAAACAGCACATGAAGACTAGCTGAGATGACTAGTTATTTTGGGGTTTTTAAAAGGGAAACCACAAGAGCCACTATAGCGCTATGCTTAGTAAACTACCACCATATGTCTCCCAAACGGGCCTCCCCTCCCCTCTCTTTAGGGGGTGAGGTTTTTGGGAACACAGACTTCTTCTCCTCTTTGAGAAGAAACACCCAAACAAACTGCAATTATGGCAACCCAGTGGTATGTGAAAATATGTATTTGGGGGTGTAATCAGCGCGTTAGTCCACTTCATTGGTCCACTTACACTTGTACCAAGATTCTATACTGTTTACTCTTTTTATGATGCGTCGAGCTACACTTTCCAGGGGATTCAACTTAGCAGCACATTTATACAAGCTGTATGTCCTGGTGCCCCTAAGTTACTAGTTAGTTACTAGTTACTAGTTGACCCTAAGATTGCCACATTATGTAAACAGGATAAGGTATATTAGTCAAGAGTAACACTTTCACACACATTGATCAGGGTCTTTAATATCCAGCCTTTGTCTTCCAGAAGATTCTTTATTTCATATGGAAAGCAGCACGCACGTCCCTGGTGAAAGATTAGCAGCGAGAAGGCACTTCTTCAGGATCATAAGGTGGATAGATCTCTTAGCCTCGGCAGGTAGAGAATGTGGAGGCAACGGCCTCTGTCCTCCAAGTTGAAGAATGGGGGTGGGGGAGAGAATGTGATCTCCTCTGTGGAGGCTGGTCCTGTGGGCATCACATACAGTCATCCTCCCATGTGCCATGTCTCCAACGCGTGGTCAGGCAATGTAGGCCTACACATGATCATTCCAAGACAGAATTAGATGTTGTTTTTGGTCTATGTCAAAAAAATAATTTGGTTCATGGTTTGTTGTATGTTTTAAAACATGTCTTATGTTTTCGGTATCATGCTAACCAACTCCTGTAATTAAATAATCGCAGTTGTCTGAGGATTGTTTAGCCTGGTGCCGGCTAAGCACTAGGTTATTGTTAGTTTTCTGTCGAGACCAAGAGAGCACAATGCCTCTTTAAGGTCTACTGTATAACCCATGACCACTTTGAGAAGAGGCCCCTTTTTTCAAACACAATCCACTATGTCCACATCCACATTTTACTGGAACCCCTAATCGTCGGTTGGTTTTTAAAAGAGCTCTAACCCACAGGTTTTTAAGTTTACATTGATACTTCGTTCACTCACTCCTGGCTTAAAATACACACACACCCTCACACTGAGACATATGGAAAAAACAACAACTGTGCCACATCTACATGGGCATGACACCCTGCCGTCTTTCTTTTGAATCCTTTTTGAATCCTCCAAAACATGCTTCTTTTTCCTCCCTACCACCTCATCCATTATTGTACCAGCGTCATCCCACTTTCAACGGAACCATTATAACCCCAGTTATGCCACCATAACCACATACCCCTCCCATCTCTCTCCCCGTGTCTCTGTGTCTCATCATAGCTGTCGACTGAGCTTCCGGGCCTGACGCTCCTTGGCCTCGAAGGCGTACTTAGTGTCCTGCAGCTGTCCGATGATCTCCTTGGCCTCCTTCATGTCCACGGCTAGCGTGTTGTATTTCTCCACCAGCTCCTGGTTCTCTCGGCGGAGGTCCACCACCAGCTGGCTCAGCTCATCGCTCTGCTTCCCACAGTGCATCTTCAGCTGCTCCATCTCTGTGAGGGTCACCTCCATGCGCCTCACCAGCCCCTCCAGCTTCTGCATAGAAGACATCTTCTTCAGAAGACTGAAACTCCTCAAAGAAGAAGTGTAGAAGCTCGAAGCTTCTGAAGGTGGTTTAGTTTATGGTTTTTCTTGAAAGACTGAGTCTTCTTCTTTTCTGGATGCAATTTGCGTCTCCTCCTCACCTCCTTCTGTTCGATGTGATCCTGTGTGATTATTGAAAGCCTAATCTCCCCCCCATTCCTTGTATGTCCCAGATGGGACGTACTGCATCCTTCCTTCCCTTAGGCCTGGTAATCCCGTTAGTGGAGCTATCCCTGTCCATTTCCTACGTAAACCTGTCTGACACACAGCCCATGAACTCCTCCCACCTAAGGTAGAGATTCTATCTACAACAGATTACGTCCTCTTAAAGTCTCTTTCTGCGTTAGTCAGTTAACCAGATTAAACTCAGACTAGATGTGTCAGGGATGATATCTGAGTGCATTTACTTCAGGAAATATTTTCAGATTAAATTCAGAAAAGCTTTATTGTCCCTCCCTCACTTAGGAATTTAGTCTTGGCAACTGTATACAATACATATACATTAGAAACACATAATATAACATAAAAACACAATAAATCGACTCATTTCCGCCATTATAGAACACACTGTACATACATCCACACATGTGAGGCAGATATGGGATCCTGTTATAGTTCAACGAATCACTGGTATGAAGCTAAATATTGTAGATAAACTGCTATGCAGTGCCACCCTCCTGGCTTGCAGGGACAAGTAGTCCCCATGGCGACAGTTAATGCTGCCAGAGTTCTAGGCAACGTGCCAGTCACACTGTCAGCCAGTTGGCAAGGGGAATCGACACAGAATGCCAGGGTACCAATATTCCAATGGAATTTCCACAATGTTCCCACCGTCTCTGAGAGATCTGTTGCGTCAAAACCAGGGGGAGGTTACACTCTCAGGAATCAGCATGGCTAAGAGGAGAAACACAATGGCCTCCTCAGTCTGTTCACATATGTAAGGAGTGGGCAGAGGCAGCATGTTCACGCAGAGAGCTTTCACACTGTAGTCACTCTGGACAAAGGAGCATGGCCACAGGTCTAGACAAATGTCCCAGGCACGACACAGAATCCAACACATGTTCAAATACTCGTTATTTTGTTCAGGATTCTTGGACTGGCTTCACAGCTCACACTAATAACACAAAATAACCATGTTGTAATCAAGTTAACAGTCTATTAATCGTATTAATCTGTCGATGTTATTAGATTAGATCATGATGGCAAGAAATAAGGTCTTTGGGGAAATCAATTGGTTCGTGAATTATAAGGTTCTATCTCCGTTTAGGGCAGTTCAGAGATATTGAGCGTCAAAGTTTTTACATTCCATTGTGTTTTGCGAGATGGAACCTTTGTATTTTATTAATTACTAACTCAAAAATGTCAACATTTTAAACATAACACCACACAGGCATTAATAAACAGATTATGTAAAAAACTCAATTTTGACCAAAAATGGAGATAGAACCTTATAATACTAACGTCACGAGTTGTTAGAATAATAATATCTTAATGATAAGATGTACTTGCAGGGATGGACGTACAGTAACGTAACACTTAACGCTCAGAAACACTTAGCGCAGAGACAAGGACGTAGAGGAAGAGAGTTCTCACCTTTATTCATGAAACCTTCAACAACTTTATAACCTAAAACCAAGAATATCACTGACACTTGTTTCATCACTTATTTATTTAAAAAAAGGAACAGAATTTGAAATGAATAACCTTGCATAATACACATATGCATGTGACACACAGTGAAAAAAAGCCAGTCACCCAACATAATTTCCCAGAAACAAAAAGAAAAAAAACAACTCAACAATCTCAGCACAATACTTTCATTTCCCCCCCCCCCCTGTCAAGCAGGGGGGTTGTTCTCTGCAACAAGTGTTTAAATCTGAGTGCAACATTGAAGAACTAGGTGTACCCCCCCCACACTTCAAAGTGAAGAGGTTTAGCTCAGGCCCTCACCTCTCTGCCTGCACCCCCAGAAAGCACAGCAGGCGCATTGGTGCAGCTTAGTCTAATTGACTGTGGTGCGCGACATAGCACAGCGTGAGCTTAGAATGATAAGGTTCTATCTCCGTTTAGGGTCGTTCAGAGATATTGAGCGTCAACGTTTTTACATTCCATTATGTTTTGTGAGATGGAACCTATGTATTTTATGAATTACTAACTCCAAAATGTCACCATTTTAAAAATAACACCACACAGGCATTAATAAACACCTAATGGATCAGATTATGTAAAAAAATGGAGATAGAACCTTATAATTCTAACGTCACGACAGGTCACCAGTACTGAGAGAACTAAACAAGTTAAATCACTAGGAGTGTGGGTGTGGTGGTGGCAACTTAAGGATGGGGACAACAACCGTACAAACTTTCCCCTCTCGACACATTTTTCAAAACATCCTGTTTCAGCTCGGCACAAACCATTTGCGGGCGAACGCCAACTCTAATTCACAAGGCTTTTGGTTTCATGCACTGTATTTTTTTTTTTGGGTGTGGGGGGGAAAAAACCTTCATGATTTTTTAGAGTGTCGGTGGGCAAAGCAAAGCTCTGGCTACTGTGAGACTTCAAGCACAATCAAAATTTTAGAATAAAAACATTTACCACCATCATCATCATCATCATGATGATTATTATTATCGTCTCAGTTATACGTCACATCATAGCCAGTAGTACACAGTATGTTAAAAGGCCTGAACATCAGTTGTGTTGATCAAGTCTTTCTCATGAGACCTCAGATTCAGGTGAACCGTCATTTAGGGTGTCAGGGTTGTCACTCGTCTTTGTTTCCGATTGTGCCTGAGACCGTTAATAAAACATTTAGATGTTGAGGTTCCCGCTCCAGTGAATCTCCCCACTTCTGCTAACCTCAGAGGACCGTAGCAACCAAGCCTCGGAGGAGAGGCGTATCATGTTTTTTGGAGGGGACAAAATAAACAAATCAAAAGTCAATGTTTAGCACGCTAGTTGCTGTGGAGGGAATCCCCTCCACGCCCAGGGGGAAAGGCTGAACAAACAAACAAAAAACTCGTGTCCAGTCATGAGTTCATCAAAGGGGGTGGGTGGGGGGGGGCTGGAGTCGCCCCTACATTGCCCTTTTCCCCTCTTGGGGGGAGAGCTCTTGTGTTGTTGTTTAGAGCGTGAGGGGGCCGGCGTCCTGCTAAATGTAGAACTGGTGGAGGGCCAGCTGGTCCATGAAGGGCCTGACAAGGTTGTCTGTGGCGAAGTAGAACACCAGACCGAAGAAAATCGAGATGGGCAGGGCAGGAAGTGCCTTCTTAAAGATGGCCAGGAGGAGGAGGGTCAGACACAGACCCTGGGAGGGAGAGAGAGAGAGGGAGAGAGACAGGGAGGTAAACAAGACTGAGGGACGCATGTCGCATGGTTTCTACAAAACTACAAAAACAGAGGTTGACAGATTGCTGTGTATGTATGCTGTGTATGATGTGTACATGAACGTGATGAGTATAAGATTAAGAGACATGGCTTTCGCTAAACTAATGTTATGATAAAAGTCGACACCACTCACAATGAGGATGGCTACGAAGCAGGCCAGTGTGGTGTTCCAGTCCCCGCTGGCTGTGGCGGACGCCTTTCCCACCAACATGCTATAGAAAATGAAGTCTCCAAGGCCCAGCTTTACACCTCCTGAGAACACAGCAAAGCAGCATACTTAGAATGCTCCGACTAGCTATATAACACACCAACAGACATACTAACAAACACACAGTTGGACCCCACACCCTCCAAGCCTCACATATCATTTCCCAACTGTAATTACTGTACAAACTCAGGTCTCTACCCCGTGGTTACTGGAGGATTATGGGGAAGAGAAGGGGAAGATTTGAATCTAAGGAGTAGAATGAAGCCTAGTAATTTCCATAAATAATCGCATTCTAATCTCTTATTACTGAAAACAGCCTTCTGCCAGTCGCATCGTGTTATTCGAAGACACGCACAGGGGCCCCACTTTCACAGAGAGAGGGAACACATAAAAACATTGTCATAAAACTTTCAGGAGGAGGCAGCCGGGAAGATGATGATTACACACTTGGAAATGTCAGTCAAATTCAAGAGCGAGCGTTTGACATTGAATGGATGGTACATGGGCTGCACTTATATAGGCGCCTTTATCCAAAGCGCATTTTTACAACGGCCTCCTGTTCACCCGTTCACAAACACATTCACACACCAATGGCGAGGTAGGCAAGCTGCCATGCAAGGCGCCGGCCAGCCCGCTCATTGGGAGCAATTTGGGGGTTCAGTGTCTTGCCCAAGGACACTTCGACATGTGGCCAGCCGGGGCTCGAACCGCCGATCTGCCAACCTTGCGATCAGTAGACGGCGGCTCTACCTCCTGAGACACAGCCGCCCCCGTTGAGTTATATGGAGCCAGGGGCCGGGGGCCGGGCTGAGGACATGATGTGGCCCGGGGGGGGGTCTGATGTACTCACTCTCCTCATCGTCCTCTGCGTCCACGGGGGGGCGGGCGGAGGGCATCTGCTGGATCTCCCGCCTCGTCTCCTCTGTGGACTGGAGGGGGCCCAGCTGGTGGTCCTGCTGCCCCACCCAGTTTGGGTTGAAGCCCCCGTCGTCGTTAGTTGGACTGATAGGCTCTGGGGCCGCCGGCGCTACGATGGGAGACATTTTGTGAGCTTAGAATTATAAGGTTCTATCTCCGTCTAGGGTAGTTCAGAGATATTGAGCGTCAAAGTTTTTACATTCTATTATGTTCTGTGAGATGGAACCTTTGTATCTTATTAATTACTAACTAAAACATTTAAACATTTTAAAAATAACACCACACAGGCATTAATAAACACCTAATGGATCAGATTATGCTAAATTTTGACAAAAGTTGAGATAGAACCTTATAATTCTAACGTCACGATTTTATGTTTTAGGATGAAATACACCAGAGAGGCTGAGACAGATGAAGGAGGGTCTTGATACGTCTACATGTTTGGTTCTCTTTGATGTCCAAAATCTATGACAATTCACTTTTCTTTTCTTTTTTAAGAGAGAGCATCTTTGAGAGCAGGGGGATGGTTGTTCAATGCTTCCAGCTCTACTGAGGTGAACCAGACTCACCTTGACTCTCAGGCTGAGAGGCTGCTGCCCCTGACGAGTTCTTCCTCGGCCTGTCAGTGTCGGCCATGTTGACCAGCCACACCATGGTCGCTGGGAAGAGAAAGGGGAATGTGAAGATGTGTTTAAGACCACTAATAACATCAAGTGTCCCATATAACACCAGGTCGTGACGTTAGAATTATAAGGTTCTATCTCCATTTTTGGTCAAAATTGAGTTTTTTACATACTCTGATCCATTAGGTGTTTATTAATGCCTGTGTGGTGTTATTTTAAAAATGTTGACATTTTTAAGTTAGTAATTAATAAAATACAAAGATTCCATCTCATAGAACAAAATGGAATGTACGCTCAATATCTCTGAACTACCCTAAACGGAGATAGAACCTTATCATTCTAAGCTCACAAGGTGTATATGGGATGGTTTTTACATTTGTATATGCATGTATTTTTGCAAGGAAGTGTACAGTATTGAGAGTAATGAGATATAATGTCTTACAAGAGTAGATGAGAGCTGGAAAGATGGGTTCATTTCTTTCCTGAGCAGTCTCCACCAAGATCCGCAGAGGGCCTTTGGGACAGAGCACAGCCAGCAGATCTGTGGGGGGGGGGGGGGGGGGAGAGGGAGACAGGGGGACAGGGACATATCGTGTTAGAGAGTCAACAGAGGGCTCTTTGAGAGGTAGACCTAGGGCAAAAAGATTGCATCTGTGATAACGAGCATCTAAGACTAGGTGAAAACTCTACACCCACGTTATGAACTCTTCGAACAGTAACTACTCTTTCTATATGACTCTTAAAATGACCCGCATGACCACTGTTGTGACCCCTGGTTGGCAGGATTCTCAGTTTGTGAAACCTACAGCATCGCCTCTCAGGAAGGGGGAGGCCAAAAGGAAATCTGGCCCCATCTAGGTCGTCCCTAAGATTGTCTAAAGTAAAGCCCCACCATGACTCTCTCCCCCGTTTCCTCACAGATGCGTCTTTCCTGTTTGTTGACCGAACTCTTAAGCAAGATCCTTCCTCTCACCAACAGTCACATCCCCCACCATCACTCACAGGGACACTTATCTACACAAACACGGTTCTATCTGTGAACTTATCGAGATCATACGGATCACACACGACGCACACATAAAGACCAGTCGAATGGTATACGACAAGATGACAACTCTGCCCTAAAAAGCCTCCCATGAGAAGCATATAATCTCAGCCGCCGTATCATAACCAGAAGCCCTTCCATAGATCATATCACTCCGGTTCTTCAACAACTCACACTCAACACGGCTCCCCGTTAAATAGTGTATCAACTTCAAAATTCTGCTCCTCACTTTCAAGGCACTTCACAATCTTGCACCCCCATATCTCTCTGAACTCCTTCACACCTACACTCCCTCTCGCACTCTCCGATCCTCCGCTGTCTTTCAACTCACTATACCTTCTGCCTTTCAACTCACTATACCTTCTGCCTTTCAACTCACTATACCATCTGCCTTTCAACTCACTATACCTTCTGACCTTCAACTCACTATACCTTCTGCCTTTCAACTCACTATACCTTCTGACCTTCAACTTACTATACCTTCTGCCTTTCAACTCACTATACCTTCTGCCTTTCAACTCACTATACCTTCTGACCTTCAACTTACTATACCTTCTGCCTTTCAACTCACTATACCTTCTGCCTTTCAACTCACAATACCTTCTGACCTTCAACTCACTATACCTTCTGCCCGCCTGACCACTATGGGGTCTAGAGCCTTCAGTCACTCTGCCCCCCGTCTCTGGAACTCTCTTCCACAAGACATCCTCAACACTGACTCTCTCTCCACCTTCAAATCCTGCCTGAAAACCTTTTTAAACTGCCGTATTTTGTAATTGATGGTTGTTTTGAAGTCATTTAGTTTTGTCTTGTTTTTTGTTTGTTTGAATCACTGTTTTTTAACCTGTTTGAATCTGTTGCTTGTTTTTAAATTATGCTCTGTAAGGTGTCCTTGAGTGCTCTGAAAGGCGCCTATAAATAAAATGCATTATTATTATTATTAATCTCACAAGCTTGGAGTCCTAGCTAGCGAGAGGCCTGCAGAACTGCAGAGTCACTACCCATCTTCCGTCGTAGACTGAAGACCCACCTCTTCAGGTGACACCTTAACTGCTCCTCCTGTGACATCTACTGCCCCCCAGCACTGCGTCTCCTGAAGACACCCGCTTTTCCCCTCTACTGTGTCCCTAAAAACTTCTATTGCCCCCCTTGTACTGTTTCTCCAGTGTCTAAATATATATTTAAAAAATAAAAATAAAAAATAAAAATAAAGTTTTAGAAGAAGGTGACAGAAGTAGATATTTCCTTCTATCACAGAGACTGCCAATGGCCCCGGGCCTGAGCTGGATTATTCTTCCTGATACGACTGGTGGATTGATGATTCACTTGCTTAGTCAAATGTATTGATTGTAAGTCGCTTTGGAATAAGGCGTCTGCTAAATGGCAAAAATGGCAAATGTAAATGTAAATGTAGCTAGCGAGCGGCCTCACCATAGACGGATATGACGGCCAGGATGAGCCAGGCGGTCCACTCAGGCAGGTACTTGATGAAGACGAGGGCCATGAGGGCGCTGATCATGATGAGGTACGCCTGCTGCAGGCGCAGGGGCCCCTTCCAGTGGATGCAGATCATCCCCACCACGCCGAAGTTCCAGATGATCACCGCCAGAGTGATGTAGTCCATCGCCACGTTGTAGGTCTTGAAAACTTCTCTGTTGGACAGATTGGGTAAAAACATTTTCATGGGTGGGTGAGAGAGAGAATGGATGACATGCAGCATATGTCCCGGCTGGAATCGAACCGGGAACCCTGCGGTTACATGGTCGACGCTTAACCCACTACGCCACCTAAGCGCCCCCTGATTGGGGAAATTTTTGACCTGTCACTTCTACTTTATTATGTGTAAATGTGAGTGATATCTGAGGATGAATACAGTCTCTAAATTGTTGATGATGATCACAGTTGTTGTTGACTCATAGCTTCATGAAAAGATGTGATGGATGAAAAGTGTGATGTGGAGATGTTGGAGACCGGCGGACTCACTTGAGGTAGACGAAAGAGACGTAAAACAGACTCACTTGAGGTAGATGAAAGAGACGTAAAACAGACTCACTTGAGGTAGATGAAAGAAACATAAAACAGACTCACTTGAGGTAGATGAAAGAGACGTAAAACAGACTCACTTGAGGTAGATGAAAGAGAAGAAAAACAGCAGGAGCAGCGAGGAGAGGAACAGCCAGCCTTGGATCACCTGTGTGGGTAGAGGAGGGCGATGAAGTAAGACTGTGTATACGTGTGTGTGGAAGAACTGTACACAGATATATATATATATATATATATATATATATATATATATATATATATATATATATATATATACAGTGCCCTCCACAATTATTGGCACCCTTGGTAAAGATGAGTAAAACGGGTTACAAAGAAATCACCTTTTGGTGAATTACCGGTAGCTTAATTTCACAGTGGAAAAAATGAGAAATATCCAACTTTCAAGATAATAATTATTTGTTATAGTTGAGTTGAGTGTTTAGGATATTTCAAGCAGAATTCCATGACTTCCTGTTTCACTGGGGTATAAATATGAGGTGACACAGAGGCCATATTCCCTTATTCATACATCAACATGGGAAAGATAAGAGAACACACAAATAAAAACATTAGGGAAAGGTGTGTTGAGCTTCATAAGTCAGGGAATGGCTATGGCTAGCTACTGACCTGAAAATGCCCAAATCTATCGTTAGGGCAATATTTAAAAAGTTCAAAACGAAGTGGAACTGTTACAAACTTGCCTGGAAGACTCAAGGACTCAAGTTTATTTTCAAGTTTCTTGTCGTTTTCAGTGTGACATTAAGCTAATTCGCTAAAAGGTTCATTTTTTATAACCCTTTTTACTCATCTTTACCAGGGGTGCCGATACTAGTGGAAGGCACTGAAAATGCCATTCGGTTGTTAAGTCTGACGTCAAACGTGACGTTTAGCAATTTCCGGGTCCAAATCAGAAATACAAACCAGTGTACTAAAGCGGTAGAATGACAGTTCAATCGTTTTTTAGACTCAGATCTATTCATACAACAAGGGACACGGCACTTTCCCGTTTTTCCCATATTGTCAGGGTCTTTGAGCCTCGGAAAAGCGCTATACGAATATAATGAATTATTATTATTACTGCGGCATTTCGAAGAGAGCGCCTCAGCCAACGTTGGACCCGGAAACACGTCACGACTTAACAACCGAATAAAGCAAGGAGCACTGGAACACATGCAGTAGCAAGCATTCTACAACAGCATGTTTGGATACTGGATTCTGATTGGCTAGCAACAGTGGTAAATACCCCAACAACCCACTGTTCAGACCGCATTTCCAGTATCAATGCGCCTCCCAATCAATCTGATTAAGAACACCTGTACTGACCTACAATGCAATGGTTGATCTGGTTTATGGGACTATATTCTGTGGCGGAAGGATATATGTATTCTGAAACTATGAATGATTGTAAATACATGAATTTAATGTTACAACTGTGTATTTATTTGTTATATTATGTGGTGGCTGTTGTAGAAAAGCAATTGACCATTCGAGGGCGGGGGTTGTGGACTCATTTACCACTGTACAGGGTTTTCCTACTCGGCTTCGCCTTGTGCCACAACCCTGTACCAGTGGTAAATGAGTCCACAACCCTGTACCAGTGGTAAATGAGTCCACAACCCTGTACCAGTGGTAAATGAGTCCACAACCCCCTTCCTCTCATGGTAAATTGCTTCCTTTTTCTGAGGTTAGGTCAGAGGTACATACCCTGTAGCAGCGGTACTTGTAGAGCAGTACCAGTACCATGGTCATGACTATGATCACAGTGATCATGATAGTGGCGTTGAGGATGGAGTTGACGGCCCGCTGACCAACTGTATCTGTGTCTTCTGGGAACGGCGTGTAGATCCTGCAGCAGAACAACACAACGTCAGGAACGCTAGCAAAACAACACAACGTCAGGAACGCTAGCAAAACACCTCTCCTGGAGAATCTTGCTTAGAATAATACCCTACATTAAATGGGAAAATGGACTGCACTTATGTAGCGCCTTTATCCAAAGCGCTTTACAACAGCCTCTCATTCACACACACATTCACACACCAATGGCGGCAAGCTACCATGCAAGGCGCCGGCTGGCCCGCTCACTGGGAGCAATTTGGGGTTCAGTGTCTTGCCCAAGGACACTTCGACATGTGGCCAGCCGGGGCTCGAACCGCCGATCTGCCAACCTTGCGATCATTAGACGGCGGCTCTACCTCCTGCGCTACAGCCGCCCCCAACATTACAATAACACCCTTTATACTTCTCTGTCTGTTTCTCTTCTGGTGCATGGACTAATAAGATAACTGGAATAGGAATTTGAGTATTGATTTTGTGCCAAGAGATAAAACAAGTAAACATTCTGACACCCATCTGATCATTCATGAAGAAGCATAAGTACATCTGTATTGAGGTTTGATATATCATAGTACATTATCGCCATCTAGTGGAACTGTTGGCCTATTGCATGGAATGTGAAACAAGGTTCTGCAACACCACCATCTCTCCCCTTTAAGTGTTCTCTATACTCACAATCGCTGGCCGTCATTCTGTGTGTAGAAGCCCACAGACTTGATGGTTGCCACGACCACCACCATGCAGAGCGTGACCGGGACGAACAGCATGATGACGTGTTTGGCTCCGTACTTCAGGGTCAGCTCCTCGTCCTCATCTTCCTCACTCTCTACCACCTGCGGGGGGCGTGCGGTACGTGGCTGTCCGTTCTGCTCTGCCCCACTCCCACTCCCACCCCCGCCACCGCCACCGCCACCGCCCCTGGAGCGCACGCCTGTCACCCCAGGCTCAGCAGGCTGTTGGTTGGGCTCTGGTGCCTCATTCACCTGCAGGAGGAAATAAGAGACTGTGAAACACCTATAGAGAGAGGCTTGACGACAACAACAACAACAACAACAACAACGTCATGTTGTTACCAGACCAACCATGCCAACAAGGAAACAGAGACTGTGAAACACCTATAGAGAGGCTTGACGACAACGATAACAACAACAACAACAACAACAACAATGTCATGTTGTTACCAGGCCAATCATGTTTGTTTTCAGAGCACACACTGACTCAAGGAGTGACAACTCGCCTTCATTACCATTCATTCTAAGGACATATCCCTACAGCAACAAAGAGGCATATATGGCTCTGTACATAAATAAATATGTGCAAAAATGCTCTTAAATAAAGGGAGACAATCTATACGTTAACCTCATAGTAATGGTTTGCTTTAAAATCCACGTATAGAGCCAAAGGAAGAAGAAAAAATGCTTCACTGTCCCATTACTTCCACAGGGAGGGCACTGTATGTGTGTCAACATTGTCATGCTGCCTGGCAAGTCTAGACACGGGAGCCTGTTAGGTAATGTGTTACCACTGCTAGTATTTCGCTAGGTATTACTGAAACAGAGGTTATCATCTCAAGAAACATCTTGTTTGACTTATCAATACCACACAGACAGTGGGAATTCACTCCAACTCCACTGCCACAAATGGCAGCCAACTGGCTGACATGACCACATGGTCCAGTGGGCAGAATGTAGGCCTAGCTAAATGCTTTGCTCTTCTTTGCTCATCGTTTTGCTATGTAACTTGTGCCCTGCTTATTATGAACACAACCCAGGTGTTAAGACTGAACCAGGAAGGGGTTGGCAGACTGGACTGTGGTCTGTCAGTGTCATGGGAAGAGCAAAGCAGGACTTTGACTCATGGGTCACCTGAGGCGACCACACCTTCAGGAACTTCAGGGGAAGAAATAAGAGACATGAAAGAAAGTAGAGTATGGTAACATATTCTATACTATGACAGTTTTTACTGTCAAAATGGCTAAATGAATCTGAATATATATAGGTTCATTTTGCAGAGCAGTCATGGAGAGGAGCATTTTTGTCTAGTTTAGTTAATTTAGTTATCATTTTACATGATAGATTAATAGTTAGTTACTCACCATATTGTTTTCGATATCCTCCACATTGTTCGCCATTGTTGGCAGAGCAGACTCTTGCCCTCATATGCAAGCCAAGTTATTTATCCTGTTACAGATTGAGAGTTTGTTAGGGGCATTAGAACACACACACACACACACACACACACACACACACACACACACACACACACACACACACACACACAGACACACACACACACTTCTGGAGTGGTATGTTACATAAACCAAAAACCAATAGAATACTCGTGGACGACCTCACCGTAAACACCAATATCTCATGGATCTTGTTTACAGTAAACATGACAGTAGCCTACACCTTGTCTCGGTCATATATAGCTGGCTATGGGATGAATTGATAGCCATAATCGGTGAGATCACAATGGGATGTATTAAAACAACTTTGTGTCACCGTTTTTTAAATGTTTCTTCATTCATGTATTTTAATCAGGTATTCTCTGCTGCCTGCGATTGTTTTTCGATGAATCAAGAAGACCCTCGCTCATAATCATCCATGGTCTGGCATGCGAGACTACACATTAGCAGCTAGTAGCTAGCTAGATAACAATTCAATCATTTTACTAGGGTGTAGTTTATGAATATAGGGTCATAAGTATCCAATTCATCTGGACGAGTTACAACATCAATAACATTAGCTTAGCTTACTAGCTGGCCAACAACAATTCTCGCCTGGGATGGGCGCTACTCGTTGGCTAATGGTCCTCTGCTAGCCAGCTCTCCTCCGCCTGCACCGAGCCCCATGCGAGGGGACAAAGTGAGTCAGTTTACACATTAGCATTCTAGCTAGCAGTGTGTCTCTGATGACCTGTCAAGTTGAAACAGGATGGAATAAACTGATGCGTGAACGTTAGCTTCGTCTCACCTGATATCCCCAGGCTTCTGTGTGTGTTTGATGTGACACAGAACCGTTAAAGAGCGTTTCAAGTCTGTTCTTTAGAACCCGGCGGTTGGCACTTTCTTCCTTATTGTTCCAGACCGATCCCACCGCAGCTTCCGGCGGCCACCGCTGCTCTTCCGGCCACGCCCACCACCAGACTCGAAGGGCGTTCAAGATCAAAACGTTTTTAGTGTACTGGTGTTTTGGTGTTGCATAGTTTCTTATACTATACTATGACTTTAAATTATCTTCTGACAAAAAAAAGTGATCTCTCACTCTGATTTCGAACAATTTGAAGCTTGTTTGCTAATAACGGTTCAAGGCTTTGCAACGATACTCAACCACTGTCTGGTGGTATGCAGATGTTCAAGAACAGCACGGCCCCTCTTGTATTCGTAAAGTTATTCTTCCGGTGACAAAAGTCATCTCCGCTCTCTCGCTGTATCACAATCAATTAGCAGCTACTTGTAAATCAGGAGCGCCGTGAAGAAATTCTCCAAAAAGAAACATGGTTAGTGACTATATTACCTAACCCTATTGTTTAAGTTGTCATAAGTATATACATATCCTTGTTTTGAAGTTTTTCCGCTTGTAATGGCAACCCTGTCAGTCAACGGAGAAGCAGATATGTTGCTACCAACACAGAGAGAGAGAGGACAGGGCTGGCGAAGTTAGTGGATAGCCTGATGTTGAGCTAGTAGCTAGTAGTTGTAATGTTGCATGAGTCGGGTTTGAAACATCCATTCGTCATGTAGAAGCCTGCCCTGTAGCATCCTTGTTAAGTTAGCTAGCTACATGTTTATCCTGCTGGTTTAATGGCGTCTCTTGGTCGCATTGAACTGCAGGTTAACCAGATACAAACATGTTTTTGAATGGGGGATGGTAGTCAGATCTGCTTCGTCTCTTGCTTTGCAAACATCAGGTTTTCCTCCATATTCATTTACATCGTTGGACAGCGTATATTACAGAGTTATTACCGAGTTGAATTAATTTCTACCGTATCATTTTCATTTTTCTTTAACAATGATGAATATTGTATTATTAGTATTCTTATCCAGTGTTATCATTTCAGTCTCACACCATCCTGTTGGTCCAGCCTACCAAAAGGCCCGAAGGGAGGACGTATGCGGACTATGAATCAGTCAATGAGTGCATGGAAGGTAACGTGACAGCTTGACAGATGCCTGGAGCCTTAACTAAGGAGAGAACACACATATATGACAGTCCCTTACCCCTAATAGATCTACTGATGCTTTTTGTAGTACTGGCTTGTACTGTAGCTAGGGCTGCCACAAGCGATTTTTTCGTAGTCGACTAGTCATCGATTATTTTAACGGTTAGTCGACTAACCGGATCATAAATTACAGCTTATCGCACAATTACTCAATCGCTCTTATTTAGCTATCATCTTCTAAATTTAGCTTGAAGTTGTTAGTTGTTGTTGTAGGCATGTGCTAACTAAAAATAAAGACAATTAAAATGATTGTTCACTCAAAAATATATATTTTAATGAACTTTGCAGATTTATTTCTGGCATCACTTGCATGTAATGTAATGTAAAGAGTAGTAGAGAGTGCAAACTGCTGAGTAAAATGAGGTAGGCTAGGCACTAGGCAACCAAAAGAATACAAAAACAAAAATAAATACTTGTACAGAGTACAAAAGTGTTGCTTTGCTTCACTCATCTCTGGCATCAAACATACATTTTAAATGTGTTGAATAGTGCTGCAAAATAAAATGAGGTAGGCACTACGGCAACTAAAAAAGAGCAAGGGGTACAGCACATAACGTAAAATAATGTAAGAAGGCTTTTAACGTAACGATATCGTTAGCCAATAACAAGCTAACTAGCTTACCGAGACGAGCCATCGTCTTCCTCGTCATCTGCCACAACGTGCTTCCTTTTTAGATGCTCGCGCATCATAGACGTGCTGCCATGATAAGCGAGTTCAGCTTTGCAAATTGTATATTTTACATTCTTTTTTTCAACGTTGTGGTTGAAATGCTCCCACACTTAGAGGTACGAGGACAGGAAGACATTTCTCTGTTTGTTTTTCCGGGGATGTCACGTGTGCCCCGGATGACCGACACTGCGCATGTACATCAAAGACACTGGGAGACGCTAGCCAGTGGCAGCTTCAGGGAAGAAAAACGAATGCTTATCGCTTATTTCAGCTCCAAAAAAATATGCGACGACGTCGATTACCAAATATGTCGGCGACGATTTTGGTAATCGACGTCGTCGCGACTAGTCGACTAATCGTGGCAGTCCTACTGTAGACCTATCTGTAAAGGCAATACCTGACTGTGTACAGATGGCAACCTTTATATTACACTTTTTTTTTCTTTTCGCTTTTAATAATAGCTTCATTCATCTCCTTACAGGTGTGTGTAAGATGTATGAGGAACACTTAAAGAGAATGAACCCCAATAGTCCATCGATCACATATGATATCAGCCAGCTGTTCGACTTCATTGATGACCTGGCTGACCTCAGTTGCTTGGTGTAAGTCTGTCAAATGTTTCATGTGTCCTTAAATTAATCTGCTTCCACCAGAGGATCTGATGATGTATATCCACTGGAGAGAGAGTGTGATTGATAACTGTTACTCTCCAGAGTAGAAAAGCTTGAAGATGACGGTTCCCATCACACCTGTGATATATAGAGCTCTGGTTTCATGTTAAACAATTGTGTGTGCATTATCTCTATATCGATCAACAGTCCCTATACCTTTATTAAAACCCTTGGCTTGAGAGCCCAAAATGATCCCATTATATTCAGGAACTATACCAGCGTTTTCTGTCAACTAGGTAAGATGTTGGGTACATATTCTGTCTTCATAAAGGAGTTCCCTCTTTTTTTTTTTTTTTTGCTTTTTTTTGCTTTTTTTTTTTTACAAGAATAACAAAGAACAAAAAAACCAGACAGGTCATCGTGGGTATCGCATTCTTACTTATGTCCTCAATAGTTCGCTTTGTGTCACAGGTTTACTTTGTCCATTAGTCATAATAGATTCAGGGAATATCTCCAGTATCACTCTCAGTCCAAAAGGACTTCCCTCTTGATAGACAGGGTTCCCACAGGTCCTTGAAATCCTTGAAAGTTTGTGAATTTGAGGGGAAAAAAACAAGGTCTTAAAAGTTTTTGATAATAGACATGGGTCATTGAAAGTGCTTGAATTCCCCTCTCTCTCTCTTTCTCTCTCAATTTTTAAATATATATATATATATTTTTAAATGTTTTACGTAATTATAGAGACCATCTAGTGTTCAAGCCTCTACATTCAAAAGCCTCTCTTTTTAATTGTTGTCTGTGAGCGGATAGTTCCTATTATATAAATTCTCATCTAGATCTGTCACAAACTATGCCATGTTGGGTCCTTGAATTTGAGGAAATTGAGTCTTGAAAGGTGCTTGAATTGGATGTTTCAGAAGGTGTGGGAACCCTGGATAGAAATGTTTGTCTGTCTGTCTGTCCCTTAGGTACCGTGCTGACACACAGACCTACCAACCCTACAACAAAGACTGGATCAAGGAGAAGATCTATGTATTGCTGCGTCGCCAAGCCCAACAGGCTGGGAAATGAGACTAATGCCAGAGGTTTTGTGGGGGTGGGGTGGGGGGGGGGCTGGCTGCAAGTGTTGGATAGGAATGAATAGGGGCTGTGTCCTTGCTATTTTATTATCTATCAGTTGTTTCACTAAAAAGATTTTTGTAGAGGAAGGGGTTTGCGTGCGATTTTTGTTTGGTTTTAATTTTGTATTTAAAAAAAGAAAGAAATCCCCCTTCATGAGCAATTCTTTTGTCTTTACTCTAAATAAAAACAAAACACAATACTCGTGATTGTTTTGTACTTTCAATTGATTGTGTCTTTCTGTCCAAATGCTTTTACACGAACAACATTCTTGACTGAGAGTTTATGGTATCCTAGTGGTTTGTAATTAAGCATTTGTAATGAGTAAATAGACAGTTAAATAGTTGAATATTAAAGTTACCCAAATGTATTACCCATTTATTAAAAGTGATGACAGTAATTTATGTATTACTAAGCATTACTTATGCATTATTGGATTTGTCATTGGATTATAGATGTTCAACTTACTATCACAGCTCACCTACAATGTATAGTCAATTAGAAAGGTCTCGAAGATGCATTATTTGTAGGTGTAATATGTTTGTAATATGGTCATTTAATGATACACCTTTCATGAGCTATAACTTTACTTCATGACCAAACATGTAAGAACACACCATTGTTTATGTTTTTGCTGCCATTCACTTTATATACAATTTGAAAATATATCAAACATTATGGTCCATCATAGGATGTTATTCCTTGCGAGCTTTGTTTATTATGACTTCGCAGTTACATTTCCCCACCAGTTACCAAAACAATGTGGCAGGGTCAGTCAGACTGACTGGAAACAGAAATGACAGAATAGACCTTTAAATAGGAATAGGAACGAGAACGAGACCTTTTGCGGGCACGTCTTTTCATTGGATTTCGTAGTCATATATGCATAATGTAATAGCTCTGCGATGATAATAGAGCATTATCCAAGAGCGGGGATTTTTGAAGCGTTTGTACGACGTCTTGCCAGCCGGAGCGCATCCCCTCTCTCCTCCACCGCTGAAGGACATAGCGGCAGCTGAGCCACATTGCTTCTACTCTTTCCTACCTTTGTGTTCTGATCGGCTCTCCTCTCACTCTTGTTTCTCACCCTCCCCAGCCCCCCACCCACCCACCCCTCCTCCTTTTAGCATCTGAAAAGACCACTGAGTGAGAATCGATGGCGCAGAGGCCCGCCTGACAGGACAATAAACCACAAAGAAGGGGTGAGTTTTTTCCTTAGTTGAATTGCGGAATGACTCTAATGGAAGAACGAGAAGGGAACGATGCCGAGGGAAACTATATAGCTGGGTTATTTACACAGACATCCTTTGTTGCTGAGAGATGATGTGCAGCAGGCGTCTGTTCCCCTGGTCTGGTCCCCCCCCTCGAAAGGAACCCAAGGAGCATCAGTCGTCCACCATCCACAGCATCGTTATGACCGTGATTTTTTTAGGTGTACTCACGCAGTTGAATGTAGCCTATATTTAAGGAACACACGCACGCACCTCTCCACCCCCGCACCCATTTAGAATCAAACATGTTTATTCTGCGGACCGCCGCAGGTTCGCGCGGAGGTCGTTTGCCTAATTCAATGCTCGATGCGGTAATGTTCAGGGTGTTAATGCGGCTGTTGTGGGTTGTAAACAAAAAAAAGATATGACAGAGTGTGATCGGTGGAGGAGGTCTGTCTATTTTAAGGGACCTCCCCTGAAAATTGAGCGAGGTAGGAATTGGAGCGAGTCAATGTTGCGATCCACTTGCGAGCGTTTCGCATTTCCCTTTTTACTGGAAGACGTCTGTGAGGAGGGCAAGGCACACACGCGCAGGGGCAGCCATCTCAATCGCCTCTGTTCCAATGTGCTCATGATTTTATCCCCCCTTTCAGTTTCAACATGCATAAGCTCACTAAAGAGCTAATTATTGTGTGCCCTTCATTGATTTAACGATTCGTTCGATTCATTAATTGAATGCCATGGTATATCAGGACCTTTCTCCCCTAAAAATAAGGCAGGTTTTCTTCTGGCTCTCCTTATTCAGAAATGGAATATACATATGACTGTCTATCCTGCTGTTGTGATTATGTGATTTACCTCGTTAAAAACAACACACACACACACACACACACACACACACACACACACACACACACACACACACCAATTATGCAAACAATGTGATGATAGCAACAGACGTACTGCTTCAGTAGAGGTCTAGGGGAGACTCTATGAAACGGGTCTTCTGTAATAGCTAGCAAAAGGCTGATGTTAACCTTAAATGACCTCACAGCATGGGTTGTATGTGTGGCTTCAGGATCGACACTGACTTGGTACGCCGTGAGACCCAGTGATGCCCCAGCCGTCAGAGGGTCTGATGAGTCCTGCCTCCTCAGCCTGACACCAACCTCCTGCACCGCCGGTCCCCGATAACTATCCAGCGCTTCCCATGAGGCCCCCGCGAGAACTCAGCCTGTCAGCTCTGCATGGGGCCTCCATCATATGAAGTAGGTTTCTGCCTACACCTTCTGAAACATCAAATCAACATCAAGCACCTTTCAAGGACTTTCAAGACTCAATTCCCTCAAATTCGGACCAAGGACCCAACACAGCATAGTTTGAGACAGATCTAGATGAGAATTGATATAATAGGAACTATCCGCTCACAGACAACAATTAAAAAGAGAGGCTTGAATGTGTGAACACGAGATGGTCTCTTGCCTTCTCTACCACAGCACAGCAAAACAATATTTGTGAAATATGTGTAAAGTTAAGCAATACAGAGACTTATTTACTAGTTGACGAGCTAAGTAAAACATTTTTGAATATAGATTTTTTTTTTAGAGAGAGAGAGAGAGAGAGAGAGAGAGAGAGAGAGAGAGAGAGAGAGAGAGAGAGAGAGAGAGAGAGAGAGAGAGAGGGAGGGGAATTCAAGCACTTTCAATGACCCATGTCTATTTTCAAAAACTTTTAAGGCCTTGATTTTTTTTCTTATCAAATTCACAAACTTTCAAGGATTTCAACCTGTGGGAACCCTGTGTACATAAAACAACATTAACATTGTTGTCTATGTATGACTTCATAATATCAAACCTCCTCTTCCTCTCTCAGTTGACATGGAGGATGAAGATGGGACTTGTCTACTGGATGTGTTGTGGTGAGTGCTGACTCAAAACCCGCCATCAACCACCAGAGCTCATATATCTACACTATCTCACTGTGGTTGAAAGCACAGTTGTCAATGAAAATAATGGGAAGTCAGTCACATCAAATATATAAAGGTGTGTTTAAATAAATCAGATCTCTATGTTATAACTATAACACCATATCTCCCTACAGTGATCCCCAAGCCCTGAATGACTTCCTTCATGGAACCCATGAGGTAAACACAGCCGTGGATACAAAATCCTCCCTATTAAAGAGATGTAAATGTCGCCAGTTAAGATTCTGTGTTTTCCGTTTTCCCCATATTTGTCAGCGTCTTTGAGCCTCCGGAAAAGCGCTATATAAATATAATGAATTATTATTACTATTACTGTTGTTGTTGTTGTTGTTGTTGTTGTTACTATTATTATTATTATTATTACTATTATTATTATTATTATTATTATTATTACTATTATTATTATTATTATTATTATTATTACTATTATTATTATTATTATTATTACTATTATTATTATTATTATTATTATTACTATTATTATTATTATTATTATTATTATTATTATTGTTAACCGTTCTATACGTCACCAGCTGCAGAATGAGGACCTGCTCATTAGTTCCTCCTCCGGAGAGCCCTCCCTCTTCACAGACGCCCCGGTGAGTCTGTCTGTCTGTCTATGAGTCTGTCTGTCTGTCTGAGTCTTGCTGTGAGTCTGTCTGTGAGTCTGTCTGTGTGTCTGTCTGTGAGTCTGTCTGTCTGTGAGTCTGTCTGTCAGTCTGTCTGTCAGTCTGTCTGTGTGTCTGTCTGTGTGTCTGTCTGTGAGTCTGTCTGTCTGTGTGTCTGTCTGTGTGTCTGTCTGTGTGTCTGTCTGTCTGTCTGTCTGTGTCTGTGAGTCTGTCTGTGAGTCTGTCTGTGAGTCTGTCTGTGAGTCTGTCTGTGAGTCTGTGAGTCTGTCTGTCTGTGAGTCTGTCTGTCTGTGAGTCTGTCTGTGTGTCTGTCTGTCTGTGAGTCTGTCTGTGTGTCTGTGAGTCTGTCTGTGTGTGTGTCTGTCTGTGTGTCTGTCTGTCTGTGAGTCTGTCTGTGTGTCTGTCTGTGAATCTGTCTGTCTGTGAGTCTGTCTGTGAGTCTGTCTGTGAGTCTGTCTGTGTGTCTGTCTGTGAGTCTGTCTGTCTGTGAGTCTGTCTGTCTGTCTGTCTGTACTGCCACCAGGCGACCAGAGTGTTGCCCTTGAGAATTTGTGACGTTAGAATTATAAGGTTCTATCTCCATTTTTGATCGAAATTGAGTTTTCTACATAATCTGATCCATTAGGTGTTTATTAATGCCTGTGTGGTGTTATTTTAAAAATGTTTACATTTTTTAGTTAGTAATTAATAAAATACAAAGGTTCCATCTCACAAAACATAATGGAATGTAAAAACTTTGACGCTCAATATCTCTGAACTACCCTAAACGGAGATAGAACCTTATGATTCTAAACTCACAAATTATTCCGACCTGTCTCGTACCTTGTCATTTCAGCTACTGATACTGATTACCATGTTTTCCTTCTCTCTCATTTCTCCCTCCAGAGCCCCGTCTCTCTGTTGGCAGATGACAGCACCTCTCAGGACACGCCTCCGCCAGGCTGTGTGGACTTGTCCTTCCTGGAGGAGGCCCTCCTGGCATCCCCGGACGGAGGGGGGGACCTGCAGGGGGGGGCACAAGGAGGAGGAGGAGGAGGAGGTGGGGAGGAGGGGGAGGAGGAGGAGGAGGAGGAGGAGGAGACCTGTGACATCCTCCAGCAGAGCCTGCAGGAGGCCGACATCACAGAGCAGACCATGGCTCTGGAGGCCGGGCTCGCCCAACCCGGAGATGTCGGCCTGTCTCTCTACCCACCTGGCGCTCTCCTCCCACCTCCTCCTGCAGTCCCGTACCACCTCTCCAAGTCAATAACCTTCCCTGCCGCCCCCGCCACCCTCCCCAGGGACACCCAGGCAGCGGTGGAGCCCCCCCAGCCCTCCCTGTTGGCTGTGGGACCAGGCTGCCCCTCCCTCAAACCCACCGCTCCCCAGCTGATGGGCCTCCTCCCTGGGAACGTGTTCCCCGCGCCTCCCCCCGGTGAGACCTCCTTCTCCCTCAGTCCCGCTCAAGCCTCCAGTATGCTGATCCACAAGGCTGTTCCCAGCCTGACAGGGCGCCCCCTACTGGGCCCGACCCTCAGGGCGACGGCCGCACCGGGGAT
The DNA here is from genome assembly GCF_963989245.1 of Nansenia antarctica. Lineage (NCBI taxonomy): Eukaryota > Metazoa > Chordata > Actinopteri > Argentiniformes > Microstomatidae > Nansenia > Nansenia antarctica. The sequence continues at coordinate 24,896,578 of NC_137674.1, read as the reverse complement.
CTTCCTGCAACGAGGTCACTTGCCCATCCAGCCCAAGATGCCGATCAGCATCCAACCCCGATTGGTTCAGATTAGTCCCAAGCCTCCCGGGCAGCAAAAACAGAACTCTCGAGGTGGTCTCACGTTCGTTCCCGGGACTGCGTCACCAAACATCCTGTTGTCCGGTCCTCCTCCAGGTCCTAAGCCGCCCACGCAGCCACAACCCAGCCCACATCTCCCTAAGCCCGTCAGCCTGCAGCTGGTGAACCAAGGAGGTTCCTTTGTGATCCAGCCTCAGGGTCTCTTTCAAGGCCAGAACCAGTTCATCCTTCCAGGGCAGTCTCCTGTGCCTGTTACCATCGCCCAACCCGCCGGCACGGCTCGACCGCTGCTCACCACCCCAGGTCACCAGGGGGTGGGGCCAGGGTCTGTGCAGGGTGTGACCCCCGCCACCGGGCACCTGGTAGACACCTCTCAGATCCTGACCATGCCCCACCACAGGCAACTGAACTTCAGCCCCGTGTTCACCACCCCGACGGGGCAGCTAGCTCTCCGCCAAGGCACCTTGTTGTCAGGACCCTTGCAGCTACAGTCGGCGCCCCCTACCGTCTTCCAGATGCCAGCCCAGCTGGCTGGAGCGTACACCCCCCAGGGGCCGGGGCAGCGCGCCACGCTGGTCCACAGCCCCGCTCTGGGGAACCACATCACTTTGATCAACAGCTCCGGGATGCTCACCCAGGACCAGATGTCCTCCATCTCCATCCTCAACGGCCCGCCTGTCGTCCAAGGACTGCCCTTTGCCTCCCAGGGCGGGAGGGCCCTAGGCGGGGGGGGCGCGGAGGGGCAGCTGAACGTCCACCAGACTTCTGTGGTTCTTCTACCCGACAGGCCCGCCGCCGTCCTAGAAGAGAGGAGCAGCATCTCAGAGGAGCAGTTTCAACCCCTTCCGCAGGTGACAACAACACAATGCAAAACGTCGAATCTGTTTTGAACTGTTTTAACATTTTAGTGTTAAGTTGCAAATGTACGTACCGGTAGCTGCTAGCTACAGAACATTCTCCTCTAAAAACCCCCATCTTTTTGTGTTTTTTCCTTTCAGCCAAACAGGCACTTTCTCCAGCATGCCTCACTGCGGCCTTCCATGACAGGTCTCCAGTCCTCGTCGTCTCCCCCTGTAGTGGCCCTCCTACAGGCCCCACAAGAGGTCCCCCAGACCCCCGAGCTGCCCCTGGTCCTAGCCAAACACCTGATGCCTCAGATAGGCCTGAAGCAAGTCGTGGGGGAGGTGCACAGCCCCGTCGACCAGACCCAGGCCTTCATACACCACCTGCAGCAGGTCAACCAAACTTTCAACTTTGATGATTTATGGTTTATTTAATGCTGAAGATGCTGCTGTGTTAATTTACACAACTACTGTATATACTGTATACAGGGTTCCCGCACTGGTCTTAAAAAGCCTTAAAGTCTAAAATCCACCAATCCGGCTTATAAAGCCTAAAAAGGTCTTACATTTCAGTTATTCGGTCTAAAAATGAGGTGCTAGGTGTTAAAAATGAGATCCTGCAAGGAAAGTCCGACCACATCTATTTATGCGGAAATTAATCAAACTGGAACCCCAAAAATGCCAATTCGCTTCCTTTTTTGTCTGTATGGCAGTGAAATCCCTAATTTCATCACCTCGAGGATGACAAAAAGCTATCATATGGTGTCGCGATAGGTCCAAAATTATATGCAAAAAGGTCTAAAAAAAAAAAAAGGTCTTAAATTTGACTTGTTGAAACTTGTAGGAACCCTGTATATATATATATAATGGTTATGTGAATATTTTAACATCTTTTTTTACATTACCATACTGTTCTCTTCTGTTCTCAATCATTTCCATCACAGCAAGCACTTAGCTCTCCCACCCCACCGCCCGAAGTGGAGACTCTGCAGGTAGCAGTGGAACCCATCGCTGCCTCCCCATTGGCCACAGAGCGAGAAGCCCCGCCCCCCATGCTACCACCAGTGATTGATCAGACCGGAGTCCAATCGGTGATGACCAGCCCCTGTGTGTCCAATGTGGTGACCTCCCCACTGCACCCAGAGGCAGAAGACACTCCCACCCTAGCCTGCGCGTCTTCACCTGCGCCGGCCTCAGAGAGCGTACCCCCCCCGAGCGGCTTCTCCTCCCCACCAAGTGGACCGCCCCCGGCTCTGTCCGGACCTGCGTCAGGAGACACGGCCCCCCAAGTCCAGACCGGGTTGTTTAACAGCCGGTCCCCCCTGTCTGTCAGTGTCTGTGTGCCTCAGGAGCAGCCTGACCCCCCCCTCCCTATGTCTGCAGGCTCCACTGGAGAGACAGACCCTGCTGTCCAACAGCACACGCAAAGCAGTGAGTGTGACCAGAGAGAGAGGAGAGAGAGAGAAATGAAATAAGACGCCATAACAACAATAAGACAAACCTACTTCCTACTTCTTTCAATCTTATTATAACCCCCGTTTTCCACTCTTGTGTCTCTCTCACACAACATCATTACTATCACCATCACCATTTGTGTTGTCATGCTCAGAGCCAACAGCTGCCTTGGCGGTGGATGATAAAGCGTTTACTCTTGATGTCCATCCACCTTCTCCTACACCCCAGGGCCATCAGGGGCAGGGCCAGGGGCCACTCACCCACACACAGCACGCCCAGGCCCCTCAGATCCACACAGCCCTGCCGACAGGGAGCAAGGTTAGATGTCTATTTTATTTATTTATTTATTGGAAGGATCCCCATTAGCTATACCCATAGGCATGAGCTACTTTTAGTGGGGTCCATATTTAAAACATACATTACAAATAACTTTTAACATAAAACATACTTAAATTACAAATATCAAACATTCAAATATATAATTAATCATACATTATACAATTTTACATTTGGCATAATATAAAACACTTATATCTAGTTGGAGTCCACATTTAAAACATACATTACAAATAACATTTAACATATAAACATACTTAAATTACAAATATCAAACATTCAAATATACCATACATTATACAATTTTACATTTGGCATAATATGAAACACTTAAATATCTAGTTACATAAAAATAGAACAGATGAAAGCTACTGTAATCCCACAAACTCCTGAATGTTGCAACTATTGTGCGGGTTGGTATGTCGTGACGTTAGAATTATAAGGTTCTATCTCCATTTTTGTCAAAATTGAGTTTTTTACATAATCTGATCCATTAGGTGTTTATTAATGCCTGTGTGGTGTTATTTTTTTAATTTTGAAATCTTTGAGCTAGTAATTAATAAAATACAAAGGTTCCATCTCACAAAACATAATGGAATGTAAAAACTTTGACGCTCAATATCTCTGAACTGCCCTAAACGGAGATAGAACCTTATAATTCTAAACTCACGTATTGTGCGGGTTGGTATGTAGTGTTGTTTACCTATTATGACCTATGACCTCTTCTCCTCCGGCAGATGACTGGTGCTGTGGAGCTGGAGAGAGAGGAGAGGCTCACCCCAGCAATGCGCAGGCACAGGTAAGAAGCACCGCAGCGGCTCAGCTAGAGGCAAGGCAGGGGGACTACTGGTGGTGTCTGAATTGCATTGGGTGTTATTCTCATGCTATATTAATATACTGTATATGAGGTGCAGTATCATAGAAGGATATGTCTTCTGTGTCTGGTTCTCCAGGGTCCAGCAGCAGCTGTATGCAGACCGTGGAGCGGTCCAGAACCCGTACACCTGCTCCCCGTTCTCCACCATGGACGAGGCTGTGAGACACCTTCTGCCATACCACACCTCCGCCGGCCACCTGCCCACCCAGGCAGACTTCAGTTTAGGTCAGTGTGTTACGGCTGAAGTGTTACGACGTCTCGACGTCATAACCAGAGAGCTGCTACAAAGCCCTAAACATAAGGAGCCACGTCGTGACGTTAGAATTAGAAGGTTCTATCTCCATTTTTGTCAAAATTGAGTTTTTTACATAATCTGATCCATTAGGTGTTTATTAATGCCTGTGTGGTGTTATTTTAAAAATGTTTAAATTTTTTAGTTAGTAATTCATAAAATACAAAGGTTCCATCTCACAGAACATAATGGAATGTAAAAACTTTGACGCTCAATATCTCTGAACTGCCCTAAACGGAGATAGAACCTTATCATGCTAAGCTCACGATAAGGAGCGACTTTAAAGAAGACAGAGTCGCTGGGTGCCAATACAAAAAGGTTCTTTATTTACATAAACACTAGTGGACCACTACCAAATACACATACCCATAAATACCCATACCCGTACACATGCCTAATATAATACTAACCTAAACAAACATAGGGCGGTGAGAGGAACTAAGAGCATTAAGCATTAAACAAGGTCATTAAGCTAACCTACTAAGTAAGCAAAAGAAATGCTATAAGGAAAACCTAATTCAAAGGAGGAAACAAAGTACTCACCGCCCTGTGATATCAACTAATCTAAACTAAACTACATTCCACCTAATAACAACTTCATCCTAAACTAAACCCATAACTCCCAAATAAACCCCAAACGACTACAAAGAACAAAACAAACCGTAAGGCTCGAACATAAAGGGCAACGACACACAGTCACACACACACAGTCAGGGTCGAGGGGGAGAGACAGTCTGAGGTCATGTTCTCACATGAAAGTCTGAATCGAGACCCGGAGCAAGTGGATGAGTTTGCAACATTGTTGCATAAATTATTTCTCTGATTTGTGTTCTCACAGCCCTTCATGTAAACGAAGTAACATACGCAATCGAAGCAACAGATGTGGTAGTTGATTGGTCAGAAAAAATTGAATTGCCCGTTCGTCCCTCTCTTATCCAGATCAACACGCATGCGCTGTTGTTTTCCTATGGACAGCCTCGAGCAGCGTTCTCACCAAAAGCGAAGTGAAGCAAAGTGATGGATGCGTCGTTTCTAACCGGAGAGAAACCACCCTTTTCAAGCGGAGCATCCGTTGGTTGTTTGCTGCGGGAGCGACTTCGAATGCGCGTTCTCACAGCTCCATACGACGCAGAGCAAACAAATTTATCCTAAACTCCGATTCCAAGTGAAGCAAATGTTCTAGTGAGAACACACCCTGAGTCTCAAAGCTGGAGCCTTTATAGCCAAGCAGCTGATCCTCAACAGGTGGAACGCGTCAGCAATCAGCGCCCAGCAATTAACACCTCCATTTGGCCTCGGCCACACCTCCTCAGGATACCTCCTCACATGGAACATAGAACATAATAGGGCAGGGATATAACAGTTAGTGAAAGCAGGGACTCTTTCTAATGTATGATTACTGACTGTCTGCCTTATCGTGAGCTTAGAATTATACGGTTCTATCTCCGTTTAGGGCAGTTCAGAGATATCGAGCGTCAAAGTTTTTACATTCCATTATGTTTTGTGAGATGGAACCTTTGTATTTTATGAATTACTAACTCAAAAATGTCAACAGTTTAAAAATAACACCACACAGGCATTAATAAACACCTAATGGATCAGATTATGTAAAAAAAAATCAATTTTGACAAAAATGTAGATAGAACCTTCTAATACTAACGTCACGTAATGTCTGTCCCTCTCTGCCTTATGTCTAATGTCTGTCCCTCTCTGCCTGATGTCTAATGTCTGTCCCTCTCTGCCTGATGTCTAATGTCTGTCCCTCTCTGCCTTGTGTCTAATGTCTGTCCCTCTCTGCCTCATGTCTAACGTCTGTCCCTCTCTCCGCAGTGGACGAGCAGTTTGACACGGTGTCAGGCTTCCTGCTGAAGCGCACCAAGGACATGCTCAACAAGTACAGGCAGCTATTATTCGGGGAAGCCCAGGTATGTAGACACAGTGCTGCACTTTCCTCCCACCTCATCGCTGACTCTGTTCCTCTTCGCATTAAATGTACGTAATGTTCTCAGATGTTTTTAATTCATCAATATACCAAGGTATCCGATTCGATGACCTGATGGTATATATTTATATATTTGGCCTCTTTCGTGTTGTAAACCTGACTCTGTCCTCTTACAGCAGGAGAGCCCGTCTGCAGAGATGGTCATGTTGGAACGTCTGTTCCTCCAGTCCGAGAGGTTTTCGCTGGGAGAGGACCGACGGAGAGCGCGGAGGGACCCAGGTCAGTGCAAAGGTCATAGGTCATGTGGGAATAGGGTCGTGGCCTGTTTAGGGTGCTAAATGTGGAGCTTTGGTTGTTAAGTCGTGACGTGTTTCCGAATCCAACGTTGGCTGAGGCGCTCTCTTCGAAATGCCTCAGTAATAATAATAATTCATTATATTTGTATAGAGCTTTTCCGAGGCTCAAAGACGCTGACAAATATGGGAAAAACGGGAAAGTGCCGTGTCCCTTGTATGAATAGATCCGAGTCTAAAAAACGATTGAACTGTCATTCTACCGCTTTAGTACACTGGTACTCTGGTGCGGGGATTTTTTATTTGTTTAGGGTGCTAAATGCGGAGCATGTAGAGTGTGGATGTTTTTTTGTTTGTTTGTGAAATATACCCTCTGTGATTATGTTCAGTGGTCTGTATTGTCATGCTCAGGCTCATTCTAGCATATTCTTGCTCCTCACTTTCAAGGCCCTTCACAATCTTGCACCCCCATATCTCTCTGAACTCCTTCACACCTACACTCCCTCTCGCACTCTCCGATCCTCCGCTGCCTTTCAACTCACTATACCTTCTGCCTTTCAACTCACTATACCTTCTGCCTTTCAACTCACTATACCTTCTGACCTTCAACTCACTATACCTTCTGCCTTTCAACTCACTATACCTTCTGACCTTCAACTCACTATACCTTCTGCCCACCTGACCACTATGGGGTCTAGAGCCTTCAGTCACTCTGCCCCCCGTCTCTGGAACTCTCTTCCACAAGACATCCTCAACACTGACTCTCTCTCCACCTTCAAATCCTGCCTGAAAACCTTTTTAAACTGCCGTATTTTAATTGATGGTTGTTTTTAAGTCATTTGTTTTGTCTTGTTTTGTTTGTTTTTGTTTGTTTGAATCACTGTTTTAACCTGTTTGAATCTGTTGCTTGTTTTTTAATTATGCTCTGTACGGTGTCCTTGAGTGCTCTGAAAGGCGCCTATAAATAAAATGCATTATTATTATTATTATTATTCCATAGAGTCCTACCTGATGGCCCTGCGAACATCTGCCTCCTCTCCTCACGGTGCCTCTACCTCCGGCTCCTTCCACGTTGGGAAGTCTGGCAGCCCCCCCTCCCCCCCTGCCTGGGCGCGTCTCTCCGACAGACCCCCCGGACTCAAGACCTACCGCTCCAGCACCCGGGGGGCTCTGAGGCTCACCATCAAGCACGAGTCCGGTTCCCGGAAAGTGGTCCACAACTCGGCCTGTGACTCTGTGACTCACACTGCCCCCCCTACTGGTCACAAGCGGGACTACAGTGGCCAGCTGACAAACGGGGGTGGCGGTGGTGGGGCTGCTGCTGCTGTGACTGAACACAACAACACACAACAGGAGGAGGAGGAGGAGTCCCATGAAACCCCCCACTGCCGCCCTCAGCTCGGCACGGAGATATCGAACGGAGCCCCGCCCCCGCTGGCGCCTACTACTGAAGCAGCTGAGGAAGTAGTTCCGTCCCATTGTGACCACCGGAACACTGAAGCACAGATAGAACTACTGGATTCACAGACCACCGGTCCGAATTCCTCCTCCCTCCTCACTATGCCATCAGACACACAGGTGGCTGCCTGCTTCGAGCTGCCGCCACCTCCTCCTCGAGACGTGAGCGGCCCGAAACTGAAACGCTACAAGCCAGAGTCTGTCCCTCAGGCAGAGCGAGCCAGTCCTCCGCCCCCTCCCCTCCTCCCCGAGGACAGCATGCTCAGTGAACACCTGCAGAGCGCTATCGACAGCATCTTGGAGCTACAGCGTCTGCAGGGCGGCACGGTTACCCAGCAACCTCGGGGGGGGCAGCAAGGCTCTGCCCTGGACCAGGCGGTCACCAGCATCCTGGAGGGGGTGGGCCACCTGTAGGAGGGGGTGGGGCCACCTGTAGGAGGGGGGTGGGAGGGGGGTGAGACACCTGTAGGAGGGGGTGGGACACCTGTAGGGACCAGAGGAGAGAGAGGCTGAGATGACTGTGAAAAGGACTGGAGGGAAACGATGGATTAAAGAGGCACTAAAAAAAAGAAATGCATAGCAGACAAACAGCACTATCGATGGTCTTCTAGATGTTAGATACTTCATTTGATGTACATGTTTGTGGAAAAATATATTTAATTAGGAGATGGTATTGTTTCCGTGGTAGTTTTGAGTCATTCAGAGGTCAGAGGTCAATGACACACCGGGGTGTAAACCGTCATCAGCATATTTATAAGTAATAGTGAGGAAAACGGAACTGGAGATTAAGAGTAAAACTGAGATTATTCATTTGATACTTTTTAATCTTTTCTTTTCGCTTAGTGTTAAGTAAGAACAGCATTCCGTGTATTTATTTCATGAATCTGTGCCAACTGTGTATAAGCGTGAGTATTGGGTTGTGTGAGTGTGAGTGTGAGTGTGAGTGTGAGTGTGTGTGTGTGTGTGTGTGTATTAATTATTTGTTCCTGTGAATTTGTGTGCCTGGATGTTAGGGGGTAGTGAATAATCTGAGGTGATCAATGATTGAGTTTGAGTGTGTCAGTATTTTGAGAAACATTGGAAAATTATCTAATGATGCATTCTGCGACCTAACAGAACATACAAATCTGACAGACTCAAGCTTGTTGAACCCCAAAGAAGTCATGTGACCTGCTACATCCTGAATACACCAGCAAATGTCAACGTACGTCTAGGATATCTCACCCCCACACATGCACAGGAGCCTGTCAATGTCACAGAAAAAGAAAGAAAGAAAAGGAACCAAGGTTGCAAAAGATGGAGTCCTGCATGGAGGAATTGACATGATTTTGTCATTCATGCTGGAATCCAACTGTGAACTTTCTGTAGGGTTTTCCATTTGGTTTCAGAGACAAGAACAGCTCCCATATGTACTAAACAAGCAAGCAATAATGAGGAGAGGGTTTGGAAGGGTGGTGGTCTGTGCTGTGGTGGGGGGGGGTGGGAGGTATTTGCCTGACCTGCTTACGCAGTGCAGAAATCCAGCATCAGAGCCTTTCTGTATCTTAACTGTATCATCTAACAGCCTTTGACCAAAAACTGGGAGAATAATCATCTTCATATATCCATATTTGTAGGTTTTTGTTTTTATTTTGTTTTTTTATTTTTTATACCTGTATTAGTCTGAAGATTTACTTATTTAAGTGAAGACAAAAATGTGAAAAAATTAAGAAGAACAGAACAGTACAGGAGTGGAGCAACATGATTGAGCTTTTTACACTTTACATTAACATGACAATCTATTGGTTATGCTGTAATCATTTACATGACCTTTATCTATATTAAACGTTCATAACACATCTCTAAGAGTGCATGCATGTAGAACACCATTATAACGATGCTCTTTGTTTGTGGCATCATGCTCATTCCTAATGTGTTATGAATCCTTTATGTAGATAGAGCTCATGTAAGTTGTTACTGTCCATGAAAGTGATTCAGTTACAGCAAAGTGTCTTTTAAACTGAGGGACAATATGATTTTCTTTGAGGATTGTTTTTAAAAAAGTTTTTAAAGTTTGGACATTGAATGGATTTATTGCTGAGTGTTAAAGATTCGACTACTATTTGGGGCTGAGGCTAAGGATAGCCTATGCCTTATTCCAATTTGTGTGAACTATTATTGAAATAATTGGAAATGATCATTCTACATGACCACGATAAGGACAAATTACGTTAAGTGTTACAATATTGCAATACCTGTGTCTATTTAGGGAGATGTTCATGTTTTACTGTATTGTCTTTGATTTTGCTCACCAATACTCTTAAATGACCACGAAACTGAGAGAACTGGTTATGGAAAAGCAGTGTGATTCAAACTCCCCTCCAGAAACCATTTAAGAGAATTGGGACGACATCAAAAAGGGTACTTTTGGTATTTCAGGGTTTTAGTTCAAATGTATGAAAAAAAATGTTCTCAGCTGGAATGAACAAAATGAGAGCAGTGATATGCAGTAATATGCAGTGTTTCTACATGTGAAACACCTAGGCAGTGAGGCAGGGGAAGTTGAGCTATAATGCAGTAAGGACTGATCGATAAGGACTGGTCAGTAAGTCAAAACATTGGGGGTTGCTCTCCGTCACTGCTCAACTCTGTGTCCCTGACATTCTACCATCAATCTGTTGTTGCACTGAACGTAACCCATTTCATATGATGAATCCAATAACATTTTTGGAGAATGGGGGTAACTTCTGCATGTTGAGCCATTTTGCATTGTTTTATTTATTTATAATGTTGTATTTATAATTTTGTTGACTGAACTGTGAAACCAGGGGGGGCAGGGGAGCTCATGTTAGACACTGATTCAACTTAGAAAACAAGAAAAACATTTGACTGACAGATTGTTCTGATGCCAAAATCAAGAGGCCTTAATTCAGCAAAGCTAGATTGTAAACATGTCACTACTGACAGAGCCCAACTAAAGACCTGTAAGTCATGAAAGCGATTCATTTAAGAAATGTAAAGAAAACCGCTTTTGTACACATTTTTACAGACTATTTATTAAACTGTGATTTTGTAAAAAAATAAAAATAAGAAGAAAATAAAAAAAATGGAGAATGTAGTTCATTTGCGTTTCTCTTATGGCGAAGAGGATCATTAAAGTGATTTTTGCTTTTAAATTGTTTCATTTATTGAGAGAATGTTGAATTTAAACTTATTGAACTGCAATTGTTTTGACAGTATACAAATGTTGCCCTAGTGTTTTATTGAAGACTGATGACTGTTGAACACAAATACTGGACATCACATCCTGGTGTTAGAAGTGTACACGAACTCACTTGGTCACTAGGGCTTTGTTCACACGGCAGGTCTTGATGCTCAATTCCGATTTTTTTACACAGATACGTTTTTTTTGGTTTGGCAGTTCACATTACTTTTAAAATGTGACCTATATTTGACCTACATTGACTCCCATGTGAACATTCCACGGCCCTGAACAGACCCGCATGTGCAGAAGGACAATAACAATGACGTCAGGATGTCACGCGCAGCGCGCTGTTTACGGAAGTAACCATGGATAACATGATAACGTTACAACCGGTTTCATTTTTCACAAGTTTTTGTGCAGCGGAAGCCGGCAAAGATATGAGCAAGTGGTCAAAAGAAGAAGGATGAGGAAAAAGAGAGCCACATGCTTAGCTATGCGTAGAGCACTCTTGCGTCTAGAGTGCAGGGTTGCCAGATGGGGCGTGTTACCGCCGAATGGGCTACTTTTTTGTCAATCCCATCTGGCAACCCTGCTAGAGTGATGTAAAAGTCGCATTAAATGCGACTTGACAGTTCAGACGGGGGCGCGTTGCTAAATATCAGATATGTATCCGATGTAATACCACCTCTGAACGCGACACAGGTCGGTTTTAAAAAAAGAACAAGTCCGATTTCATGTGACTTGCGCTGTTCCCACGGTCATGCATAAATCAGACCCGAGTCGCATGTCGGCAAAAAAAATCGGATTTAGGTCACATTTCAGTGCAGTGTGAACGAAGCCTAGGAATTCAAGCACATGATGAAAACCAGCTACAAGTAACTTACATTAGACCAGTGGGTTTCAACCCTCTCCTCTGGGACCACCAGCCGTTCCACATATTTGATCTGTTCCACCACCAGCACACCTGATTTAACTAATCAAGTGCAAAGCAATTATGGTTTGTACTTGATTAGTTGAATCAGGTGTGCTGGTGGTGGAACAGATCAAATGATGTGGAACGGCTGGTGGTCCCCGAGGAGAGGGTTGAAAACCACTGCATTAGACTACCGGGCTACGTTCACACTGCACTGAATTGTGACCCAAATCCGATTTTTTTGCCGACATGCGACTCGAGTCTGATTTATGCATGACCGTGGGAACAGCGCATGTCACATGAAATCCGACTTTTTTAAAATCCGACCTGGGTCGCGTTCAGAGGTGGTACTACATCGGATACAAAAACTTGAAAATGAAACCGGTTGTAACGTGATCATGTTATCATATATATTATATATCATAAATCTAGATATACTTGCAGTATACAGAGTAGACCTGTATCCTACAAAGACACTTAGATTTAGTAATCTACAAATGAATTAGACCCCTATACTTCATTTTATTTTACTACTCGATCTTTTCAGTTTGTAAAGCGTCTTTGAGTGTCTAGAAAAGCGCTATACAAGTCTAATGTATTATTATTATTGTAAACCTTCTGCACATGCGGGTCTGTTCAGGGCCGTAGAATGTTCACACGGGAGTCAATGTAGGTCAAATATAGGTCAGATTTTAAAAGTAATGTGAACTGCCAAACAAAAAAATCGGATCTGTGTAAAAAATCGGAATTGAGCATCAAGACATGCCGTGTGAATGAAGCCTAGCTGATATTGAACTCAGATGACTGTCAAAAAAGCAAAGCCTCAATGGCAAGTATACAAATATGCTCTTTATTTTATTTAATCATTTACAACATAGGGAAACAAGTCAGCTTTAAGGGTTACATCTGGACAAATGTAAATAAAAGACAGCTGCTGGTTTCTTAAGTTAAGAATTCTTAATTTAAATAAATGCAATAGGCTAGTCGTGCTCAACAACATGAAAATCTCTGCCTTGCAAATGGGTTGTGTTTTAAGGCCGTCTGTCTTTAGAACCAATGGAGCTAGCGCCTCTCAGGCTACTAAGTCATACACCTTGGCACTTCTCTCATTGTACAACATGATTAGGGGGAAAAAAGGGAGATTGGAGTGAAAACAAACAGTTAAAGCAGAATGAAGGTATGTCCAGATGTTGGTTTAGTCTCTCTCATCAAGTTAGGGGAAGAGCCACATTAAAACATGTGACATGAGGTGTCCTGCCTATCAAGAGAGCACATCAAGCACATACGTTCATGACAAGAGGAAATAGGGAACAGTCACGCCAGGGGAACAGTTACGCCAGGGAAACAGTCACACCAGGGGAACAGTCACACTACGGGAACAGGCACACCACAGGGAACAGGCACACCAGGGGAACAGGCCCACACCAGGGGAACAGTCACGCCAGGGAAACAGTCACACCAGGGGAACAGTCACGCCAGGGGAACAGTCACGCCAGGGGAACAGTCACGCCAGGGGAACAGTCACACTACGGGAACAGGCACACCACAGGGAACAGGCACACCAGGGGAACAGGCACACCAGGGGAACAGGCACACCAGGGGAACAGGCACACCAGGGGAACAGGCACACCAGGGGAACAGGCACACCAGGGGAACAGGCACACCAGGGGAACAGTCACACCACAGGGAACAGGCACACCAGGGGAGCAGTCACGCCAGGGGAACAGTCACACCACAGGGAACAGGCACACCAGGGGAGCAGTCACGCCAGGGGAGCAGTCACGCCAGGGGAACAGTCACACCAGGGGAGCAGGCACACCAGGGGAGCAGTCACACCAGGGGAACAGTCACACCAGGGGAACAGTCACACCAGGGGGTTCACCAAGCCAACTTTTCTATGAAAGACATTCTGTCCCAATAAACCTGAGAATGGCTGGTCACAATTTGGGCTAAATTCATGTCTGATCTGTGGTAGAAGATCGACAGAAACAGGCGAGGGCACCTCCAGATCTCATTAGGGTTAAGAAAAATGACCTTTCTTCGAAAAGCAAAACAATTACTTTTTCACACACAAATACATAGGGATTATTATTATTAGGGCTTCTAACCTGCAGGGGGAAATTATATTGATGAGGAGAGCAGGTTCTTATTTTTAAAATAAATGTTCTTCTTACAAATGAAATCAACTTCCCAAATGTATATACACGTCCGGGTGTGTCTCTCTTTAAAAAGTGTCCGTATACAATCTATCCAATCCTCCACCATCACGTTAGTGTTCCTTCAGTCATCATGCTTTTTTTTTTTGTAGTTTTTTTTGTAGTTTTTTTTCAAAAGCAGTTTCTCTCCTAAAGACTGCAGACTGCCAGTCTCTGGGTCCAGTTCACTTGGGGGGCAGCCTGGGTGGGTCGACTAGCAGAGTCTCTCTCTCTGGCACTGGCATGCATGCATGCATGTATGGCACCACAGAATCAAGGAGAGACTAACCCTAACCCTCATCCAGCCAGTAGAATGAGGCTGCCTCGTCCAAGCCAGTAGAGGGAGGGAGGACGTCCATTGACCCTGAAAACATCCACCACCGCTGGGCCCCGTCGGTCTCTGCTCCTTGGTCTTATAAACAAGCAGCAACAGCAGTTCAGTTGAGCTGGATGGGCAGGTCCTCTCCGTACTTCCGCAGGAACTTGATGTGGTTGTGGGTGACGGACCAGAGGGGGGGTAGGTGCCGAGGCTGCATGGTGGACAGGAAGTGCTGCCTCCAGCGGCCCTCCAACGCCATGAGCCCCCGCAGACCCCGCTCGGCGTGCAGACGCACCACCTTCAGTCCGTGGGCGACGTAGCTCTCGTTAGTGATCCTGTCAGGGCACAGAACAGGTCTGAGGACTGGGCTGAACAACAGGGTTCCTACAAGTTTCAACAAGTCAAATTTAAGACATTTTTAAAGACCTCTGAGTAGAATTTTAGACCTATTCGCGACACCATATGATAGCTTTTTGTCATCCTCGAGGTGATGAAATTAGGGATTTCACTGCCATACAAGGAAGGAAGCGAATTGGCATTTTTGGGGTTCCAGCTTGATTCATTTCCGCATAAATAGATGTGGTCGTACTGATTTCCTTGCAGGATTAAATTTTTAAGACCTAGCACTATTTTTTTAGACCGAATAACTGACATTTTGGGACCTTTTAAGGCCTTGTGCGTGATGTGGATTGCTGGATTTTAGACTTTAAGGCTTTAAGACCAGCGCGGGAACCCTGAACAATTATGATCAGCTACATTATCCCATTTCATACATATAGATGGCTCATACGTATGATATCTATGGTACAGCCATGTAAACGTGAGCTTAGAATCATAAGGTTCTATCTCTGTTTAGGGTAGTTCAGAGATATTGAGCTTCAAAGTTTTTACATTCCATTATGTTTTGTGAGATGGAACCTTTGTATTTTATGAATTACTAACTCAAAAATGACCACACAGGCATTAATAAACACCTAATCAGATTATGTAAAAAACAAAAATTGATTGTTAATCTGACCAAAAATTGAGATAGAACCTTATAATTCTAACGTCACGACCTGAGTGAGATGTGAGGCGTTCCCTCACCTGTACTCCATGTAAATTGAGTGAGATGTGAGGCGTTCCCTCACCTGTACTCCAGGCCAGCGGCCTGCTGCAGGGTCTCCAGGCTCAGGTCCTCCTGCTGCTCCTCGTCCTCAAAGAAGCTCCTGATGACGGCCTGCAGCTCGTCTCTCCGGGGCTCTGGAAGCCCCTCCCCCGCGGAGAGGAGAGCCCGGGCCGCGGAGCGCACCCGCCGCCGGTCCGAGTCCTCGAGCATGCGCACTCCCTCCTTGCACCCCTGGGGGGCGCCGTACTCCTCGGCCAGACTCTGCTTCAGGATGCCGTCGTGGACGTTGGAGGCGGCGTGGCAGGACGTGCAGAGCAGAAGGATGTCGTGGGAGTTGTGGTCTTTCATCGCTGTGGGGAAATGCCGTCTGTACTCATGCGGAACAATGTTTTTCCTGTGGGTGGCAAAAAGGAAAAAATGCAACTCGTCACAACTCAACAGCAAGTTAGAAGTCATTTGTCATCCAAATATATTTTGTAAATATATATATTTATTTTTATTGCAAATAAGCAAAAAAATGCCTTTTATAGGACCAAGGCATCCCAATTAATAATAATAAATAATAATAATACATTAGACTTATATAGCGCTTTTCTAGACACTCAGACTCTTTACAAACTGAAAAGATTGAGTAGTAATAATAAAAAGACACAAAAGATAAATAAAAGTATAGGGGCCTAATTAAGGTAGTGCTGGGGACACATAGGAAGGGGAGGGGGAGAGGGTTAACTGCTGAAGGCGAGCTTGAAGAGGTGATATGATATGAAAGCTTTATTTGGAACATGTGAACAATTTTAAATAGCAAAGACAAGATCAAAAAGAAAATAGTTAACAAAAAACAAGAAGAAAAAAAAAACACTAACTTAACTACTCTGAAAAGGAGTAGGAAGAAGCATAAACTTATTTAATCCTACCCCTTCTCCAATACTCAGAGATTAATAATCTACAGTTAACTTCAATATTAATATAATATTTTTTAAATTAAATAAAATGTATTTACGTATTTACATATTTACCAACAATAGAAAACAAATAATGTAAATAAACAAATAATCCATGAAAACACCTGGGGCCCATTCCACTAAGGTCGATTATCTTCTAAGCCTCGATAAAGTTCTAAGCCTCGATAATGTTAGCTTGCGTTCGGTTCCATCAATGTGGCTCAAATAATTTGCTGCTTGGTTGAGCTCCTTCTGAGTCAGATATAATTAGCCTGGCCACGACCAGGCTAAAACACTGGCTAAAGTAAGACGCGCGTCAAAAAAGGCTCACAGGCGGAAACTACATCCCGAACGACAGTTCCTCTTTTAGGAAATATTAGTTCCCACTTCACACGAGATAGATAGATGGATAGGTTGACTGCCCTGGGGGCCGTTCCACTAAGCGAGATTAACTCTGATCCAAGCGATTAACTCTGATCCAGGTTTAAATAAGCTTGCGGTCGGTTCCATCAATGTGGCTCAAATAATTCGCTGCTTGGTTGCTATGCAACATATCCTTCTGAGTAATTCTGGTCCCGAGCAGACTTACAGGCTGGCTAAGGTAATGCGTGCGTCAAAAAAGGCTCACAGGCGGAAACTACATCCCGAACGACAGTTCCTCAAGTGTCTTTTAGGAAATATTAGTTCCCACTTCACACGAGATAGTGTTTGACTGTGTGATAGATAATTTGATATTTTGAAAGTGTGATAGACATACCTATTTATTATCTATCGATCTATCAACTTGCATTGCTTTTATCACAGGCGCAGTGGTTAAGGCAACCAGCTAGAGTTCCGAAGGTTGCGAGTTCGAGACTTGATTTACATTTTTTTTTTTTTTTTTTTTTACATTTAACCGAAGCCTTCATGCAAAGGCTTCAAACACCATTGTAATCGTGTCAGTTCTTGTAAATTAGCCTGCACCATAATTGTATAGCCTACATACTTTTTTAGATGAGATTTTAGATTAGATTCAGACAACGAAATGCAGTAAAAAGTGTGTCTGAAGAAGGATTTGAACCACCGACTTAAAATGACGAATAAATACTATGGCAGCGGTCGATACCACTAGGCCATTGTGACGATATGACGGCTTGTAGCCTGCTGCTGATATCACCACAGTAGTAAATATTCATTTATTAAAATATGAACATATAACAATAACTGGGGCTAGTATGACCTACGCATTTAATCGGTCAGCAATTTCTTGCCAAACCATTTCCCTCGCCTTGTTAATTGCGGCAGTATTGCACTATTTTACATCTTATTTTTCCGTCTTCATAAAGATCAATAATTCGGAATGCTGCGCAAATGTAGGACCCCTGCAGAGTGGAGTATCTTCATTTCGACAGATCGACTCTTCGGGGCTCTTTATGTCTGCGTGCCCATATCGAGGATTTCTAAGCCGGTGTTCTGTGAACACTCATGACACAAGCCTGATCCTCGTTCGAGGAATCTCCTGAGGCTTGAATTCCAATCCCGAGTTGCCTGATCGCCTGATTTATTTTAATCGCCAATATACTAATCAACGTTAGTGGAACGGCCCCCTGGTGACTGTCAAAGCCCTTCTTCCTCCTCGTACCTGGTGAAAACCATGTTTTTATACCGCTTTTTGAACTGGGTCATGCTTGGACACCGCTTTAGCTCCACACTCAATCCGTTCCACAGCTTCACTCCACATATAGAAATACAAAAACTTTTTAACGTTGTACGTACACAAAGATGTTTTAAATTTAACTCCCCCCTCAAATTATAACTCCCATCTCTATCAAATTTTTTTTTTTTATATTCCAAGGGAGTAGGTTGTTATTTGCTTTATACATTATTTGTGCTGTTAGAAGGTGGACCAGATCCGTGAATGTTTATGTTTTTGATTTTAAGAATAATGAATTTGTGTGATCTCTATAACCGGAATTATGAATTAACCGTGTGGCTCTTTTTTTGCAATATTAATAGTGATTGTAGTCTACATTTATAAGTATTGCCCCAAACCTCCACACAATAATTTAAATATGGTAAAAGCAATGAACAGTAGAGAGTGTGGAGTGACTTATGGTCCAGAACGTGTCTTGCCTTACTCAGTACTGAAATGCTTCTTGACAGTTTATTTCGGACATTTTTTATATGAGGTGGGTTTTGAAGGCCTGTTTAAATGTTGGGAGGGTGTTAGCAATAATTAATTAATAACTCCTACAACTACTATAGTGGTGCTTGTGGAAGTAAACAAACCAGACAGCGGTTCATTTGGAAACGATGACCTTTAACCCTCCCTAAAGCTCCGATCTTGTGATGACCCACAAATATGTCACTCAGGGTAAAAAACCCTCAAACTACCAATACCTAGCTTTGGATCTACAGAACGCGTTTGGAAGCCGTTTTCACAGTCCCACACGTTCGTAAGATGATCTGGGAACAACGACTGTGAACAGAAATCAGTGAAGTGTCCTTTTAAATGTCTGTGCTTTTAAATGTCTGTACTTCTCCAATTGCTAATAAAACAGTGACCAACTGCAAATCATGAGTCTACACACACACACAAAGTCACACTGTTTTACAAGCCTTACAAACCTGATGTAGGAGTCGGCTTTGCCACAGACCACACACAGGTTCTCTTTAGCAGTGAGGTAGTAGTCCTGCTGGGAGTCAGGGCGTCCTGACGGCTCAAACAACAGCCGGACTATGAAAGGATCTTCACTTTGAAGCTCTGGGAGGAACACATACAGAACGAGAGGTTAGGATCAACCGACAGACAACAGACAAGTTTTTTGATAACTGTTCAGCTTACTTACATCCCCATTTTATGTATGAAACTTGACTGACTTGTACATAATGTTGTTTATGTGGGTGAATGTAGCGCTCCACACCACGCTGTACTGAAAACTAATTGCGTCAACCACAGGTTTTGTGGCAATGTAAGGATGTTGTGTCTGGTTAGATGACATACCTCCTATTCCTTTATCCAGGTACCACTTGGCCTTCTTCTTGTCACAGGTGCAGAGGGGCTGGTCATCTGGAGCATGGAGGAAGCAGTTGTCATAGAGAGGGGACTTCCTGCAACATGCAGAGCGGGAGCTCATTTAAGTCCAAACTGCTAAAAGTTGTTATAACGTAGAGTGGTCTGAAGTGATGTTAACCTAGAACTACAAGCAGTGGTTTTCAATCCTCTCCTTGGGGACCACCAGCCGTTCCACATATTTGATCTGTTCCACCACCAGCACACCTGATTCAACTAATCAAGTGCCAAGCAATTATGGTTTGTACTTGATTAGTTGAATCAGGTGTGCTGGTGGTGGAACAGATCAAATATGTGGAACGGCTGGTGGTCCCAGAGGAGAGGGTTGAAAACCACTGAACTACAGGGTTCCTACAAGTTTCAACAAGTCAAATTTAAGACCTTTTTAGACCTTTTTGAATAGCATTTTAGACCTATTCGCAACACCATATGATAGCTTTTTATCATCCTCAAGGTGATGAAATTAGGGATTTCACTGCCATACAGACAAAAAAGGAAGCAAATTGGCTTTTTTGGGGGGTTCCAGCTTGATTAATTTCGCTTAAATAGATGTGGTCAGACTGATTTCCTTGCAGGACCTAATTTCTTAAGACCTAGCACCTAATTCAGCACCTAATAGACCGAATAACCTGTTGGGACCTTTTTAGGCACGGGAACCCTGTAACTAGCCGTGTAGACCTTCACCAGCCATGTCTTGAG
Source organism: Nansenia antarctica (assembly GCF_963989245.1). Classification (NCBI taxonomy): domain Eukaryota; kingdom Metazoa; phylum Chordata; class Actinopteri; order Argentiniformes; family Microstomatidae; genus Nansenia; species Nansenia antarctica. The sequence goes on along the minus strand of NC_137674.1, from coordinate 24,876,592 downwards.
CTTAAGAGTGTTTTAAAAATGTAAGCTGTGTTAATCTTTTACATTACACAAATTGTACAGTAACACCAACGACCAATGAGAACACTCACGTCACATCGTGAGCTTAGAATGATAAGGTTCTATCTCCGTTTAGGGTCATTCAGAGATATTGAGCGTCAAAGTTTTCACATTCTATTATGTTCTGTGAGATGGAACCTTTGTATTTTATTAATTACTAACTAAACAATTTAAACATTTTAAAAATAACACCACACAGGCATTAATAAACACCACACAACGGATCAGATTATGTAAAAAACTAAATTTTGACAAATGGAGATAGAACCTTATAATTCTAACGTCACAACATTTCTAAAAGATTAATAACCAGTGAACCTGGGCAGGACAGGAGGATACCTCACCTGGCAGAGTAGCCCACGCCCAGCGGTTTCCTGTTGTTCTTGTGGGGGTTTGGGACCTGCTGGTCTCCAGATTGGGGGCTTTCAAAGGTGGGCTTCCTGTTGCGACGTGACGGGGTCTTCTCCTCTCCGTCCACTCCGCCCCGCCCCTTGAAGGGCATGCCCACTAGACCCTGGCACCGGGAGGCTAGCTGGGAGTAGGCGCTGCCGCTGTCAGGGGAGAGGAGGCTGCCGGCCTCTGAGTGGAGGCCCAGGAGGTGGAAGAAGAGGGCCACGGACACCTGGGCGTCCCTGGCAGCATAGGTCATCTAGGAGGGATGAGACACAGGCGTTAGTGAGACATGTGTCGACTGCACGTTCCGAGAGTCTGTGAAGGGTGTGAATGAATGGAGGGGAGATGGGGGGGGGGGGGGGGGGGGGAGAGGAGCAGGGTATAAGCCCAGGGTTCGACAGTAACGCTTGCCCGCTTGCCCCGGAGCAAGTAAAAAAACGATGCTGCTGGATCCTGGATATGTTTACCTGTGTGCAGGAAGAACAACAGGCCAGACCAGACTAGGTCTCACGGAGTGAAGATATTATCGAAGCCTACGTGCCTGTCGATCACCCGTCGCATCTCGTACGCTTTGATAATATCTTCATTCCGCGATCATCTAGTCTGGTCTTGCGCCTGCGCCGTCTGTTGTTCTTCCTGCACACAGGTTAACATATCCAGGATCCAGCAGCGTCGTCGGGCTCGCGCAAACAAACCCGGCAATTTTTTTTACTTGCTCCGGGCAAGCGGGCCAAGCGTTACTGTCGAACCCTGTTAAAAGCCAACAGCAGCACACCTGCTCCAGGGTCAGTTCCTCTGCCTCCCAGTCACTACAGCGCAGCTCCAGGGACTTGTCCAGAGACACGTTCAGCAGATCTGAGGCCAGGGACTTCAGACTCAGGCCGTTATTCAGCACCATTTTCCTGGACATAAAACAGATAGTTGTTGTCAGGAGGGAACTGTGCAATTAGCTCCAACATTATTCGATCAATGCTCGCGGCGGAGAGGGACGACGACAGCTTGGTTTTGAGACTTGCTCACTCTACCTTTGTCGCAAGGCGAGGTAGCGCAGGTCGACCGTGCACCCCAGCGCCAGGCCGTAGTCGCGCACCAAACGCTTGCCGTCCTCGTAACAGCCCACGCCCACTTTAAGGATATGAGGGTCACGGAGGAGCTCTACGAGGCTGAGGGGCAGGGCCTGCAGGCCGCTACGAAACACCAGCAGCCTGACGAGCACACACAGCCCCGAGTACGAGGCCATCTGCAGCAGGGAAACTTCAGAAGTTTTACCCTTCAAAGACACCTGGAGAAAGAAGGATGGAAGGAAACCGTGTCAGAGAAGAGAAGTGAGAAAATAACCCTCCAGCTTTAAGAGGGCAATGCTCCCAAAAAAAATCCCTTATGGCCTTGTTCTTAAATCTTTACCCATTCGCAATCCAGTCCTAGCACAGGGTAGACAGACAGGTCCTTCTGCAGAGAGGGCCACAGCTGTTGCCATTCGTCCTCGGAGCTCACCATCACCGGCTGCACCACCAACAACTGTTCGGCCGAGGGCAGGGGTGCGGGCAGGGGAGCGGGCAGGGGCAGCTGTGTGGGCGTACACTCTATAACTACAGCCTCCGGTTCCAGAGCGCCTAGCTGTTCCACGGGGAAAGGATCAGCACCTTTCTGATCCCGAGGAGGCAGCATCTTCCTCTGTGTCCGCAACGCTCGCCATAACAACAGACCTCCTAACGTGGCCCCCAACGTGGTTGCTATAGCAGCGGTGACAGCGCTTTGCCTGGACATCTTGGTTTCAGACTCGTGAACCTGATAGGCGTCCGTTAAAGCACGTGGGGCCACCCACACCGAGAAAAGGAGAACCTAAGTAAATTGTCGAGTTGAAATGTAGAGGAGAAATGTGTTTAAGCCTTTAGGAACATTCACTCGAAGAACATCTGTCGATCCTTGGTGGTACGGAGGCGCTCTTGGGTAGCAGACTCTGCTTCTGTGTGGAGGGCAGACATCTCATCCCCCTAGAAAAAACAACAATCAACATCATAATGTCATACAGTCAAACAGTCAAACCTACACCTACAGCAACTAACTGCCCATGAGCTGGCTACATAACATCAGGGTCGAGAGCAAGCCCGGCAGGGACCCGGATTTTGAGGTCGTCTGCTGAGCTTACAGTCAACAATGCCTAGTCGTTGGCATATCTGCTGATGGAGGCATACTAGTAGGCTAACACACGGCGGGGCTTTGGCAGAGGCGAGCAGACAGACACGCCTGCTACATCAGTGACATTGCGCAATTGCCTGGCCATTGTTTACAAGTAGTGGAGCTTTGCGGCTTGTTAGTTTGGCCGCAGACATGATCGTCCTGTTTGGATATCGGGGACGTTTCTATGCACCGGTCGGCTGATGTGGGTCATGATAAACCTGGACAGGAGTTCAAACGTTAAGCAGCAAAGCCTTCATAGACATTCTAGCTGGGTGCGATCAGGCAGAGGGCTACCAGCTGATGCAGCAGAGTCAAGGCCGGGATGCAGAAAGGGCTTAGCGGTGAGCAACACCGAGATGCGACATCTCACAAGGCACAATGACGGTAGTTTGTTTCGCCGTCGTCACCAAACACAACTAGATAGATAGAGACAGACAGACAGGGCGAGCAGCATTACGAGTTCAGCTGTCCAGGGTTGCAGGTGCTAGGTTCGGTTAGGTAGCTGACGGTAGGTACTAGGTAGATCACTGGGTCGCCTCGCTACTCAAAGCCCTTCTGGACTGACACATTCACACATGCTCTCAATGTCAAATTCATCCAGTTTAGTTCACCATGCATCTCTGCCAGGCTCACCTACCTTGACGTTTCACGTCCACCACACCGACGCAATGCTACTTGATTAGCATGCACATGTACACTTGTAGTTGGCTGGTTGACTTCTTCTTCGGGCTGTTTTATGGATGAAGGTCCGAGGCGACGTGTGTGAACTAGCGCCCCCACGTGGTACAACTAAGTAGGGTCAACAATCAGGACTTCCATTATCCAATCAGAATGTGGTTACAGACGCTCCTTAATCACCAATGACTTTTAACACTACAATTGAACTCTTTCAGTCAGTTGATATAAGATAAGATAAGATATAATACCGGAAGAAATCTCTTGGAAGAAAATTGCACATGACCTCTTGAACTTGTGTGTGTGTCTCATATTATAGTTCATATCATCCAACAGATGTGGGTTGAAGAGTGAGTTGAAACAAGGACAAAGACCAGCTGACAAGTTGTGTGACGCTGTCAATCATTGGTTAATCTATAGAGCTATGTAGTCAAGTAAAAAGGCAACCTGCTTATTGAACAAAAACACAAGAGATAGTAGTTTATTCCTCTAACCACCATACATTTATTCAATCTTTTTAGCTTCAATTGTTCTGGAAAGAAGTGGAATAAAAGTAATGAAATAATTACAAAATGGAAAAATACCAGATCAGAGAACAGATCATATTCACAGGTTCGATTAAAAAAAGAAAAAAAAGAAAAGTATGAGCGATTAAGAGCGAGAGAACAAGTCAAAGCTCTGCGTCCCTTCCCACTGCAAACACCTGGACACACACCTGGACACACACCTGGACAAACACCTGGACACACCGTCAGAACCACAGGAAGTGTAAAGAGGTGGAGACGCCCCTGTCCTTCTGCCACAGCCATCAGTTACTGTAGCGCCAAGGCTGACCCATCCATACAAACAGCCATGCACGGTTTATTAATGTTTTTGTCTTTTTTTACCAGTGTGATCACATGATCAACTTACTTAGGTGCTTGTGCAAAAATTGAAAAGAAACATAATATAATGGAACGGAACATAATTGGGAGTTTGACACTGACTGCCCCATAGTGTTGTTATGATACAAAACAAAATAATGTTACCATGAAAAAAAAAAAAAAAAAAGAAGAAAGAATGACAATGAAGATGTAAGACAGAGGAAGAAGTTAAATGTAGTTAAGTACTAACAAGTACTAGACTAGTTAGAAATGATGGTAAGGAGAGAGAGAGAGAGAGAGAGAGCACTGGTAGGAGAGGCCACCACCGGCTTATTAGCGGCCACCACCACCTTCGCTAGGTCCACACTGATTGTTGCTGCAATGCTAACGTATGCTAACGTATTTACAGTGAGACGCACATCCATCCAATCACAGGACGCAAACAACGGCAATAAAACAATAGATTGTTGGTTTTTTTAAACGAAAAAAAGAAATAAAACAAACAGCTGTCCCTTCACTTAATCTCTCTTTACATCACGATAGAAATAATCAGCACTGTCATGACCTGTGAGTGTACAGTATATATATTCTTTATAGATCTATATATTTTTATGTATAATATATGGTCATTTCTGTGTATACACGCACATCTCACTCGTTTCTCATCGAAGCTAAGCCTGTGCCTTTGGCAAAGATTACTTTACAACTCTTCTGTTAAGATTTTTCCAAAGCTATTTAAAATATACTTAATGCATAAAAATAAAGATTTTGGCATTCTCTCACTTCTTTCTTCTTCTGATTTTGAAGGTTTTGAATGAGAACTTCTCATCTGGAAGCTCAAGTTTCTCTTCAGTGCTGCAGTCCTTCTGCCAGGTAAGGGTAGAAATTCATACACCAGCCACCTGGGGGCGCTATGAGCTATGAGCCGGGCCAGGAGGAAAAGGGGAAGGGGACAGGGGGCCAGAGCAGCGACGTACTGTGAGAAGTAGCTTGTGTGTAGCTTGTGTGTAGCTTGTGTGTGTGTCTTCAGAGACGGGAGGGTCGGGGGGCTGGCTGGGGTCACCACCGCTTCTCCACAGGGTAACAACCACGCCATCCAAAGCAACAACAAAACTAAACCGACAATGCAAATGAAATGCCTCGTTAAGCCCCGCCCCTTATTACCTCCATCCTGTCTCGCTGCTGTCCATAGCTCCACGTCCTCCGCTGACACCCCCCCCCATCCCTCTCGTTTTCCCTCTCCCCCCTTTTTCCTTTCCACTCTGCTCAGGTTGTCCACTAAGCCAGGCAGAGAGAGAGAGAGAGAGAGAGAGAGGGAGAGAGAGAGAGGATAATAAGGTTGGCTCATCTCTCCCCCAACCTGCACAATCAACAAACTCCCTCCGTTCCCCTCCTCCACCTCCTCCTCCTCCTCCCTTCCCAACTTCCCCTCTCAGGTCTTTTAGAGCTGGATCTCAAAGGTCTTGTGCAGCTCGCTGGAGAAGGGGTTTGTGGGGGAGGGGGTGGTGCGTTGGCGGGAGCGGCTCTCCAGAGCAGCCCACTGGGCTTCGAAGGCGTCGGCCGGGTGCTGGGGGGGGGGCGGCGGCGGAGGGGCGGGGGAGGACGGAGCGGGCAGGGAGGAGGGGGGGGCCCAGCTGTCCGCCCCGTTGAAGGCGACGCTCCCGTTGGGGGGCTGGAAGGGGGCTGCGGAGAGGCTGACGGAGCAGGGCTGCTGCGGAGGGGGGAGGGGCTTGCTGAACGGACTGACGTGACACACGTGCGCGTGGACGTCGTACTGCGGTAGCTGGGCGTGGGCGTGGGGGTGGTGGTGGCTGGAGAAAGGCGGCTGCGGCGGTTGTTGTGTGGCCGAGCCGAACACGTTAGCCACCATCTGTGACGGGGTGATGCCCACCACGGGGACCACGCTGAGCTGGGGGGGGTACGCCAGCCCGTTGGACATGGGGAAGGAGGAGACGGGCGCCGGGGCATGGAAGGCAGGCTGGCGGGGGGGCAACATGGGCACCCCCACGGAGGGGGGCAGCGGGGACATGAAGGCCACCGGGGGGAGAGGCACCACAGGGGCGGGGAAGGGCTGGTGGGGGGCAGGGGGGGTGACTGTGAAGGGCTGGGGGGCGGGGTGTGGGGGTCCCCCCATGATGGGGGAGGGCTGTGGTGCGCGGACAGACTTGGTGACCTCCTCCAGCCAGCGGTCGGCCTCCGAGGGGGTCCGTCTGTGGGAGGGCACCGAGGGGGAGGACGTGAGGGAGGAGCTGGGCGGAACAACTATCATCGGGGCGGGGCTCGTCCAATCACCTCCTCCTGTTGGAGAGAAGATGGAGGTAAATACACTTTTTCCAGAATCGGCATCATGTGAACATACCAATGAAACAACCAATAATAACCAATAAACTTTCATGTCTTTCATCTCAAAAGAGTTTGGCAAATAAGTCACCTGAAACAATCACAACAAATTGCTGTTGAGTTAGTCAGTCAGTCGATTTGTTACTTCCTGGTTAGCGCCCCCCGTGTGTGGTCTAAGGCCCTGGCCACACCAGCCTATGCTATGCTATCTGTTCATTTCTCTACGGGAGTCATAAGTTGACCGATGTTGAGTTTCATACTTTTGAAGGAGTTGAACCTTCCACAGTCTGTTCATCTGTTCCCTTTAGCCAATCAGAAACAAGCTTTCATATTGAGTTGCATTGTTCAGTTGCTAGGTTGTTGCCCAAATTCCACCGATCAAATCGGCTAGTGATTTCATACATATATGGGGTGGGGAGGTAGAGCCGGCGTCTAATGTTCGCAAGGTCGGCGGTTCGATCCCGGGCTGGCCACGGGCAAGTGGCCGAACCCCAAATTGAACTCCCAATGAGCAGGCTGGCTCTGCCAGGCATGGTAGCTGGCCACCGTTGGTGTGTGAATGTGTGAATGAGAGGCCGTTGTAAAGTGCTTTGGAATAAGGCGCTATATACAGGGTTCCTACAAGTTTCAACACGTCAAATTTAAGACAATTTAAGACCTTTTTTATAGACCTCTTTGAATAGAATTTTAGACCTATTCGCAACACCATAGCTTTTTGTCATCCTCGAGGTATTGCCATACAGACAAAAAAGGAAGCGAAACGGCATTTTTTGGGGTTCCAGCTTGATTAATTTCCGCATAAATAGATGTGGTCGGACTGATTTCCTTGCAGGATCTAATTTTTAAGACCTAGCACCTAATTTTTTGACCAAATAACTGAAATTTTGAACCTTTTTAGCCCTTGAGATTTGGACTGCTGGATTTTAGACTTTAAGGCTTTTTAAGACCAGCGCGGGAACCCTGTATAAGTGCAGTCTTCACTTGTATGTCTCCATCTGTTTCCTGATCCTCTGGTGTGGGCGGAGCCTGAGGAGACATGCAGAGACGCCCACCCAGCCTCACTGTGGAGGTTCCTACCTGGATGGGCGGAGGAGGGGGGGGGGGCGCTCCTGGGGTCTTGGCCCAGGGCAGGGTTTGACAGTAACGCTTGGCCCGCTTGCCCGGAGCAAGTAAAAAATTCGTCGGGTTTGTTTGCGCGAGCCCGACGACGCTGCTGGATCCTGGCTCTGTTTACCTGTGTGCAGGAAGAACAACAGACGGCGCAGGCGCCAGACCAGACTAGATGATCGCGGAGTGAAGATATTAAGAAAGCGTGCACTTCGATGCGACGGGTAATCGACAGGCGCGTAACGCTTTGATAATATCTTCACTCCACGAGTAATGATAATATCTATAATAATAATTATAATGATAATATAATTTGATAATATCTTCACTTCTTCCTGCACACAGGTAAACAGATCCAGGATCCAGCAGCGTCGTCGGCCTCGCGCAAACAAACCCTGCCCGAATGTTTTTACTTGCTCTGGGCAAGCGGGCGTAAAGCGTTACTGTGGAACCCTGCAGGGGTTAGTGTGGAGGTTCCTACCTGGATGGGCGTGGGAGGGAGGCCCTCCTGGGGTCTTGGCCCAGGGATTAGTGTCTCTGGCAGGCAGCGGAGGAGGCAGAGCTGGGGGGTTAGCAGCGACAGCAGCAGCAGGGAAGGCAGGAACTGTGCCGTTCACTACGGCAGCAAACAGGACAGCGGGTAAGAGATGGAGGCTAGTAAAGGCCAGTTAGCCACGCTGTACACGCCGCCCATGTTAGACATCACACACATGCAAGAGAACGAACATGCAAAGTAACAAAACATTCTCACACGCGACCGTAAAAACGTGTTAATCGATCGTATGATTATTAAGTGAAAGAAAGCAGGCGGACAGACAGACAGACAAGACAAGCTTACGAACGCATGAGGAGGACAACTCACACACAACTCTACCTTACTACACACAACAACTACTATACAGAGTATGAAGGAGGGTCGATGGAGAGGTAAGGTAGGTAGGTGTCCAGTGTTGTTACCTGGGGCGACAGGTGACTGTGGGGAGGAGGTGGGTTTGGGCATGGGGGCGGAGGAGAAGGGGTCTTCCGGGGGCCCGCTGAACGCACTGGTGATCTGAGTGCACAGCGAGCTGATGCTCTCCCCCTCGCCGTCCACCTCCGGGACTGGAGAAGGGACACGTGGAGAATGATCAACCAAAGAGACTAGAATTTTATTTTATTTTTTTTACTCCAGTCTTCCTACTACTATGCTCTTTTAACACTAGAACAGCCGTGCCCTTTTTTTACCTACTAAAAGAGCCGCTTGCCTCGGGGGTCAAATAGTTGGCCGGCTTGTAAATTAGCCCTGCTTCCTACACAGAAAAACTGCAAAATTGCTTTATACTCGCTTATCCTGAAGTGATTTTGAAAATGTAAGGACACTGGGGTGGTAGAACGCCACATATCTAGGAAAAGTCATGAAAGGAGGGTCCTGAAATTTGATTGAGTGCAAAGATATAACATCTTACTTTACTCCTCATGGCTGTTCTAGTGTTAAAAACATGCTGGACAACCAGTTCAACACCAAAACAACAATGCTCACATATACCACATATGAGTCCTCACAAGTCACATGACGACCAAAAAACTCTTTGACATTCATACATTAGGAGAACCAAAACAAGACGGAGGAAGTTGCACTCGAGGGGGTCGATGATGAGATGGGGGGGGTGAGACTGACGGGAGATTGAAGGCTGTGGGACAAAGGCACCTGACAGAACACAAGTCCATGCTGGTGGGTGTGGCGGGGTGCGGCCGCTCACCTGTGTTCTTCATCGGGAAGTCGGACTTGCGCTGCATGTTGGAGGGCAGCTCGTTCATGCGCAGGGAGAGCTGCCGTTTGAAGGGAGACGTCTTCTGGCTGAGGACCGGAAAGCCCCGGAAGGACCCCTGCCTGGCCAGGACGTCCTCGGGGGCGTGTCTCCGCGGGATGGCCTGGGGCCCCAGGGTGGACAGGGTGAGGGGCGGGGAGGGGGTGGGGGGCCCCGGCAGGTTGGCTATGGGGTTGACCACACCCCCGCCCGTGCTCATGGAGATAGTGTTGACGTCAGACTCGGCTGTTGGGAGGAGGAAAAACAAAAAACATCAGGGAGGGAGAAGAAGGAATAGTCCTTCACACTTGGGTTAGTCGTAGCCTTCATAATCGGGTTGTCATATGCAGGCACACACACACACACACACACGCTCACGCTCACGCACACGCACACGCACTCAATTATGTTGTACATTTCTTAGTAATGTTTTTTTTTGTTTTATATTTTGTTTTAATTTCTATTCTGTTTATGACTTATATTGTTGGTTCTCTTTTATTCACTCGTTGCTACTGTAAATGAGGGCAACCTCAGTAACTTACGAGTTTAAATAAAGGTTTGAATGAAAAACTCGCACACGCACCCCCCCCACCCACACCCACCCACCCCCACACCCTACACACACCCCCCCCCACCCCTACACACACCCCCCCACCCCCACACACCCACCCCCACACCCCTACCCCTACACACACACACACCCCCACACCCCCACCCCCACCCCACACACACACACACACCTTTCTTGGCGTCTTGTAGCTGCCTCATGACCTCCTCTCGTTCGGCCGCCTCCGTTGCCGTGGTGACGCGGAACGAGCCCTCCCGGGTGAAGGTGGTCCGGTTGGCGTCGAAGGTCGCCGTGACGCCACACTCCTTCTCCCTCTTCTGCTTGCGCTCCAGACAGGCGGCAAAGGCGCAGCCCACCGCATGGCTCAGACGCTCCCCCTGGAACCAGCACATGTTAGTTCTACAACAGCATGGCTCAGACGCTCCCCCTGGAACCAGCACACGTTAGTTCTACAACAGCATGGCTCAGACGCTCCCCCTGGAACCAGCACACGTTAGTTCTACAACAGCATGTCTGGATACTGGATTCTGATTGGCTAGCAACAGTGGTAAATATCCCAACAACAACCCACAGTTCAGACTGCATGTCCAGTATCAATGCGCCTCCCAATCAATCTGATTAAGAACACCTGTGTGCTGACCTACAATGCAATGGTTGATCTTGTTTATGGGACTATATTCTGTGGCGGAAGGATATATGAGACGCTCCCCCTGGAACCAGCACGTTCATTTGGGTGGAATTTTAAGTCATTGAACACATGGCATGTTTTACATTTATATTTAGGGCATTTAGCTGACGCCTTATTCCATGGTTCTTATTCTTATGGTTCTTATTCTTATGGTTCTTATTCTTATGGTTCTTATTCTTATGGTTCTTATTCCATGGTTCTTATTCCATGGTTCTTATTCTTATGGTTCTCACCGAGTCCTTGATGGCCATGAAGCAGTGGCAGATCCATCGGCGGGTGGTCCCGTCTCTGCAGATGTAGGAGAAGGCCCGCTCAAAGTTGCGGTCCGGAGCGCAGAAGGACACCTTCTCTATGGTCTGGTCCAGGATCAGGTCCTGCAGAGGAGAAGCACCATGTCCATGAGCGTTATTATGAATGAATGGTCTTTATTGTCATTAATACAGTACAGGTACCATACCATATTACACCATACTCCTCCTCCTCATCCTTATCATCATTCATTTATTTATTTACCAGGGACAGTGCACATTAATCAACAGTTTCCACATCAATGTAAATGCTCCAGAGTTATGAGCTCATGAGCTAATTTCCATCTGTAGTCCCTGAGCAGGCTATTACTAAATGAATGGTGTAGTGTCATTAAACACATCAGCAAGCACAACAGAACGACACTACAGGCAATTATACACTACATGACAAGACAAGACACAGCAAGACAATACAAGACAAGCAGGCACAGCGAAATGAACGAAATTGCAACACAATATAAAACCAGACAATACACAGACACATGACAAAGTGAAGGATATAATTAAAAACAGTGTTTACGAGCAGCGCTTGAGATGAGTAGAATTATTCATCATCACAACTAAGTGCTTCCTATTTTATTTATTGTCTTTTTTCTTTTTTCGTTCAATTCATGAAAACTGAAAGAAATGTGTGCAATTCGACGCGTGACGTGATGTTATGTCGACTCCGACCCAACAGATGGCAGTATAACCCACGATTAAACATGGATGTAAGAAGAACTGGTATATGAAGTCTCTTCCTGGTCTCTTGGAGCGGTACTGGAGTAAATAAGGATAAGATGTAGAAGCACTTCCTGGGGTCGGTAGAACACAACCGTAGCACCTTACTGCCAAGTGTTCCTTTTAATTGATTGGTGTGTGTGTGTGTGAGCTTTATCTTTCACAGAAGCCGTGTATGTACACGGAAGAGGCGCGGCACTCAATAGAAAAAGAGGCTATTTTATTTTCCGTCTCACCACCTTCATCAAATGTCTTTCACAGACCCTCTAATACGCCGTAGGCTTAGGGTTCCCGCACCTTCTGAAACATCACATTCAAGCACCTTTCAAGGACTTTCAAGACTCAATTCCCTCAAATTCAAGGACCCAACACGGCATAGTTTGAGACAGACGTAGATGAGAATTTATATAATAGGAACTATCCGCTCACAGACAACAATTAAAAAGAGAGGCTTGAATGTGTGAACACTAGATGGTCTCTTGCCTTCTCTACCACAGCACAGCAAAACAATATATTGTGAAATGTGTAAAGTTAAGCAATACAAACATTTTTGAATATAGATATGAGATATATTTTTGAGAGAGAGAGGGGAATTCAAGCACTTTCAATGACCCATGTCTATTTTCACAAACTTTTAAGGCCTTGATTTTTTTTTTTTTTCAAATTCACAAACTTTCAAGGATTTCAAGGACCCGTGGTGGGAGCCCTGGCCATAGGCCTTTACATGTCCTCTGGCTGCTCCGGGCTAGGAACTAGCTAGCTGCTCAGTGTCAGTGCCTGACACAGACACACAGACACAGACACATGGACACAGACACACAAGACACACACACACACACACACACACACACACGCACAGACACACACACAGACACACAGACACACACACAGTGACAGACACAGACACATGGACACAGACACACACACACACAGACACACACGCACACAGTGACACACACGCACACAGTGACAGACACGTACACAGTGACAGACAGACAGACAGACAGACAGACAGACAGACACACACACACACACACACACAGCCTGGCGGAGGACAGAATCCATTACCTTTGTTTTGTCGTCTACCACGCGGAGGCCGTCCGCCGACACCCACAACACCGCCCTCACCGCCTTCTTCCCCGCCTGCAGACGGACGAGACATAGACACACATGTGAGAGGGAGAGGGGCGGAGGGGGGGAGAGCAAAGCCAAAAACCCAGCCGAGGCTTTCCTGTTTCGCTCCCTCAGCTGACATCCCCTTTTACCCCGTTCCTTGAAAACCTACACACACAAACACACACACACCGCCTGGAAACAAACCAAGTAAGTGTCAAACCGGTCAAAGAAAGAAGGGTCAGAGGTCAGAGAGAAGAGAGGTCATGAGTAGGTGTGTGTGAGTGTACCCGTATTGGAATGAAGAAGAGGAGGAAGAGGAGAGAGAAGACCAGGTGAAAGTAGACAACAACAACAAAAAAGCTGACAACGTGGCCCAGGGGTTAAAACATAGAAAAGAATCAACTGTGCACACAGAGAGACTAAACCATTCACACAGATAGACTAAACCACTCACTCAGAAAGACTAAACCACTCACACAGAAAGACTAAAACCATTCACGCAAAAAGGTCACGCTACTCTTGTTTGATGGAGGAAAAGCTGATGGGACACACACACACACACACACACACACACACACACGCACACACACGCACACACACACACACACACACACACACACACATCTCCCCCCCCCACCCCTCACACACACATGCAGCTTTCCTGTTTGTTTGTACATAAGTGAAACGTCCACACAAGATCCCCCAGAGGTTCTTCTGGCCTTCAGGGCCGTGATCAAAGAGTGAGTGTTATGTGAGAGAGGAGGGGGGGAAAGAGACACTCACTCAGGAGACACAAAGCAGAACTTACTTTTGTAAAGAAGCCCTTGAAGAATTTCCTGTCCTGGTTGGTAAAAGGAGGAGGTGGGGGGGAGAATGGGGGAGGACAAGGCAGGAGAATGTTACCGGTGATGAGGAGGGCTAACAAAATAGTCCAGATGAGCGCATGTGGGTTGTGTGTGCTCTGGTGTGTGTTTGATTGAATGTTTGCTTGGTTTGTTTGTTTGGTTGTTTGTTTACGGGGGAAGGGGGGGGGGGGGGGGTGGAAGGTGGAATTGAAGCTTGGTTAAGAGAGTGGAGCAAATGGATGAAATGAAATCCACATAATTCCAGGTTGACCTTCCGATCAGGGTGATGTATAATATTATTATGATTATGATTATTATTATTATTATCATCATATTATTATTATTGTTAGAGTTTGTGTTAGTACTACCACACTGCCAACAACACTGGAAGCCAGTAATCCGTATAGATCCAGACGTTCAGATTAAGACCCCCTGGCAACACCCGGCTTTAATCTCCCGTCCTCCCCCAGGACCCAGGACCACAGACGCAGCGCCCCCACCACCCCCACCACCCCCAACACCACCCCCACCACCCCCAGCTGAGCCACAGACATCAGAGACAGTGTTTCTATCCCCCCTGACAGGATCAGACTGGAGAAGCACACAGGCGAGACATCTGGACAGGAAGATATGACTGGAGAAGCTTCAGCAGGTCAGGGAGGGAGAAATCCCAAACTGCATTACTTTGGACTGTGGACCTGGTCTGTGCCTGGCCTGGTCTGGTCTGTGTCTGGTCTGTGTCTGTGTCTGTGTCTGGTCTGTGCCTGGTCTGGTCTGGTCTGTGTCTGGTCTGTGTCTGTGCCTGGTCTGGTCTGGTCTGTGTCTGGTCTGGTCTGGTCTGTGTCTGGTCTGTGTCTGTGTCTGTGTCTGGTCTGTGTCTGTGTCTGGTCTGTGTCTGTGTCTGGTCTGTGTCTGGTCTGTGTCTGTGTCTGTGTCTGGTCTGTGTCTGTGTCTGGTCTGTGTCTGTGTCTGTGTCTGGTCTGTGTCTGTGTCTGGTCTGTGTCTGTGTCTGGTCTGTGTCTGTGTCTGGTCTGTGTCTGGTCTGTGTCTGGTCTGGTCTGTGTCTGGTCTGTGTCTGGTCTGTGTCTGGTCTGGTCTGTGTCTGGTCTGTGTCTGTGTCTGGTCTGTGTCTGGTCTGTGTCTGTGTCTGGTCTGGTCTGTGTCTGGTCTGTGTCTGTGTCTGGGCTGTGTCTGGTCTGTGTCTGTGTCTGGTCTGTGTCTGGTCTGTGTCTGTGTCTGGTCTGTGTCTGTGTCTGGTCTGTGTCTGGTCTGTGTCTGGTCTGGTCTGTGTCTGGTCTGTGTCTGTGTCTGGTCTGTGTCTGTGTCTGGTCTGTGTCTGGTCTGTGTCTGGTCTGTGTCTGTGTCTGTGTCTGTGTCTGGTCTGTGTCTGGTCTGTGTCTGTGTCTGGTCTGTGTCTGTGTCTGGTCTGTGTCTGGTCTGTGTCTGGTCTGGTCTGTGTCTGGTCTGTGTCTGTGTCTGGTCTGTGTCTGTGTCTGGTCTGTGTCTGGTCTGTGTCTGGTCTGTGTCTGTGTCTGTGTCTGTGTCTGGTCTGTGTCTGGTCTGTGTCTGTGTCTGTGTCTGTGTCTGGTCTGGTCTGTGTCTGGTCTGGTCTGTGTCTGGTCTGGTCTGTGTCTGGTCTGTGTCTGGTCTGTGTCTGGTCTGTGTCTGTGTCTGGTCTGTGTCTGGTCTGTGTCTGTGTCTGGTCTGTGTCTGGTCTGTGTCTGGTCTGTGTCTGGTCTGGTCTGTGTCTGTGTCTGGTCTGTGTCTGGTCTGTGTCTGGTCTGTGTCTGTGTCTGTGTCTGTGTCTGTGTCTGGTCTGGTCTGTGTCTGGTCTGTGTCTGTGTCTGTGTCTGGTCTGTGTCTGGTCTGTGTCTGGTCTGTGTCTGGTCTGTGTCTGTGTCTGGTCTGTGTCTGGTCTGTGTCTGGTCTGTGTCTGGTCTGGTCTGTGTCTGTGTCTGTGTCTGGTCTGGTCTGTGTCTGGTCTGGTCTGTGTCTGGTCTGTGTCTGTGTCTGGTCTGTGTCTGGTCTGGTCTGTGTCTGTGTCTGGTCTGTGTCTGGTCTGGTCTGTGTCTGGTCTGTGTCTGTGTCTGGTCTGTGTCTGTGTCTGGTCTGTGTCTGGTCTGTGTCTGTGTCTGGTCTGTGTCTGGTCTGTGTCTGGTCTGTGTCTGTGTCTGGTCTGTGTCTGGTCTGGTCTGTGTCTGGTCTGTGTCTGTGTCTGGTCTGTGTCTGGTCTGTGTCTGGTCTGTGTCTGTGTCTGGTCTGTGCCTGGTCTGTGTCTGTGTCTGTGTCTGGTCTGTGTCTGGTCTGTGTCTGTGTCTGTGTCTGTGTCTGGTCTGGTCTGTGCCTGGTCTGTGTCTGGTCTGTGCCTATTCGGTTGTTGACGTCTGTCTGACGTCTGTCTGACGTCACGCGTGACGTTTAGCAATTTCCGGGTCCAAATAAAAAAATCCCCACACCAGAGTACCAATGAATACTACAGCGGTAGAATGACAGTTCAATCGTCTTTTAGACTGGGATCTATTCATACAACAAGGAACACAGCACTTTCCCGTTTTCCCCATATTTGTCAGCGTCTTTGAGCCTCGGAAAAGCGCTAGATAAATATAATGAATTATTATTATTACTGAGGCATTTCGAAGAGAGCGCCTCAGCCAACTTTGGACCCGGAAACACGTCACGACTTAACAACCGAATTGTGATGTGACGGAGGACAGAGATTGGCTCGACTGCTGGGAGGGGGGGGGGCCTCTGAGTGACGACCACTCATCAGCAGGGGTCAGGGGTCAAGCTAAGGCTAACTGCACGTTGCACAAAGGAGCAGCAGCCAATCAGAAACCAAACTAATCTTAATCCCTCCCGTCCCTCTACCCCTCCCTGGTAACGTCCCAGAGTTCCTTTCACCACCAGCGGTGAGGAGTGCTGCTCTGGTCCTGTCACACAGCTGTGGTGGAGGCGGGGCTTGGGAGGGAGGTGGGGCTAGGGAGGGGGGCGGGGCTAGGGAGGGAGCACCATGTTAGTGCAGGGTGGTAGAACGTGTTACTGGCGATGGAAGTGAAAACGGAGTGACTGTGAGTCGGCGTTGTTAGTGGCAACTGCAGACATGCTGAGGGCACACACACACACACACACACACACACACACACACACACACACACACACACAGCTGTTAGTTGAGGAGAGGGAGTTAAGGAGGTTAGCTCTGGAGGAGGTTAAGGACTAGGGGAGGAGGAGGAAGAGAGGGGGTATTCATGGGGACATGTGAATATAAACCTGCTTAAAAAAAAAAGAGAAAACAAAAGCAATCCAATAAAGTCATCAACAACAATCATATTTAATTTTAAAAAAAAACGTAAAATATATTTTTTAAAACCTGGAAAATAAATGTGTGAAAACAGATGTCTGGAGGGAGGAGAGGTTGTGAAAGGTGCAGCTGTGGATCACAACAGAGTAGAGAAGTGTAAACATGATATAAACACAGGGCCTACAGAGAAACCTCAACACGACAATTACACCCTACGACCTCTACTAACCCAACACTGGCCTTCCTAACAACACACAACAACCCCAGCTCCAGACATGACAAGGTTGGTCGTGTGCAGAGCCACACCAGCACCAGAACAGAACATCGCTGTCGGCCAACAACACTAGTAGGTAGGGACTCTGGGCCACAGGCCAGCAGCAACAGGAAGTGACATCACTGTGAACGAGGGCAGAGTGGAGGTTGGTGGTGCCGCAGTGCAGAATCTGCCTAGTCCCTCCTCCTACCCCCCCCCCCTCTCTCTCTCCTCCTCCTACCCCCTCTCTCTCTCTCTCCTCCTCCTACCCCCTCTCTCTCTCTCTCCTCCTCCTACCCCCTCTCTCTCCTCCTCCTACCCACCGCCCTCTCTCTCTCTCTCCTACCCCCCCTCTCTCTCCTAACCCCCCCTCTCTCTACTCCTCCTACCCCCCCCCCCCCCCTCTCTCTCTCTCCTCCTCCTACCCCCCCCCCCCCCCCCCTCTCTCTCTCTCTCTCTGGAGTCACAGGTCACAGAGGAAAACGCTCATTGCCACCCCAAAGACTGCCGGGAGGACAACATTAAAAACGACAGCACATAGGCGCGCGCACGCACGCACGCACGCACGCACGCACGCACGCACGCACGCACGCACGCACACACACACACACACGTGTTTCCCACAGGGTTGTGTGAGACTGTGGTGGGTGCACCTCGGACCCTCTAATGTGTTTGGTCAACAGGGGGGTTCGTTAGGAGACCATGGTGGGACTAATTAGGTCATTATTGGGAAAGACTGCACACATGCACACACACACACACCGTAAACAGTAAAAACACACCACCATGTATATAAATACACACCATACATCACATGTATGACATTACAGCCTCCACGGCCCAGCCTCAGGCAGCAGCACACGCACGGCACGCACGCACGCACGCACGCACGCACGCACACACACACACCTCCACAGCCCAGACAGCCGAGGCGGAGTGTGGAGTCCAGTGGTGTAGTCTACGTGATACGCAGGACTACGCCGTATACCCACTAGGAAAGGCCAAGGATTTCCATTTTTGCAACGGCATTTTGTGACAGAACTTTCACACTTTCATTCATAAAATTCACCTCGTCTGTGTTACGAAGCACTTGACTTTTGGACCATTTGCCATACAGACAAAAAAGGAAGCGAATTGGCATTTTTTGGGGTTCCATCTTGATTCATTTCTGCGTAAATAGATAATTTCCTTTCCTGATTTCCTTGCAGGATCTCATTTTTAAGACCTAGCGCCTAATTTTTGGGCCGAATAACTGAAATGTGGGACCTTTTTTAGGGCCTTGTGGATTGGAATGCTGGATTTTAGACTTAACGGCTTTTTTTACAGACCAGCGCGGGAACCCTGCTTCATCCAATCAGAGCCCAGGATTTTCCACCTCCGTTCAGATAGTCCGGTCAAAATGGCCAACTGTCTGACTGAGAGTGCAGGTGTTTCCCCAGGTGAGCTACACGGGCAGCAGAGGGCGCTCAAGGCCTCTTTCTTGGGCTCGTCGACAGAGAAGGGCTTTCCTGTCAGGTGAGGCTACTACCAGACCAGTGCAGGTGGATTGTTGCCACGTTTAGGTGCTAGGGTTCAGAAGTTCACACCTGCACGTGCACACATCTCGATAGCATGCCATCTGTGGTACGAATGGACGACACACACATTTAACACACTCATAAACCTCCTGTGTCCTTAAACCAGGCCTGTTATTGGCACACTGATAAGAGCCCAGGGCAGGCAGGAGGCAGGCAGGGGGGGAGGGAGGGAGGGAGGGAGGCAGGGGGAGGGAGGGAGGGAGGCAGGGCCTTTCCAGGGGAGGAAATCTTATTAAAGCCAGGAGGTTGAGAGAGTCAGAGCCCACAGGGGAACAGCAGACAGAGCAGTCCTGGCTGTGTTCGTTGGGTCCTCTCTCCATCTCGTGCTCCGTGTTAGGAGCAGCGTAACTCAATAAGGGGGCTCTGCCCCGGGGGCTAGAGGACCAGGACAAGATGTGACCTGTGTGAGCAAACCACATGTGTTTGTCTGCTGCATGCTACATGCTGCGAAATTGTGCGCGCGTGTGCGTGTTATGAAAACCACCACAGACATTAGACCTGTGCCTGTGTGTGTGTGTGTGATGAAGACCACAGACGTCAGGCCTGTGCCTGTGTGTGTGTGTGTGTGTGTGTGTGTGTGTGTGTGTGTGTGTGTGCGTGTGTGTGTGTGTCAGGGTTTCCGTTAGAAAAATTTGCCGTCGGACATCGTGTCCGGGAAGAATTCGATTTACCGGACAAACGTGATATATTCCGGTCTTCATATTAAAATATAATAAAAAAATGTTTTTTCTAAATCATCTTTTTTTTTCTTCAAATCTAATATAGCTGTTTGTCGCGGTGATTACTGTTGTGTAGCGGCCTATATATGTCA
The DNA here is from genome assembly GCF_963989245.1 of Nansenia antarctica. Lineage (NCBI taxonomy): Eukaryota > Metazoa > Chordata > Actinopteri > Argentiniformes > Microstomatidae > Nansenia > Nansenia antarctica. The sequence goes on along the minus strand of NC_137674.1, from coordinate 24,857,002 downwards.
TTTAATGTCTATTTCTCATCCGATACGATTAGATGCGAGCTATATAATATATAATAATATAACATGATTTGATGCATGCGCGCTATGCCATGCGTCAAATCCAGCGCTGAACGGGTCCAGCGCTGAACGGGCGCCTCACTGGGAACTGAACAGACAGCATCGATCAATGAACGGACTCCACATTACATTAACTGAAGTTTGTTAAATTGTTTGGGATTAATGTGAGTTTTCTATTTTCTCTTTCCAGTTTTACCCTTTTTTTTAAATCAATAAAACAACGTCATTTCTATAACCAGGTCTCGCTGGTTGGGAAGGTATTTCGTTTAGCTCGGGAGTATGACAATGGGGAGAACATAACTGTTTATTGAGAAACAATTGATAGGCAGTCTGGGATACGTATATAAAGAAATACCACAATGTCTAGATGTATAACATTTTATTGAACAGTAACAGTGCAAGCATGTAGGCTTCTGGCGTGACACGGCTAGCCTAATTTCCGTTCATATGCCTTTTATCAGATAAAATAAAGTAGAATAAAACTCTTTGAAAATAAATAGGCTTTAAATTAACTTGCAATGCGTATAGGCTAATTTCCGTTCGATGTTACAGCCTAGGCTATGCCTTTTCTCAGATAGATAGGGGATAGCCCTGTAAGCTCATACGGGTCTGTATGTCGTCCTGAAGACCGGCTGTTAGATCATATCGCTGAAGTTTGTCTCCATCGTAGTGTAAATGTTGTCCGTTTCGTTTGTTATCCTTGTTATTGTGCGATAAAGTTAAAGCGCTCCGCTTCGGGACACCATTTTCAGCTGAGCACCAAACACACACAATACTGCCCGAGAGAGAAGGACCCGCCCCCTTTAGTTAGCCTATAGCCTATAGGCTAACTAAAGGGGGCGGGTCCTTCTCTCTCGGGCAGTGTTGTGTGTGTGTGTGTTTGGTGCTCAGCTGAAAATGGTTAGAGGGAATTATTTTCACCGGACATTTATGTCCGACGAGTTTTCAATTTGTCGGACTTCTACTAATTTTACCGGACAAAGACCGGTAATTACCGGTTAACGGAAACCCTGGTGTGTGTGTGTGTGCGGGTGAGATGAAGACCACAGACCCCAGGTCAGTGCATGTGAGAGTACCCTGCGGTTCAATCCCCGGCTCCACCTGTCTATGTGTTGAGGTGTCCTTGGGCAAGACACTGAACCCAGAATTGCTCCCAGTGAGCGGGCCGGCGCCTTGCATGGCAGCTTGCCGCCACTGGTGTGTGAATGTGTGAATGAGAGGCCGTTGTAAAGCGCTTTGGAATAAGGCGACTATATAAGTGCAGTCCATTTACCATTACCATCAGTTGAGACTTAACCAGGGTTCCTAAGTTTCAACAAGTCAAATGTAAGCCCTTTTTATACCTTTTTTAGACCTCTTTGGATAGAACTTTTGACCTATTCGCAACAACATGTGATAGCTTTTTGTCATCCTCGAGGTGATGAAATGAGGGATTTCACTGCCATACAGACAAAAAAGGAAGCAAATTGGATTTTTTTGGGGTTCCAGCTTGATTAATTTCCGCGTCAAATAGATGTGGTCGGACTGATTTCCTTGCAGGATCTCATTTTGAAGACCTAGCGCCTCATTTTTGGACAGAATAAATGAAATTTGAGACCTTTTTAGGCTTTATAAATTGGATTTTAGACTTTAAGGCTTTTTAAGACCAGCGCGGGAACCCTGTTAACCCTCAGGCCTGAGGCAGACGCCTGACTTCTCAGCCATGCAGGAGACAGAAGAGACAGGTTAACACCGCCGTACCCCACTCACAAACCAAAGCACATATTCTCCATAATTCCTTCCAGGAAATTAATAATAAATGTGCAGATTAAGTTATACGCTTCCAACAGAAGGCCATTCAGACAGGGCTGGTGCAGAGACCACAGAGCGCAGGTCCAGTCTGTCTCTGAAAGGTTAGCTTCCGTGTTCATCAGTTGGAAATGAACCTCTCTGCAATAACATCATCAACCATCTAGTATTTCACTCCGCTCCTCCACCTCTGCTGGCCGACTGGCCCCACCTCCTCTACACCAACACAGCAGTCATGCTGCCCGATCACGTCTCTTCACGACACTGGCTCCCCGCTGGTGGAATGAGCTTCCCACGGCTGTCAGAACTGCAGAGTCACCATATGATAGCGTTTTGTCATCCTCGAGGTGATGAAATTAGGGATTTCACTGCCACTGCCATACAGACAAAAAAGGAAGCGAATTGGCTTTTTTTTGGTTCCAGCTTGATTCATTTCCGCGTAAATAGATGTGGTCGGACTGATTTCCTTGCAGGATCTAATTTTTAAGACCTAGCACCTCATTTTTTAACCGAATAACTGGAATTTGAGACCTTTTTAGGCCTTGTGAGTTGGGTTGCTGGATTTTAGACTTTACGGCTTTTTAAGACCTGCGCGGGAACCCTGATTTCAAAGGGAAGATGGGCCTTTGCCACGGTTCGGCTACCGGCATTGAGTCATTATAAATAATGGAATCAGATTGGACAGATGTCTTAAGGAGGTGAACGCAGAGCAGAGGCCATAGTCGCTAGTCAGGACAGGAACGTCACAGCATGCTAACCTCAGGGGTGCAAACTGGTGATGAACCCAAAATGGTGACATTTATTTTGATTTATTTTTAAATCGATGCGCGGCTAACCTTAGAGGAGAACATGTTTGTTGTAGCGGTGGTAGAGGGATAGCGCTGGCACTAACAGTGGTCTAACAATGGCGCGTGTGTAAAGTAAGTAGCAGCCCTAACCTTAACACCCGTATAATGACTTTGAAAAAACAGTTGAAAACTTGACTTGTGTTCTGTGTCTGTGACTGTACCTAGCTGCCTGCAGCTAAATGTTATTTCAACAGCAGCAGCAGAGTTTAGCAGACAGGAAGATTAGTTAGCTCGCACATCATGTGACTTGGATGAGACGTAGAATCCCCCTCCCTAATTTTTTTTGCCCCAGATCTAGACATTAATCACGTGGATGACCTATTTTGAGGTAAAAAGAAACGTCTAAGAAAGGTGACAAGGGGGGCTTAGGTGGCGTAGCGGGTTAAGCGTTGACCATGTAACCGCAGGGTCCCCGGTTCGATTCCGGCCGGGGACATATCCTGCATGTCATCCCTCCTCTCTCTCTCACCCATCCTTCCTGTCTAAAATCTCTACAGTATCTGTCAATAAAATGAAAAATACGAGTGGGAGTGCCCCACTCAGAAAACATAAAATAAAGAAAGGTGACAAGTTTGTGCCCCTGTAATCTAGTGGAGGTGATGACCTGGGTGGGCAGCCGGGATACTGTCAACATGGAAAAGCAATCGCTCCGCGCTTTTCCTTTCTCGACGCTGGAATTTGCAAAAAGTGCATATGTGTCTATCTACTCTGGGCCGTTGGACTGGGGGGGCGGGGTGTGGGTGGGGAGGGGGGGGGGGGGGGGTTGACTGCTCAAGACCCATCAAACACTCTGGAGTCAGTCAGGGTACAGTGGGGGGGTGGAGACCTCTTATGACAAATGCAACAACCCATTCACCCACAGTCAGATGGGGCCTAATACACAAAGGAAGACCAGAAATAAAAACAAGGAAATCAAACTAACATGAGACGTGAGGGGAGGGGGGGAAGTACCGTGATAGAGGAGACAGGGTGGGGGAGATAAGAAAATGAAGAGATGGAGAGAAGAGAGAACATGAGAGAGAGAGAGAGAGAGAGAGAGAGAGAGAGAGCGCGTGCATGTCAAGGAGAGAGAGGGGGGGGGGGGTCTCCCAGCTATGGAAACCCACTAGGGCAGGTTCACAAGGAGAGCAGTGAGGGGGTGGTGAGGCGGTCCAGGGAGTACCTACCGTCTTTAGCCTCTTGACAGCGTCCTCACAGATGTGCATGCCCCTGGACTCATCCACCTCCACATGGCCCAGGTACTGGAGAGAGAGAGAGAGAGAGAGGGTTTACCTACAAGTTTCAACAAATCACATTTTAGACCTTTTTTAAGACCTCGTCGGATAGCATTTTAGACCTATTCGCGAGGCACCATATGATAGCTTTTTGTCATCCTCGAGGTGATGAAATTAGGGATTTCACTGCCATACAGACAGAAAAAGGAAGCAAATTGGCATTTTTGTTGGGTTCCAGCTTGATTCATTTCCGCGTAAATAGATGTGGTCGGACACATTTTGAACACCTAGCACCTCATTTCTAGACCTAATAGCTGAAACTTGTGGCCTCTTTAGGCCTTGCAAATCGGAATGCTGGATTTTAGAAGGCTAGATTTTAGATTTTAGAATGCTTAGGATTTTAGAATGCTGGATTTTAGACCAGCGCGGGAACCCTGGAGTGAGAAAGGAACACCAGTCAGGGGCAGGGTTGGTTATGAGCGGGTTATGACTACCCCTTCCTGCCGCTCCCCGGGGGCCCAGAGAAAGGTCAGCGTAGCTCCCGTGTAGCTCCCCTGGATGAGTAGCTGCTGGGACATCAATGGGCGGAAGGAGCTGCCGCCACCGCCCCTGCGCACTCTCCTGCGTGTCACGCCAGTGTCACGTCTCCCTGACCCACCCAGCGCCCCCGCCCCATAGCCTGGGAGGCAGGCGGCCATTGTGTGTGCCGAGCAGAGAGGAAGTCCTTACCCTTCCCTTACTGAACACACACACACACACACACACACACACACACACAGCGACCCCGGGCCGACCCTGGGCGTCCGCAGGCTATTCTGAGACGTGTGACGTCTAAGTCACGGCTCTGACTCACGTCCGTCCATCAGCCTGCTAGAAGATTCTTCATCAGGATAAAAAAGAAAAAAGAAAGAGGTTCTTCTCCTAGCATGACGACTGCCAATGGCCGTTGGCCTGAGCTAGATTACTCTTCCTGCTACGGCTGGTGGATTGATGATTCACTTGCTTAGTCAAATGTAAGTCGCTTTGGAATAAGCCGTCTGCTAAATGCCAAAAATGTAAATGTAAATGTAGGATACAGAGGATGTTGATGCAAATAATAATAATAATAATAATAATAATAATAATAATAATAATAATAATAACAACTTAGATTTATATAGCACCTTTCTCAGACCCAAGGACGCTTTACAGATTTCATAGACAGACAGAACAGAAAAACAAAACAAAGAAACAAAGACAACGAGAGTGACAAAACTAGACTAGAGGCCAAAGGCCTTAGAGAACAGGTGGGTTTTGAGGGCTGATTTAAAGGTGTCCACTGTCCAGGGTAGGGGGGGCGTTGCGGATCGCTGTGGGGAGAGAGTTCCAGAGGGTGGGAGCTGCCACACTGAAAGCTCTGCCCCCGAAGGAGAGTAGCAAAGTGATGGTAGTGGGGGCCAGAGCAGGTGAAGCATCTAAAATGGGGTTAGCGATTAGACACGGCCAACAATGAAACGAGCCACTCCGTACACATAGGCCTGAACATAGTCTAACCTATTATAGACAGCTATCCTGAACATAGTCTAACCTGTTATAGACAGCTATCCTGAACATAGTCTAACCTGTTATAGACAGCTATCCTGAACATAGTCTAACCTGTTATAGACAGCTATCCTGAACATTGTCTAACCTGTTATAGACAGACAGCTATCCTGAACATTGTCTAACCTGTTATAGACAGATATCCTGAACATAGTCTAACCTAACCTAACCTATAGTCTAACCTAGCTAGCCAAGCTGCCTCATCTTGTAGGGCCAAAGTAGTCTGATATCATACACCTTAACTGCTCCTCCTGAGACTTCTACTGCCCCCCAGCACTGCGTCTCCTGAAGACACCCGCTTTTCTCCTCTACTGTGTACCCTAAAACTTCTATTGCCCCCCTTGTACTGTTTCTCAGTTTCTCCAGTCTAAATATAAAACATTTAAAAATAAACTAGGTTTAGAAGAAGGTGATAGAAGGACCTTCTTCTATCAATGGCCCCGGGCCTGAGCTGGATTACTCTTCCTGCTACGACTGGTGGATTGATGATTCACTTGCTTAGTCAAATGTATCGATTGTAAGTCGCTTTGGAATAAGGAGTCTGCTAAATGCCAAAAATGTAAAAATGTAAAATGTAAATATCAGCCCACTCAACGTGACTAAGCGCCGGTTCGATCACAGACACAAGAGGAGCAGCAGCAGGGGTAGAAAGCATGAACTGGCCACGCCTCTTCTTAACCAAGCAGCCAATCTCATCCATCACCATATTCCATATTTAGAAAGTTAACAGAAAAATTATATCATTATTTCACA
>NC_137674.1:24840761-24845761 GCF_963989245.1 Nansenia antarctica | reverse complement strand
GTTCAAGGTCAACCAACAGCTGCCAGTCTCTTGCAGAGGTCAAGATGCCTGCAGATGTTTTCCTGGCAGGGGTTGGCTGCTCCCCAGCTCTGACAAAGGCGATGGTTTTCTTGGAGGGTCGGAACTGCTTTGCCCACACAAGTCCTGCACTGATGGCTTCAGCAATGGTCTTCAGGACTTGGTCATGCCTCCACCTGTACCGTCCATCTCCAAGGGCCCTTGTACAGCAGCTGAGGATGTGTTCCAGGGTTCCTCGCTTGGAACACAGTTGGCATGCTGGTGTCTCTGCTATGCCCCATGTGTGCAGATTTGACGGGCTTGGAAGCACATCATAGACTGCCTGGATGAGGAATTTGATGCGGTGAGGCTCGGCTTTCCAAAGCTCAGCCCAGGTCACCTTCCTCTCAATCGCATTCTCCCATCTCGTCCAAGCTCCCTGTTGCTTCATTCCCACTGCCTTGCAGGTTCTTGTCTCCTCCACTGCTGCTCTCACCTCCTCCTGAACAAGGCGGCGCTTTTCCTTCCCCCTGGTGTTCATTTGGGGAGTTGGAAAGGATCCAAGCCCAGCTCGACCTCGTGTGACCACTCCCACCAAGCTCCTGTGACGCAGCCTCGCCTCTGCCTCTTGAACAGCTTCCTCTGCCCTCCACTTCCTGCCAGTCCTCACTTGGATCCCTGCATTAGCCACCTTCGGATCACTTGAGTCCCTGTACTGAACCACTTCTCTGGCTCTTGTCACCTTGAATTCCTCCTCCAAGGATTTGAAGGGCAGTTGCAGTTTGTTGGTGTTCCCATAGAGTGCGGTGCTGCTCAAACTCCTTGGTAATCCAAGCCATCTCCGGAGGTGGTTGCTGACCCTCCTCTCTAAGGTCTCCACTGTTGAGATAGGGACCGCATAGACAAGGAGGGGCCACAGGATCCTGGGAAGAATGCCATGTTGGTAAACCCAGGCTTTAAACTTCCCGGGAAGGCCTGACTTGTCCACGGATTTCAGCCAGCCATCCAACTCAGTGCAGGTCGACTTGATGGATATTGTGTCCCTCAGAGAGAAGTCAAAAACCTTGCCCAAGCTCTTGACTGGCTTCTCTGTGATAGTTGGGATGGCTGTGCCTGTGATGGTAAACCGGAACTTGTCCTCCACTTTCCCTTTCCTCAGCACCATAGATCTTGATTTGGCGGGTTTGAAACGCATCCGGGCCCACCCCACTAGCTTTTCGAGTCCCTTCAGAATCCACCGGCAGCCTGGGACTGATTCTGTCGTGACTGTGAGGTCATCCATGAATGCCCTGATGGGTGGTTGCCGTTGTCCGGAATTCGTTCGGGGCCCTCTGCACTCTGGCTCAGCAGACTTGGTGAGCATGTTCATGGCTAGGGAGAACAGTGTCACAGAGATAGTGCACCCTGTGATGATACCGATCTCCACCTTGTGCCAACTGGATGTTATTGCTCCTGAAGAGACCCTCATCCTGAAATTGCTGTAGTAATCAGCGATGAGGTCTCTGCACCTGCTGGGGACATGATGCTTCGTCAAGGTGAACTGAACCAGCTTGTGTGGAATGGAGCCGAATGCATTTGCCAGGTCAAGCCACAACACTGACAGGTTGCCTTTGTTCTCTCGGGCCTCCCGAATGAGCTGTGTCACCACGCCGGTATGCTCCAGACAACCTGGCATTCCTGACACACCGCCCTTCTGGACGGATGTATCGATGTAGGTGTTCTTTGCCAGGTAGGTACACAGCCGTCTGGAAACAGTGCTGAAGAAAACCTTTGCCTCAACACACAGCAGGGAGATGATGCGGAACTGGTCTAGCTGAGTGGAGTTTTCCTCCTTCGGGATCCAAACCCCTTCAGCCACTCTCCATTGTTCAGGTATCCTCCCCCTTCTCCAGAAGACTCGCAGGATTTTCCACAGACGCAGCAGGAGTTTGGGACAGTTCTTGTACACTTTGTATGAAGTGCCACTCGGTCCTGGAGCAGAGCTTGCCCTTGCTTTGCGGACAACCTCCCTGACTTCCTTCAGCTGCAGCTCCGACATGTCAAATTGCTCTTCCGGTTCAGGGGGGTCTATGAGGATGTTGCACTCTCCCAACTCCTGCTCTCTTGCGGGATCGCTGTACGTCTGCTTCAGATGATGGTCTATCTCTTCCTGCGAGGAGGCCAGTTTGCCACTGCGCTTCTGCCCGAGCAAATCCTTCATGAACTTGAAGGGGTTGGCTATGAATGCAGCACGTTTACGTGCCCTCTCACGCCGCCGCCTCCGATGCCACTCAGCCCGGCGGAGAATCCTGATGTTTTTCCGTAGGATGCACATTAGCTGGGCCAGGCCAGTGCGTTCCTCCTCTCCTGCCACCTTGTACTGGGACTTCAGCGCTTTCATCTCCTGCCTGATGTTATGGATCTTTGCAGCTCTTTGGTTCTTTACGTAAGATGTTCCGGAGCTTTTCTTCTCCTCCACGCCGAACCGTTCAGCTGCAATGCTGACAATGATTGTTGTCATCGCCTGTAGCTTCCTGTCAGCCTCGCCCTTCACCGTTACCTCCAGAATTTGGTCGACATCGTCATCGAACTGCTTCCACAGTGAAGTCATGCTAGCTGCTGGCCATTTGATCCGCCTCCGGTCGGACTTGATGCTCGAGGGGTTAGACTGCAACACTTGGAGGTTCTGGGCACTATGGGGTGACTCCGGGCCTGGCACCTCCTGCGTCTCACCAGGTTGAACACCTGTGCGTTGTGTTGCTTCTACTCCTAACGGGCATTTCATCCTCGCTCGGTGGATCTTTAAGCCATGGATGTTCTTGCAGATTTTACCGCATGTACACTGCTTGCTCATAGTCGTTTGTCCATTGCCTAAGTCTGTTACCGTTGTGTCCGTCCGACTGGGGTGCTCATCCTCCCCCCCTCTCGGGCACCCCTGGGGGTATTTTTCCATTAAGTTCATCGTAGCTTTGTTAGGGTCCTCCTCTCAGAGGACACAGATTGGGTTGCCAGCCCGTTCTGCCCCCGGTCGCCGTCTCTCCGAGCTGTCACTGACTCTCCAGTAGTCACCACACTCTTCATGGTTGTCATCCAGTCTTTCCTGGCTGTCACTGATGACTCAGGGGGTTCGCTGTGTACATACATCTACTGATGCCTCTGGACACATCTTCAGTGATGTTCCTGGAATCATCGGGCGTTTCGGGTCTTTCAACATCATACACCCTCCTCCAGGTGACCCAGCCGGGGCTGATCAGACCCCAGCTTGTGTCCAGATGGCTAACTAGCTACCATGACTCCATGGCTCTCCTCTTTTGAGCCACAGCCATCTAGAGGCTCTCTCTGCCGCATTGGTGGTACTGCGGATGGCTCTCCTCTTTCTCTCTCCATCGATGCCCAAACTGCTGAAGGCTCTGGCCAAGGAACGGGCTGCAAATCCTCTGCAACCAACCTCTACTGGGAAACACCTCGCTCTCCACCCAGCCTGCTGGCAGTCACTGACCAGTCCCGCGTACTTGGAGAGCTTCCTCTCAAAGGCTTCTTCCAAGCGGTCTTCCCACGGGACTGTCAGTTCCAGCAGCACTGCTTGCCTGGTGGACTCAGAAAAGAGAACAATGTCTGGTCGCAGGGTGGTGACTGCAATGTGGCTGGGGAACGTCAGCTGATGTTCAAGGTCAACCAACAGCTGCCAGTCTCTTGCAGAGGTCAAGATGCCTGCAGATGTTTTCCTGGCAGGGGTTGGCTGCTCCCCAGCTCTGACAAAGGCGATGGTTTTCTTGGAGGGTCGGAACTGCTTTGCCCACACAAGTCCTGCACTGATGGCTTCACCAAATCTCTTATTTTGTACATGTTTTACATGTTATGTGTTGTTAAAAGCAATTTAAAAATCTTGATCACCCCCAAAAAAACAGGAGGAGCCTACAGAGGAGGCCGGGCGATGGTGATGATGGCTTCCCCTTCTGCTGCTCCGACGGCTACAGGAACACACTGATGTGAACATCTCACTTCCTGCCAGAACAAGAGGCTGAGGTTACCTCAGACCCAGGGCGTCATGTGGGCTGGCAGGAGAGACGACCACACCCAGCCCTGACAGGACATGGGCTCCGACATATCCTACTACGCACATCACAACCCTGACACCCCCACACACACTCACACACACCCCCCCCCCCACACACACACTCACACACACACACACACACACACACACACACACACACACAGCAGCAGCAGCAGCACAGCAGTGCAGCACTAGGAGCTGGGCACAGCTAACCCAGAGGACTCAGGGGAACATGGGAACTCTGTTTCCCTTTAGCGACACTGACTGCAGACACAGAGCAGGCCTGCTCCTTCCTTCACTAACGAGCTGCAGCGACTTCTGACTTGATGAGGATCTGGCTGGATTAGACCTCTTTAATCCTGGAGGAGTGACTGTCACTGACTGTCAACTGTCTGTCTGTCACTCTCTCTCACACACACACACACACACACACACACACACACACACATTCCCTTTTGTATAAGGAGACCTGTGCAGATGGCTTCAATAGAAAGTCCATAAAGTGAGACTCTTATCTCTCCTCCACAGGCTGCAGCTATATGAACACAATGAGCCTTGACTGGACACACACACTGACACACACCACCTACACACCCTACACACACTGACCCACACCACCTACACACACAATATACACACCAGTACTGTCCCACACAACACACACTGACCCACACAACATACACACCAGTACTGTCCCACACAACACACACTGACCCACACAACCTACACACCAGTACTACAAAACACACACTGACCCACACAACCTACACACCAGTACTACAGAACACACACAACCTACACACCAGTACTGTCCTACACAACACACACTGACCCACACAACCTGAACTACACACCAGTACTGTCCCACACACACACACTGACCCACACAACCTGAACTACACACCAGTACTGTCCCACACACACACACTGACCCACACAACCTGAACTACACACCAGTACTGTCCTA
>NC_137674.1:24820761-24833261 GCF_963989245.1 Nansenia antarctica | reverse complement strand
ACAGCCTCCGGGAAATGTGCACGCAAATGTATCTGAAGACCGGTCCTCCCGCAGCCCAGCCAACTGAACATTGTCCTTGAGTCTGTAAATGAACACTGGGAAACTTTGTAAACCTTTGAGCCAAAAAGCTACTCTCAGAAACTATGTTTGCTCTTTTTTTTTTCTTTCTTTCTCCTTTCTCATTACTCCCTCAACCAGTGGTTACCTCATTCGTTTCACTCTGAATGAAAACAGGGCACACAGGGGGGTGAGAAGGCTTCTCAAGGCCTTGAGCAGTAATGGCTCTCTGATAAGCGTACATGGTCTCTGATAAGTATAGAAAACAAAAGAGCCATTTACTAACTAACATTAATCGTTTCATCAAAGTTAAGAGTCAGATATAGAGGAGATATATACTGGCGCTGCTCACGTTCCTGTTGACCAACCGACACACTGAAGAAGAAAGAGAGAGAGAGAGAGAGAGAGAGAGAGAGAGAGAGAGAGAGAGAGAGAGAGAGAGAGAGAGAGAGAGAGAGAGAGAGAGAAAGAGAAAGAGAGAAAGCGAGAAAGAGGGAGAGAGAGAAAGAGAGGAGAGAGACGGAGAGAGACAGAGAGAGAGAGAGAGAGAGAGAAAGAGACAGAGAGAGAGACAGACAGACAGAGAGAGCGAGAAAGAGAGAGAGAGAGAGAGGGGGAGAGAGAGAAAGAGAGAGAGATGGAGAGAGAGAAAGAGACAGAGAGAGAGACAGACAGAGAGAGACAGACAGACAGAGAGAGAGAGAAAGAGAGACAGACAGAGACAGAGAGAGAGGGAGAGAGAGACAGAGAGAGAGAGAGAGAGAGAGAGAGAGAGAGAGAGAGAGAGAGACCAACACACTGACAGCCCTAGACCTGACCGATAGGTGCTGTTACCTATTGACCGGGCGGTACACTGTTAATATGTCATCTATTTGACAAGCTAATCGCTCTAGTAGAGACAGCGATTGAGTTTGTGTTTTGAGTGAATGAATGTGTTTTGATTCACCAAACCTACGAGCAGTCATGGCTAGGCCACTTGTATGATGTCACGGGTTGGTCACAGACGGTATTTAGTCCAGCCTAACTGAACATAATCACATGTGCTTGGCTGATTCGTAGCTAGGACGGTAACCTGTCTGTGACTGTGACCTGCTCTACCGCTCAGCACACCATTGGCGTACACACACGCACACACACACACACACACACACAGAGAGTGCATGAGACACGTCAGCAGCAGTCGGAGACCTCACATCTAGGGCTGCACGATTAATCGATTTTAAATCGAAATCGCGATTTGAAATTATGCGATTAGCTAATCGCAAAGCCTGCGATTTGCCTGCGATTTTTTTTTTTTTTTTTTTTTTTGCTATTTAGCTGACGCTTTTAATCCAAAGCGATTTACAATTACGAATTACAGGGACATTCCCCCTGGAGTAACTGAGGGCTAAGTGCCTTACTCAAGGGCACACTAGTAGTGGTGTGGTTTCAGGCGGGATTTGAACTCACACAACCTTCCGATCACAAGTCCAACTCACTAGACCACCACTACCCGTATGGGATACGTCATACAGCGCGTCGGATTCAACGTCAATGAACGTCAACGTCAATGAACGTCAACAATGAACGTCAACAATGAACGTGAACGTCAATGAACGTCAACGTCAATGAACGCACACCAACAACATCGCACGTGAAACGCCCACGTTTCGGTAGCTAGCAATAGCAACATTCATGGTGGATAATGGCTTCAGCAGAAGTAGTTTGATGGTATCATGTGGTAATGCTCTCTGAAAATAGATAGATTCATCCAATCACCTGCCAAGTATTTTTTGAAAGTACCTGCCCTTTTCCAAACAGCTTCCAATTAAGCTTTCCTAGATGGTTGTGTGAAACAAACCACCTGAGTCAGGTTAGTAATGCTCCATCACATGTTTTAATCTGAAGCTTGATTTTAAAGCAACCCAACTTTAAAGCAACCCAATGTAAGTTTAGTTCTTTCACTCGTAGCTCGGGCTGTGGGGGTGCTAGAGGAGGGAGCCTCTAAGTCCCCTGAAGACGTACAAACAAACTGCACGTTGATACGACCTTCCTAGCCGGAGATATGGCCACACTTTACAAAAACGTTTTTTTTTTTTTTTTTTTTTTTTTTTGCTATTTAAAAAAATAATAATCGCAAATTAATCGCAATCGCGATATCTGTCCAAATAATCGCAATTCGATTTTTTCCCCAAATCGTGCAGCCCTACTCACATCACCCTCTCAGCTCTTATTTATTCCGCATATAGAAACCTGGACGTGCCCCCGAGCCCCCCCCCCCCCTCCTGCTGGTGTAGTAACACCTTCCCCCCGGATTGCATAATGGTCTAGAGGTACGCGCATGCCCAGTGTACCTGAATACGCGGTTCCATGCGGCCAGAGATTCTTTCACGCGACAATGACAAAACACTTGTGTGGCCAGAGATCGAAATTAACCAAGCCTAGGCTAGGCTACACGACGACAAAACCTTTCTCACTGTCGACCCCTTCTTCCCCCCTCCACCCCTCTACTCTCACCCTAGGTGAGACATACTAGGGCCTTCTCCTCCTCTCCCTCCACCCATACAGAGAGGCTCCTACTGACGCTGGCACCTGCCTACGACTGCCCATCTACCAAGCAAACAAACATGGGATGATTAACGTAAGACTTCTGGCATCCAGTCTACAAAGGAAGAAACATTCCAAATAAACAAACAAAGCCAATTAATTATCAAACCCAACCCCAATAAGCTTATGAATTAATCTTGCGAATTGGAATTTAGTCTGCGACGGAGTCCGTTTATGACATCTGTGTCTGCAGGCAGGATCAGAAGGATCACTGTGTGGTCTGGTGAGTGTGTGGTGTCTTGGTGCAGGGTGGGGACACACGTCTCTGTGTGTGTGTGTGTGTGTGTGTGTGTGTGTGTGTGTGTGTGTGTGTGTGTATGCGTGCGCACACAAGAGCTGGCGTCTATGACCGTGTGTGGGCACTGCGGTCGACTCGGCTAGCCACCGGCCATTACCGCAGCAGTGATGGAGTCTAATGGGGCTGGTTGGTTTCAACAGTGGTGGTGTGTGTGCTGCCATGGGCTGCAGGGCATGTGGACACACTGGCTTTCACACTACTGTGTGACACACAGACAGACAGGACAGACAGACAGGCTTCAGACAGGACAGACAGAGGCCCGCAGGGCGATAGAGAGACCAAAGAGGAAAGGGATTAAGTGGAGAAAAAAAAACCTAAGAGTGAAATCAATATCAGGCTGGACCACAGAGCCATCCCACAACCCCCTCTGCTACCGGGCTGCTGTGTGTAGCGTTAGCTGCTGTGTGTAGCGTTAGCATAGGACTTCTGTTCAAAACCAGGAAGGTAAAAAGGCAAACATAGAAATAGAACGGTAACTCTGTGTGTGTGTGTGTGTGTGTGTGTGTGTGTGTGTGTGTGTGCCTGTGTCAGTGTGTGTGTGTGTGTAGTGTGTGTGTGTGTGTGTGTGTGTGTGTGTGTGGGTGCGTAAGCGTGTGTGTGTGTGTGTGTGGGTGCGTAAGCGTGTGTGTGTGCGTATGTGTAGTGTGTGTGTGTGTGTGTGTGTGTAGTGTGTGTGTGTGTGTGTGTGTGTAGTGTGTGTGTGTGTGTGTGTGGTGTGTGTGTGTGTGTGGTGTGTGTGTGTGTGTGTGTGTGTGTGTGTGTGTGTGTGTGTGTGTGTGTGTGTGTGTGTGTGTGTGTGTGTGTTGGGGCTGGCTGTGTTTGTGGAGCAGCAGGAGTGATGAGAGGACGGAGTGGAACAGGAACTTCCTGCTGAGAGAACACACATGGCAGCTCTGGTCTACACACACACACACACACACACACACACACACTACCCCTCTGACCTGGCCAAAGCACACACTCCCCCCTTTCTCACACCTTCCAGCACAAACACCCTCCCCCCCCTCCCCCAACAGACAGACAGACAGGACAGGCACACACGAGAAATTGCTAAATCAGATTTCTTTTTAAAACATGCTGACATAAACACGCTTGACTCGTCCTCCCGGCCGATATGACCAAGTCACACGGCACAAAGCCACAACAGTGACCGGATCAGCTGTTCTCCACAATTAACACCATAAATCACCAATAGCAACTCAACCTCAACCCCACAAATCAACCTCTCACAACCCCCAGGCCGTTACTGACAAAGATGAAGTGTTAGGAAAAATGCTTTCTTCTGTTTCAGGTGAGGGGGGGGGGGGGGAAACCTCCCATAGAACTGCATTAACCTCACATAACAGGACACTGACTATGAACGTAGCCTAGTGCTCTGTGTGTGTGTGTGTGTGTGTGCGTGTGTGGACCAGGGTTTCCGTTAGAAAAATTTGCCGTCGGACATCGTGTCCGGGAAGAATTCGATTTACCGGACAAACGTGATATATTCCGGTCATCATATTAAAATATAATAAAAAAAAAAAAATTCAAAATCATATTTCTTTTTTTCAAATCTAATATAGCTGTTTGTCGCGGTGATTACTGTTGTGTAGCGGCCTATATATGCCATTTAATGTCTATTTCTCATCCGATACGATTAGATGCGAGCTATATAATATATAATAATATAACATGATTTGACGCATGCGCGCTATGCCATGCGTCAAATCCAGCGCTGAACGGGCGCCTCACTGGGAACTGAACAGACAGCATCATCAATGAACGGACTCCACATTACGTTAACTGAAGTTTGTTAAATTGTTTGGGATTAATGTGAGTTTTCTATTTTCTCTTTCCAGTTTTACCCTTTTTTTTTAATCAATAAAACAACGTCATTTCTATAACCAGGTCTCGCTGGTTGGGAAGGCATTTCGTTTAGCTCGGGAGTATGACAATGGGGAGAACATAACTGTTTATTGAGAAACAATTGATAGGCAGTCTGGGATACGTATATAAAGAAATACCACAATGTCTAGATGTATAACATTTTATTGAACAGTAACAGTGCAAGCATGTAGGCTTCTGGCGTGACACGGCTAGCCTAATTTCCGTTCATATGCCTTTTATCAGATAAAATAAAATAGAATAAAACTCTTTGAAAATAAATAGGCTTTAAATTAACTTGCAATGCGTATAGGCTAATTTCCGTTCGATGTTACAGCCTAGGCTATGCCTTTTCTCAGATAGATAGGGGATAGCCCTGTAAGCTCATACGGGTCTGTATGTCGTCCTGAAGACCGGCTGTTAGATCATATCGCTGAAGTTTGTCTCCATCTTAGTGTAAATGTTGTCCGTTTTGTTTGTTATCCTTGTTATTGTGCGATAAAGTTAAAGCGCTCCGCTTCGGGACACCATTTTCAGCTGAGCACCAAACACACACACACACACACACACACACACACACACACACTCGTGTAACACTGCCCGAGAGAGAAGGACCCGCCCCCTTTAGTTAGCCTATAGCCTATAGGCTAACTAAAGGGGGCGGGTCCTTCTCTCTCGGGCAGTGTTCTGTGTGTGTGTTTGGTGCTCAGCTGAAAATGGTTAGAGGGAATTATTTTCACCGGACATTTATGTCCGACGAGTTTTCAACTTGTCGGACTTCCACTAATTTTACCGGACAAAGACCGGTAATTACCGGTTAACGGAAACCCTGGTGTGGACTCCATGACAGGCAACACCACTCTGACTCCCACACACACTCACTCACAAGCGGCGACTCGCGAGTGGAGAGAGCTAGGGCCGAGCTGGAGTACGACGAGGACGTCCACTCCACTCCACTCCACTCCCGAGCAGATCAGACCATCCAAATGATGAGGTCCAAATTATATTATATCAGGGTCGCGACACCATATGATAGCTTTTTGTCATCCTCGAGGTGATGAAATTAGGGATTTCACTGCCATACAGACAAAAAAGGAAGCGAATCGGCATTTTTTTGGTTCCAGCTTGATTCATTTCCGCGTGGGTGTGGTCGGACTGATTTCCTTGCAGGATCTAATTTTTAAGACCTAGCATCTCATTTTTAAGACCTAGCACCTAATTGTTTGGCCTAATAACTGAAATGTAAGACTTTTTTAGGCCTTGTGAATTGGATTGCTGGATTTTTGGACTTAAAGGCTTTTTAAGACCAGCGCGGGAACCCTGTGTGTTATATAGACTACTGCCGTTACAGAATTGTTGAAGCATTGAATGTCTTATCAAGGTGAGCCACACACACACACACACAAAAGCTAATTAGGAGAGAAAACATATGTTTTCCAGTGGCTGAACAACAATGCTGGGTCTTACTCGGAAACACCCAGAATATTCCCAGATAAAGCTAACTTCTCTCTACCCCCCCTGCGAAAGGAGAGCTTAAGTCAGGTGGTAATCGGAGCCCACATGAGACAAACCCGGCCTGCTTGAGCCAACACCTGAGCCAACCAAACCTGTCTTACCACCAGGAAATAAGTAACAAGGGCTGTAGTATTCACACACACACACACACACACACACACACACACACACACACACACACACACACACCTGCCAAGCAGCAAGCCATTCACCTCAGGAATCCACCTACCACCAGCTCTTTCCTCATCATCCTCTTTATTTTTTGTACAAATTAGGCCGAGAGGAAAACTATGACATTTGGAGCTATGGGGGGGGGGGGCGAGCAATAGATTTATGACGGCAGGTGACGACCATATTTCATGACGCCGTAGGAAAGCACCTGTGGGGGGGGGGGGGGGGGGGTGCGCCCTGCCCGTGTGTTTAGGCCCGTGACTAAGATGTCAGTCAGGATAACGACGTCATCCCGTGGTACAGGGCAGGCTAGGGCAGTGAGTCGTAGTATGATTCCAGTGAAGAGATTTCGCCACATTCACTCCGTCTCCGTCGGGCTTCTCTCTCTCTCCCTCCCTCCCTGGCGGGGACGGGGAGGGGGGAGCAGTCGGTCGCTGGTGTACTGCAGAGAACGAACGGAAAACTACCCAGAAGGCCCCCGAAATCAGCTGAGGCAGAGACAGAAAAGCGCCCAATTACCAGGGGATAAGCGGCGGTGGCGGTGGTGGCAGCCCCCCTCGGCAGTCCTGACGAGCCTCGGCCACAGCGGGCTTCACCGGGTCAGGAGGCCTCTGGTCCACAGGGCCTCTCTCAGCCAGAACCAGCCTTGTGTGTCTCTGACTGAATGCTGCGTGGTGAAGGCGGCCAGCGGACAGCAGCACAGCGGAGGCATTGTTCCCCTCGTGTCGACTCAGCACAGTGCCACTTTCAAAAGCCCTGCCGTCCCTCTCCTCTCAGGCTGGCTAGTGTGTGAGAGTGTATGTGTGTGTGTGGGGGGGGGGGGGTTGTGTGTGAACATGCTGGGCATATCTTGACACACACATAGAGAGTCTCTCTCTCTCTCCCCCCTCTCTCTCTCCCTCCCCTCTCTCTCTCTCTCTCCCCCTCTCTCTCTCTCTCTCCCCCCCTCTCTCTCTCTCCCCCCCTCTCTCTCTCTCCCCCCCCTCTCTCTCTCTCCCCTCTCTCTCTCTCCCCTCTCTCTCTCTCTCTCCCCCCCCCCCCTCTCTCTCTCTCTCTCACCGTTCCCGTAGCTGTGGTAAAACACTGCAGTGCTGTAGGCAGCGTCGGCTGCACCGTGACGCAACGCACAGGAAACACACTCCTCACACAGCCCTGCCCCCCCCCCCCTCCCCAGGAAACACACTCCTCACACAGCCCTGCCCCCCCCCCCTCCCCAGGAAACACACTCCTCACACACCCTGCCCCCCCCTCCTCAGGAAACACACTCCTCACACAGCCCTGCCCCACCCCCCCTCCCTAGGAGAAGAATCCACATTCTCATTCTTCCCACCTTACCTCAGCTTATCTGTGTGTGTGTGTGTGTGTGTGTGTGTGTGTGTGTGTGTGTGTGTTTGTGTGTGTGTGTGTGTATGTAAGCGTGCTTGTTAATATTAAAGACACGCATGCTAGCCTAGTAGCACTGATAAAAAAATTAAAAAATAAAAGCGGCGAAACCTGATACTCAAGCTCATTAATAATTGACACATTTTCCCTGTTGTGAAGAACATTCACCATCGATTACCACAGCCAACACAGCGCACACACACACACAGGCCAAGCTAGGGCCACAGCCTGACCCTCGGAAAGCGACGGAAACCCAAACAGAAACACAACAAACAGCCTCAAACTGTCGCTGACCAAGACAGACACACAAATAAAACACCCGGTTATTATCACTCATCATCGGTCCACTCTTGCTGCTCGCTCATATCCCCCGTTAACCATGTTCAGCTGGTCCGCCGCGGTTATCTAACCTCTCCACAGAAGCCAGGCGCCATAGGACTTTGGATCAGACACTCGCACTCTGTTATACAACACCAACAGACTGATCCAAGCTGACCCACACCAGCCAGGTGGAGCTTCCCAGCTAAAAAACTATGACTCAGCGAAAAACCAGCATGAGGCTTCATGACAGCGAGGGAGGGGGCGGGGGGGCAAGGCGAGATGAGCTTTGGTTTGACGAGGCAGCCTGTTCACTGTTCACACAGCTACAGCCAGGAGCGCAGGCAAACCGCATGCCCTGACTGCAGGCTGTGTGAGCAGCACGCTAGTCGCTAGGTCCACAGATGAGAGACGAGGTGAGTGACTCGGTGTGTCAGAAGGATCTCAGCGGAGAGAGGAGGAGGACACACTCAGGGGCGTCACTTTCTAGCACACCGCTGGGTCGTCAAAACGCTCCCGTCCTCCTAACGTCACCCGGCAACCACCGCTGTTACCAGGGGAGCCACGGCAACGCGCGCGTTTGTGATGACGACAGCCAAACCCAGCGACCGGGGCCAAACAAGGGTGAGACATAATATACGAGACCGTGAACGCCTTAGTCCGCAAGGTATCTTCCAACATCTACGGGAATATGTCCATCTGTGGTGTGTACACTGGCGGAAGATATAGAGTCATGAAAACCTAATGCTGCCTGCGAGTGATTCACTCCAATCTTCTCCGAGTCTGGACTCTGGACTTGATTCAACCAAAGGAACAGAGGGCATTATGGGGCGGGCAGGTCCTGGTACAACTACAAGGCTCACTTCCTGGGTCACTCACAATTAAGAGAGAGAGATCAGAGGGGAGCTGAATAAAGCATGAGTAGTAGTGCCTCCAATGGGGGGCTCAAATGTCACAGTGTAGGAGGGGCTAGACGAGCAGGGCTCTCCTGGGTGAGAAACACTTGAGTCTGAGGGTGTGTTCTCACTAGAACATTTGTTTCACTTGAAACAGAGTTTAGGATAAAGTTCGCTTTGCTCTGCGTCGTTTGGAGCTGTGAGAACGCACATTCGAAGTCGCTCCCGCAGCAAAGAACCAACGGATGCTCCGCTTGAAAAGGGTGGTTTCGCTTCGGTTAGAAAAACGACGCATCCATCACTTTGCTTCGCTTCGCTTTTGGTGAGAACGCTGCTCGAGGCAGTCCATAGGAAAACAACAGAGCAGGCGTGTTGATCTGGATAAGAGCGGGACGAACCGCCAATTCTAAATTTTTCTGACCAATCAACTACCACGTCTGTTGCTTCGATTGAGTATGTTACTTCGTTTACATGAAGGGCTGTGAGAACGCAAATCAGAGAAATAATTTATGCAACAATGTTGCGAACTCATCCACTTGCTCCGGGTCTCGATTCGGACTTTCATGTGAGAACATGACCTATGACATCAGAGCCCTCTCTATGACATCATGTGAGAACATGACCTGAGTCCTGTATCGTCCATAGGGAGGGAGAGTGCTGTGCTGGCTGGAACCTAAAACTGAACACACCAGACACACCCGTGCTTCCCTAACCTAATCTCTAGCTGACACAGTCAGAGCCGACCAAACCCCCACCGGACCTAATTAAAAGCTCTAGGAATCGTCCTATCAGGGCCCGGTCGAAGAAGAATGTCGTGTCTAAGAGGTCAACTTGTTAAGTGACACGCTCTCTCAAACGTTGGCTTGGCTTTTCTTTTCAAATGATGTGTGGAAAAAAGAAATATAGCCCTAGGCCTACTACATACATACAGCATTTTCCATCATTCAGTGTCATTGTGAGTGTTGTCATAGACGCTATTTAACACATCGCAGAATGGGAACATAACTGGAGACTCTCGTCGCCACGAGACAGGCATTACTGGCAGTTTATTCACTGTATATATGGTCTGTTTCACCCCGAGCCAAACTAAACTAAAGTTTGTCAGCTAGATAATTAGTGTAGTATGATTTCTAGTTAATTATGACCTCCTTCAACTGTCTGTTAGCAATCATAACATTGCCGTCTGTCTCCAGGTTTACAGTTATTCTACAGTTTATGACGTATGGACTTTCAAAGCTTATTGGTTGTTAGTGCAAAGGGGTCTCTGATACTTACAGGGTTCCTACAAGTTTCAACAAGTCACATTTAATACCTTTTTAGACCCTTTTTTTTAGACCTCTTTGAATATAATTTTAGACCTATTTGCAACACCGTATGATAGCTTTAAGGCTTTTTAAGACCAGCGCGGGAAGTTGGAACCCTGTGTATGTACATATGTGAGCAGCAGTGAGACTGGTGCTTCCAAGGAAAAGGAAATAACTTGTGTGCTTTCAGAAGTCCTAATTTAGGCTAGTTTTCTTTTTTTTTTTAGGCTGAAAATTAGGTCAGCACATTTGAGAATCTGATTCTTATAAATCCCCTCTGGTTGAATGTTCACAGAAAGCGTGTTTCCGTTGGATCCAGTCCCACTCAACGCTACAGAAACGTACCAGAAGTGCCTGTGTCTAACTGGTACAGATGCTTTGCCTATTTTCCTAACAATGCAAATGTACTAATTAACACACAGGGCTAATCCTTAATTACGCTTATAAGACTTAATTAAGTGATCACTCCACAAACATGACAAAAAGTCTAAAGCTAATTTATGCTAGTTATGTTTCCAATCCTGCTGGAGTATCTAAAGCACCTGTTCTGGAGCAGAGGCACACATGGACAAATACCACAAGAAGACTACGGCCTACTATGCCATAAGCTGATCTATGCTGTGAGAACTGAAATGGACTGCACTTAGCCTATATAGCGCCTTCATCCAAAGCGCTTTACAACGGCCTCTCATTCACCCGTTCACACACACATTCACACACCAATGGCGGCAAGCTGCCATGCAAGGCGCCGGCCAGCCCGCTCACTTGGAGCAATTTGGGGTTCAGTGTCTTGCCCAAGGACACTTCAACATGTGGCCAGCCGGGGGTCGAACCGCCGATCTGCCAACCTTGCGATCATTAGACGGCAGCTCTACCTCCTGCACCACAGCCGCCCTGAAACTGACATGTCTAACACACAGCACAACACAGTTCAGCCACGGGAGATTGACCTGACTGATACAGACTGATACACGGAGAGGCTAAAGACACGTCCCTACTGTCTCCTCTACTCATCTTAATCTATCAGAGAGCACAGGCGGGCCTACCGTCTGGTATTCAACTCAGACCTGACTGCGGGCAGCAGGAGTCACATCACACATCTCTTTCCTCACACTCCCAACAAATGGGCTTTCTTTTACTGGCTTGATTCCACCACCACCATACCATGTTTAATAGAAGACCAAGAGAGAACACATTTACCGAATGCACTGTCATAGCACAGCTTGCTTGTCATTCTGTCTGTCTGTCTGTCTGTCCACTGTGTCACAGATCAGTCACGTGGATGGACCGTTGCCAGGAGAGGGCATCCTGTCCGGTTGCCAACAACCCAAGTAGCAGTGGATTGGAGTCTCAGCACTAATTACTCCACAGATCACAGACAGACGGACACACTGCCTTTTCGTCCTCTAACAGATGCTTGTCATGCACAAAAGCTTTCATACAAACCCATCATGACAATTAGGCTAACCTCAAGGAGATGTGAGCTCTTACCTGCTCAAAGATATAGCCCTACGTTCCAATATTCAATTCATGTTGAATGAGCTCTCCAAGAAACCATAGCATGAAACATCTAACTAAGCCTAGCCTAGTTGTTGTACACAAAAGTCACTGTCCCCCAAAAGGGTTGGAAGAAGAGCAGCTCCCTCGGTGTTAACTAGGCCATGGCATCATATCGAACCACATGTTTCAGTAGGATCAATGAGTTATTATTAGTTGGAGGGGGTGTGCACATTCACGCCATACATTTGGTCATTACACTAAAAGCAGCAAACAAAAACACATTCCGCTCAAACCTAAAAAGTCTAATCTGTTAGTTAGCTGAGTTCAGCAGTCAAACTGAATCAGAGGAACAAGATTATAGTAGTAGTGTTTTGGTTTCTCTGTAAAAGAAGCTCAGTGTTAGGCTGTACAGGCGAGCTACATAGCCCATCCCTGTGTATCATAGCCCACAGCCTGTATTTTTGTATACTTCACTATGTACAACTCGTATGTATCATATGTATCATAGCCTGTACAATTGCACATTGTATATAATCTCAATTTATATATATATAACCACTGCACATATATATACAGTACATCCAGTCACCATGGTATGACATGGTATGT
>NC_137674.1:24790761-24815761 GCF_963989245.1 Nansenia antarctica | reverse complement strand
CTCCCTCTCTCTCTCTCTCCACCCACCAGGGCTCAGGTGATGAGCTGGGGCTCCCAGGACTGGCTGGCCAGCTGGGGCCGACATGGAGTGATGGAGAGAGGTCCGGCGGGGGGTTGGCTGTCCAGACAGAGCCCGCTGACCATGTGCTGCAACGCCGGGCCCTTGGGCTTCCACTTCTGCATGAGGAGGAAGGAGGCGAGAGGAGAGAGAGAGATTACCAAAACATATAATACATATAGACACATAATTCATGGGTTGGTTGTGTCTCAGGAGGTAGAGCCGCCGTCTAATGATCGCAAGGTTGGCAGATCGGCGGTTCGAGCTCTGGCTGGCCACATGTCGAAGTGTCCTTGAGCAAGACACTGAACCCCAAATTGCTCCCAGTGAGCGGGCCGGCGCCTTGCATGGTAGCTTGCCGCCATTGGTGTGTGAATGTGTGAATGAGAGGCCGTTGTAAAGCGCTTTGGATAAAGGCGCTATATAAGTGCAGTCCATTTACCATTTACACACATGATAAAACATAACAACTAGGATAATATCCACATCCATATAAAACACAAAACTGCTGGCGCTACAAACGGCCTTCCTTTGGGAGGGGGCTGTATCCAGGACAGTTTGAATTTAGATTATTTTCTCCAAAAGAGAGAGGCAGACAACAAAGAAGCTGGTGTTGCTGCTGTCTGCCTGTCTGTCCTTTTTGAGAACATAACACAGTATGTGAATCTAACATACTCAGTTCTTACCACATACTGGATATTATACAACAGTTAGTTCCAGACCAAGTAATTTGATTGGACAAGAGGCATTCCATGAGTGCTGATATACAGTATAACAGCACTGGGACTTTTAACTATATGTATCACTCCGAAATTACCGTTAATACAAAGTAGATAGCCTGCAGATGTTTGTGTTCAGGTTACTAGGCAACAGTCCAGTTGCGGAACTATTTGTTGTTGACGGAGCCAAAATAAATGATTAAATAAACAAACAAATCATAATCTGTTGTCATTTCTTACTGTTAAATAAATTGCGCTGTAGAACTGTTGTATAAAAGCAGGCCTCGTACCTACAACCCAATCACAGCCGTGCTGATATTCAGTATAACAGCACTTCCTCTTGTGTGATATTGCTTAATTAGGGGAGACTGGTAGAGGCAGATGACAGGCTCGTTGTAATGCAAGGAATGGAATGAGGAACGGTATCAAACACATACGCTTTAGAATGAGCTGGTCCCCCGATGTCTGCCTCCACCAGCCTCCCTGGTTGTATATCAACATTAGTACATACATCTGTATCTAAACAAAACTTAACGTACGTCTACGAACCAAAGGGGAAAACTTTGAACAGGGTTCCTACAAGTTTCAACAAGTCAAATTTAAGACCTTTTTAGAAATGTTTTAGACCTCTCTGAATAGCATTTTAGACCTATTCGTGACACTGTATGATAGCTTTTTGTCATCCTCGAGGTGATGAAATTAGGGATTTCACTGACATACAGGTTCCAGCTTGATTAATTTCCGCCTAAATAGATGTGGTCGGACTGATTTCCTTGCAGGATCTCATTTTTAAGACCTAGCACCTCATTTTTAGACCGAACAACTGGAATTTGAGACCTTTTTAGGCCTTGTGAATTAGAAATGCTGGATTTTAGACTTTAAGGCTTTTTAATACCAGCGCGGGAACCCTGTTTGAAGAGGTTTAACAAGAGGAAGAGGTAACAAAGTTACTTTATTCAAAAGTAGGTTCTGGCCTCATGTTCGGTCTGGGCCATTCTGGGCCATTCTGGTATCTCAGCCCAGAAGGTTTATGTTAAAACTGAGTAATGGCATCTGAGTCAGACCTGGATTACGATAATCAGTTGAATGATTGTGTTGCTCTGTTTGGAATGGAAAGATCTAGAAGGCACAGCTGGAGAGCGTTGCAGCTCTGCTGTCTCACAGAAAACTCACTTCATCAGCAGATAAAATTACCATACATCACACTCAAGACAACGACCATTTATCAAACTCAGTTGCAGTGCAAAATGTTCAGTATCTGTCTCTAACGGTGTGGCTTCTCAAGGCTTGAGAAGGTAAAGTAAGGTTTTGTTTTTTTGGAGTTTGCAGCTAAAATAACATTCACAATAAGTCATAAATAAGTCTGAAGTGTAGCTAAAGTCTCCCAGGGGAACCAGTCACAGAGATATAAGAGTGGAAATGGCTGAGAGAACTGCACCAGCAGGTTGAGACAGGACAGAGGAGAGGAGACACAGGCTGGCTGGACTGTAGCTGGACAGTATAAATCACCTGGTACAAACGGATTCAGACCCATGGCCTGATGATAAATGTATAAAATCAGAACAACAACAGACTTTGACTGGGCCAAATAGAGCTGAGTGAAACCAGATGGAACCAGATTATTAATGAAAGGAGGTGACCTTAAGCACCTGAGAGGCAGAGGTGTATGTGAATGCATGTATGAATGTGTGTGTGTGTGTGTGTGTGTGTGTGTGTGTGTGTGTGTGTGTGTGTGTGTGTGTGTGTGTGTGTATGTGTGTGTGTGTGTGTGTGTGTGTGCGTGTGTTTATGAATGTGTGTGTGTGCGTGTGTGTGTGTGTGTGTGTGTGTGCGTGTGTGTGTGTGTATGAATGTGTGTGTGTGTGTGTGTGTGTGTGTGTGTGTGTGTGTGTGTGCGCGTGTGTGTGTGTTTATGAATGTGTGTGTGTGCGTGTGTGTGTGTGTGTGCGTGTGTGTGTGTGTATGAATGTGTGTGTGTGTGTGTGTGTGTGTGTCTCTGTGTGTGTGTGTGTGTGTGTGTGTCTCTGTGTGTGTGTGTGTGTGTGTGTGTGTGTGTGTGTGTGTGCGTGTGATGGTGGGAGAATTAGCAACAGAATGATATTTCTTTCCCACAGTTCCCAGTGGGCTCAATGCTGAGAAGCCTTGAGAAAGGTCAGATACTATGATCCACAATATACTCTGGACGCTTTCCGGCATTTACAATGTGAATAATATTATATTTCTCATAAACCTCCAGATACTGACATATGGAGTGGGGTTGGGAGTGGGGTTGGGAGTGGGGTTGGGAGTTTGATTTCCATCCAACTACTTTCAAATATGTTTTCGCATCTGAGGTTAATATCACATAACAGATCAGTGTTCGTTTGGAGAAGAAATAGGATTAGGGCGGTACAAGAAAATACTCTTTGCAGGGCAGAGGAGCCAAATTCTGCCCACAGCAACAAAGTGCATTGATGGGAAGACTAGCAGAGAGCTCTCTGAGGATAGAGAGAGACGGAGCTGTCAGGAGATGAGAGGAGAGGCTGGCAGGCGTCCCACACACTCACACACACACACACACACACACACACACACACACACTCACACACACATGGTCTGAGTTACAGTCTTGCATCAATGTCGTAAATCAACTCTGGAGCCAGTCCAGATCCAGCAGGGGTGGAGTGCTCTACTACAACACTACAATCCCTGAGTGGAGCCGTGGGAGGGAGCAGGGCAGGGAGGGGCTGGGAGGGAGCAGGGCAGGGAGGGGCTGGTATGTATGGAGTTAGAGAACAGGTTATTTTAGCTGCAGAACTTAGCCCTCATATCCTGGTCCAAAACCATCTAACCAAAACGCTGCTCGCTCTATGCCACACTACTCTCTTGGTCTTTCATCATCCACTCAGTCTGTCTGTCAGTCAGTCAGTCAGTCAGTCAGTCAGTTTGTCTGTCAGTCAGTCAGTCAGTCAGTCAGTTTATCGGTCTGTCAGTCAGTCAGTCTGTCTGTCTGTCTGTCAGTCAGTCAGTCAGTCAGTTTGTCTGTCAGTCAGTCAGTCAGTCAGTCAGTCAGTTTATCGGTCTGTCAGTCAGTTAGTCAGTTTATCTGTCTGTCTGTCAGTAAGTCAGTCAGTTAGTTTATCTGTCTGTCTGTCTGTCAGTCAGTCAGTCTGTCTGTCTGTCTGTCAGTCAGTTTGTCTTTGTGTCAGTCAGTCTGTCTGTCTGTCTGTCTGTCTGTTTGTCTTTGTGTCAGTCAGTCTGTCTGTCTGTCTGTCTGTCTGTCAGTCTGCTCACCTGTCTGGGCTCTTTCATACTACAGGATTCCATTTTGACCTTTGACCCCGGGGTGAAAGCTGTGATGGCCAGGCAGAGGTCCTGCTGGCGTATTAGAGGCTCCACCAGCTCCCATCTCTGCACAGGAGGGAGAGAGAGAGAGAGAGAGAGAGAGAGAGAGAGAGAGAGAGAGAGAGAGAGAGAGAGAGAGAGAGAGAGAGAGAGAGAGGATAATCACACATGAGCATTACCATACAAGCTGCCGCCCCCCCCCCCCTCTGGGTTACACTGCGTGCATAATTATTAGGCACGTGTGTGTATTGTGCCCATGTCATTATTTGTAAGTGCCTTTTCCAACTCCAAACCATATAAACGTGAATGCTTATTGAATTGAATCATTTTCAGGTGTATTTGTGTAGTGAGGGAGGTTGTGGCTAAAGTGATTAACACCTTATATTAATGTGTGCATAATTATTATGTAGCTTTATTACCTCAGGTAAAATGGGCCAAAAAAGACATTTAACTGACACTGAAAAGTAAAATAATTGTAAAATGCCTTTCAGATGGATGCAACACAAATGAAATAGCTGAACTATTCGGTTGTTAAGTCGTGACGTGTTTCCGGGTCCAAAGTTGGCTGAGGCGCTCTCTTCGAAATGCCTCAGTAATAATAATAATAAATTATATTTATATAGCGCTTTTCCGAGCCTCAAAGACGCTCTTATTCCAGATCAACACGCATGCGCTGTTGTTTTCCTATGGACTGCCTCGATGCGTCGTTTCTAACCGGAGTGAAACCACCCTTTTCAAACGGAGCATGCGTTGGTTGTTTGCTCCGGGAGCGGCTTCGAATGCGCGTTCTCACAGCTCCAAACGACGCAGAGCTAAGCAAATTTTATCCTAAACTCCGATTCCAAATGAAGCAAATGTTCTAGTGAGAACAGACCCTAAGATTAACAAGTAGAAGCGTCAATATTGGGCCAAGAAATCCCAGAAGAAATTCCTTGAAGACCTTTTTCAAAGGTTTTATGGAGAGATGAAATGAGAGTGACTCTTGACGGACCAGATGGATGGGGCTGGATCACTAACAGACACAGGCCACCACTTCAAGTCAGGCGTCAGTAAGGTGGAGGTACTGGTATGAGCTGCTATCATTAAGGATGAACTAGTTGGACCTTTTCGGGTTGAAGATGGACTGAATATTAACTCCCAAACTTAATGCCAGTTTCTGGAAGACACTTTCTTCAAGCAGTGGTACAAGTCTGCAGCATTCAAGAAGGCCATGACTTTTATACAGGACAATGCTCCATCACATGTATCCAAGTACTCCACTGCTTGGCTAGCCAGCAAAGGCCTCAAAGATGACTGAATAATGACCTGGCCCCCTTCCTCACCTGACTTAAATCCTTTTGAGAACGTGTGGTCCCTTCTCAAACGTCAGATTTACTCTGAGGAAGACAATATACCTCTTTGAACAGCATTTGGGAGGCTGTGGCTGCTGCCTCAGCGAAAGTTGATCGTGAACAGATCAAGAAACTGACAGACTCGACAGACTCGACAGACTGGATGGATGGATGGATGGCTCATTTGCAGTTATTGAAAAGAAGGGTGGCTATATTGGTCACTGAATATTTTTGAAAGGCCAATTCAGAATTTAGTTTTCATTTTGTGTTAGTTATTTGTTACACTTACTCTAAAATGTTGAATAAATAAGTGAGTTGGAAAAATATATATTTGTAATTTAGTTGCCTAATAATTCTGCACACTTAAGACCAGTGGTGTGCCGTCAGGGCCAGCAAGGCCTTCTCTGCTGGCCTAAACATCATCAGAATATACATTTTATTTTAATATATATTTTCCACAAATATGTATTAATGATTCCCCATAGTCTATTCTCTTCATTTCATAGCTTTCCTCTTGGTTGCGCTGCTTCCAGTCTCCGATTGAGATTTGGAGGGCTGGCCTTTATGTTAGAGCTTTTATCCAATCAAAATGTGTTGCTAGGGGGCTCAAAAATCTGCCCGCCTTCACATTAAACGGTGCTGCGGATTCGACCTGTAACTTAACATTGGAACGAGAAAACCTGTGGCGTACCTAGTAAACCTACGTAGATGCGAGCAAAAGCAACAACGGCGCCTGCTGTAAGGCTCAATGATGTCAGCACCCAGCACGTCTTTTGATTGGATACGCACTATTGCTACGCACTATTGATACGCACTATTGATATTCACTATTGAGTTGCGGAACTATGCCGGTAGATGTGAAACTTTTGAAAGTGCGCAGGGAAACGGAGCCTCACAACGAAAGCTTTCGTTGACTGATCGATAATACTGATCGATTGTGTCCTGTTTTTGGGTAAACAATAACTTTCATTTAGGGGACACAATGAAAGCGCCAAGTCCACAAACAGAGGAAACTACGTTGAGCTTCTTTCTTTTCTGGCTGAAAACAACCCAGATTTACATTACCACCTGTCCACAAACAAAGTGTTTACTGGGACGTCAGGCAAAATACAAAACGACCTGATTTTTGCTATTGCTGAAGTGATGGAAGAAGAGATCAAAATGGAGATTAAAAAGGCACCCTTTGTCGCTATTATGGTGGACGAGACGACAGACGTGGGTAATGTAGCGATCTTAAAGATGTTAGTTTAACACTCTTCATTGTAAATGCGGATTTATTGATTAAAAATGCTTCGGAAATATTAATATAACTCTGTTGTACTTGTCTGACTATGTTAAGGTGATGCAACGCCCGGTTATACTGTGTTTCTGTCTAGTTTCTAGAGCCATGGCGTCATAACGATGGTATTAAGAGGTAGAATAATTCAGGTAGGAATGTGTCGGACATCACTGAAGGCCTAGGTGTGAAATGCACCGCCCGCCACTGCTTAAGACTAATCTTTTCCCTTTTTTTGTTTGTTTTTCCTTTGTTAAACAATCAAGTTTGAGGTTTAATAACATTTTGGGATTGACTGAGAGCATTGTATTTGTTCAACAAATACATAAATAAAATGAATCCTGAGGAATACAATCCAGGGCTCGACATTAACGCTGTTTTACTTGTCCGGAGCAAGTAAAACCTTCGCCGGGTTTGTTTGCGCGAGCACGACGACGCTGCTAGATCCCGGATATGTTTACCTGTGTGCAGGAAGAACAACAGACGGCGCAGGCGCCAGACCAGACTAGATGATCGGGAGTCATGCTCGTCATGCTCGCGCAAACAAACCCAGCAAAAGTTTTACTTGCTCCGGACAAGTAAAACGGCGTTAATGTCGAGCCCTGCATCTGGCTAATAATACAGTATTCTGACCTGTGCCTGAGGCCTGTTGGCTCCGTTGCCCCGGCATTCTGCCAGGCCCAGGCTGTTGTCTGTGCCGTGGGTCTCCAGACACAGACCCCCCTGCCTCAGCACACTGGACACGGCATCCTGCTCTGGGATCCTGGGGGAGACAGAGGGAGAGAGGGGGAGACAGAGGGAGAGACACAGAGACAGAGGGAGAGACACAGAGACAGAGGGAGAGACACAGAGACAGAGGGAGAGACACAGAGACAGAGGGAGAGAGGGGGAGACAGAGGGAGAGACACAGAGACAGAGGGAGAGACACAGAGACAGAGGGAGAGACACAGAGACAGAGGGAGAGACACAGAGACAGAGGGAGAGACACAGAGACAGAGGGGGAGAGACAGAGACAGAGGGAGAGAGACACAGAGACAGAGGGGGAGAGAGAAACAGAGACAGAGGGAGAGAGGGAGAGACAGAGGGAGAGACACAGAGACAGAGGGAGAGAGGGGGAGACAGAGGGAGAGACACAGAGACAGAGGGAGAGACACAGAGACAGAGACAGAGACACAGAGACAGAGGGAGAGACACAGAGACAGAGGGAGAGAGACACAGAGACAGAGACAGAGACACAGAGACAGAGGGAGAGACACAGACACAGAGGGAGAGACACAGAGACAGAGGGAGAGAGGGGAGACAGAGGGAGAGACACAGAGACAGAGGGAGAGAGGGGGAGACAGAGGGAGAGACACAGAGACAGAGGGAGAGACACAGAGACAGAGGATGGTGAGACCGTGAGAGTGTGAGAGAGGACGCCATGATGGATGGAAACAGATGGTTTGTCTTCATCTAATAATTTAATCTGTTGCCAGGGAACATGTGCCACAACACCAACGACACAATCATATAAAACAGTAATGGTAAAGCAATAATATAATAATATGTGCCATTTAGCTGATGCTTTCAGTATATATTCAGTACACAGTATATGGTCCCAGGTGAATCGAATGAATGGGAAACATGGCTACATGTCTGCCTGTGTCTGCGTAAGCCCTTCACATCAGAGTGAGGCGGTGGGATTGGAAATACAGGACGATTGAGTGGTTTTCGAGTAGAGACTGGCCTCACCACCTCTACACCTACATGGCAGTCGCACTGCCTGATCACGTCTCTTCACTACTGTTTGGCTAATCCATGGGAGGGTTCATTTGGGGGTTATTTTATTGGTTGATTGTGATTGGTTAAAAGTATGCATGAGTGGAGTGATTGGTTAGATAGAAATGGGGGCGGGCTTAATGAGTGTGGTCTGAGAGACAGGGGAGATTTGAGATCAGTTGTATAGAGAGATGGGAGTTGGTGAGTTGAGTTCTGTATGATTGTGTAGTTTGTTAAATCTTTTCTGTTAGTTTGTTCACTGTTGTTTATTTACATGTACTAATGTCAATGTATTGTGTTCAGTTTTACAATCTGTTTATTAGAGAGCCAAGGAAATCAAGCCGAATTGTGTCAGTCTCATCATTTCACCCGTACTGCCGGAGCAAGCAGAAAATTCAGCATTCAGCTAACTAGAGGGAGAGCTGAACAATTGTAAAACACCCGCTGACGACCGCAGGAGGACGGACCGTCAGTTAGCTAAGGAATACAAGCACGGTTGGACGCAACAGAAGCTCCGGGAGGACAAGGATCCATTCACCGGAGATAAGAGCAAGCTAAAGCCTGGTCAGGTTAGTGATGCAGCCGCCAGCCGGCAACGGAGCCGCAGCGCCCGAAACTGTAACTAACTAGCCACTTGCTAGCTAGCGGAGCATTAGCCAACTAAGCTAGCGTTAGCCCTGTGGTCGCAATAGAGCAGCAGGCACGCGGTAGAGCTTATAGCACTCAAGGCTACAGCTAACTAGGCCGGAAACGGAGCCGTGGCGCCCGCGACTGTAGCTAATTAGCCACTTGCTAGCTAGCGTAGCATTAGCCAACTAAGCTAGCGTTAGCCCTGTTGTCGCAATAGCGCACAGGCACGCGGTAGAGCTTATAGCACTCAAAGCTACAGCTAGCTAGGCAGGCAAGGAGTGAAACAATCCACGGCTAGCTTCAACTGGTTAACCCAACTGCAAGAATCCACAGCCAGCTAGGCTAACCTACAAGACCCACCAAGAAAGGAATTGCGAGCTAATAGCAGCTACCCAGAGAGCTACCCACACCCAGCACTCTTCTCTGTGATTCTATTGACTGTTTGCATTAAAATAGGTTTGTGTGTACCTGGGTATTAAGTCGTCGGGGGGAGGAAAATCCTCTCCCACTTTATTATTTTATTTTTAGCAGTATCCCTGGGATGACCCCACGGTGAACCTGGTTCCGCTGCCGAAGACTAGTTAAGGAAGTGCAGGGACCAGCGCAAATCAGCTCAGGGAGTCAGAGAGGGCCGAAGATATAAGATAGAAAGACGAAACAGGTACACACAAGTTATTTCTGAGTCACAGGCAGAATGGAGGCACTAAGGACCGAAAGGGAAAAGTTGGCAGTCACTTTTGAGAGAGGATACCGCCACATCATCAGGTCAGTGGCATTGATGGGCGAAGATGACATGAAACGCGAGTGGATAGCGCTCCTATCAAACGCGAAAGACCTAAACTCTGCAGACGACAATTATGAGGAAGGTTTGCAGGCCAAAGCAAGTCAGGAACCTGAGACAGGTAACAGTCAGCTTCTTCAAGACATCACCAAGGCCGCTGAGGAGAGAGCTCAGAAGGTTGAACAGGTCGGTCACGTTTTAAAGGCCAACATGTGGACAAGGTTCGCGGGGGTCGAACTTTCATCCACAATTAGACGAGCAGAAAGGAGTCACGAAGGCGCGAAGAGGATCAGTCTAGAAGAGGCAACCCACGACGTTTGTAAAGAACGAAGCACACTCACAGAGAGCCTCATCATCAAAGCGCGATGATAGGATGTGTTTTATCATTGTGCTTAGGTAAACCCTGAATACTTTAATCATTAGTGATTATCAGCAAGTTGTAACATCTGACTATTGAGAAGTGAGCCAACCTCTCTCGCTGTATCAGCACAAAACTGCAAACAGGCTTTTCTGTAATTGGACCTGGGCCAGATTTAGAGAGCACGGGTAGTAAGACCAGTATAGGTTACCAGTGGTCAGCAAGACAGGACAGCATGGACACAGGATGGAGACTTATTTGGGAACTGTTGTCAGTATGTTTGGGAACGAACGGTCAGCTGACTGAGAGTCAGGTAACTATTGACCGGAACGAACAAACCGTTATGGTATTGGAAAGAGGCGAAAGCCACATCTAACTTTAAACTGTTTCCTGTGTCAGCGGAAATCTAGGATATAAGCCCGCTGCAAAGTGTCATTCAGTGCGTGCCTCTCCTCGTTGCTTGCCGTGTGTTGAGAGGCTGCCCAGCGCTGTATGGAATAAATCTATCTTAATTGTCTACTTGAGCAACCTATTAATTATTCACTTAACGGGGAAGGAACAAATCTAGGCCGCCGCCTATCATCTGACATTCACCTACTATCAATTGGCGTTTAACGAACAGGATCCTAGATTCAGCGAGACAGGTAAGGCAGATAAACACAGTGTGGTTGTGTGCTTTAACCTGAATTGTTGTTCTAGAGGAAAAAACCTGTAATTTTTTCCTTGAATGAAGGAAAGGGGATGAATTTGATGAAGGGGGGGCTGATGACTAAATTGGACTAAATATTAAAGTTGAGTATTGATGTGTACATGAAGGTCATTGATCCACATATAGGATAATGCGTTATAAAAGGACAGAGCTGCTAGGTGTCACTCTGGAGGTGACATACTGATACTGGATATTGATTAATTCATAGAAGAATTGATTAAACGGAATTGGGCATTCCGTGGGGTTTTATTTTAAGATATTGAGGCATTTGACAGGAAATAAGGTGAACTGCAGAGCACGCTTGAAGTCAACAGAAATACAGTATTATGGTTATCTGTATGGTACAGAAATATGGTATTGTGTCATAGCACAGGATTTGAAACTCAGAAGTAGAATGATGATTAAGATGGTTAAATGAATAAGGTATTGACACGCAAGCGGTTATGGTATGTAATTTGAAGTATGATTTAAAGAAAGTGTTTATAAGAGGTCTAGTAATGTGGGTATATTCTGTAGAGAAACAGGATAATGAAAGATAAAGATCAGCGGTAATAAGACAGTTGTAGGACGATAAGAATTTGAAAAGATATGGTATTTGTGTTAATGTTACAGCGCAACAGATTTAAGTGACAAGATTGATTTATTGAGACAGGAGAGAACAGATGAGACGTGGATTTAAATGACCTTGATGAAACGCAATACAACAGACTGAATTAAAGTATATAACAAGGAATAAACACGAATTGGGTAACTATAAAGCTCTAACGAGACAATTTAGATAAAAGAATTCCTTTTTACTAACATTGTGTGCATTGTAATTAATCAAACATGGGGAATCAAACGTCTAGGGGTTAAACTCGTTTGCAAACTATGCAGTAAAAATGTGGAACGCCCTTCCTATAATCTTAAAGGAGTGCAAAACACTGCCCACCTTCAAAACCACTCTCAAAAAACATTTACAGGAGGCTGCAATCCGTAACTGGACCCTCTAAATCAAAAATCAGATTAAAAGACCCGAACTACCCACTGTACATACTTTGTGTTTTGTCCCCCGCCCCCACCTGTGGTGTATGTCCCCACCTGTCCTACCCGCTGTACATACCTCATGTTTTGTTGTATTGTTCTTCCCATGATGGATGTGTGTTTATCTTGTAGATAGTAATAGTTATTTGTCTGTATTATCTTGTAGATAGTACTAGCTTTTTTGTCTGTCTTACATGTAACGATGAATTGAGAATCAAGGACCCCAATTGAAATAAGCCAGTGGCTTTCTTGGGTTTTTATCCTGTTAGTTGACCTTGTATGTAATATGTACTTTCATGTACCTACTTCTGCAAATCTTCTAATAAAGTTTTCAATCAATCAATCAATAGGACGGCAAATTGTGAGAAACGGATTATTAAGTATAAGTCGGTTAGGGACTTGCCACGAGGGGAAAAGAAAGCTATTAAGAAACTATTGGAAATTGATCCACACATAATTGATATTCCGATAAAATACACTGATACAGTGACACCAAAAGGATGGATTTTACTTAAATTAGGACCATTCTATGCAGAACCGTTTCTAACAAAGATTGCGGAATGGAGTGACGATAATTTCCCAAGTATCGGGAGTTTTGAAAAGAATAAACTAAAGATTATTAACGAATATTTGATATCAAACAAAAGCATTTGCGACCCATTATGGGATATTGATTACATGAAAGAAGTCTTATCAAGCATGGGTAATAATGTCTAATCAATGGCCTGGTAATATTGTCAGAAAGAAGGAACACAATAGGTCTAACCCTATACCCAAGATAAAGGAGGTACAGAGCGTGTCTCCTCCTGTACAGGCGGAACAGGCGGAGCAGGCTGTGACACGCAGCGTGATCCAGGTGCAAGCGCCACTGCTAAACTATAGAGGAGAAAGTCCTGTATAAACCATTAACCATATCTGACGTATCTGCAATCATAGTCGACGCACCCAGACCCTTGATTAACCCAAAAGGATTCATAAATTGGTATAAAACAATGTTGCTACATGGTAATTTGAATGGCACGGATTTAAGATACATTCTGATCACGTTAATGCCAGATGTTGAAATTGATACTTTGATAAATGCTTGTGAAACTTTGAATGAAAATAATGATGGGCCATGTAGAGGAAAAACAATTAATGAACGATTCCCATGGTTTAAAAATGAACACAAGTTGACTCACATTGAACAATTAACCAAATTTCTAAACGAACATGCCAGCCAAAACCGTGATATCTCACAAATTCTGAACTGTAAACGTAAGCCTAATGAAACAATGTCTGACTTTGTAATCAGATTCCAAAATACCTGGAGAGAAAAGGCGAATTTGGAATTAGAAGACAAACCTAACGCGTTCTTTACAAACATGATTCTAGATGGTATTGGAGACGATGCAAAGAACTTCAAATTATCAACACCAGACATTTTCTCAATGACACCAGCATTGATTGAAAAACGAATAAGGGAATTAGAAGCTTTGGGATTGTTTAATAAGCGACACCAACCACAAGTCTTGGAGCTTGCGCAATACACGGACCTAGAGGGATGGAATGAATACTAAGCATTATGGGTAATGAAGTCTTACGTGAAGCATGTAGAGTGATAGAGTTATAGGGAAATCATTGAGTTAAGTAATAATAATCCTTGTATTGATTAACATATTGTAAACAAATGATAAAGAGTGAAATAAATAACTATTGTATTTTCAGGACAAGCTAAATAGCTTAGCACGAACAGCGAAAAGTGGTAAAGAGACGAGGGGTAAAACACTGCTCCACAAAGCTGCACCAGAGACGACACTCGGAACCTACACTATTAATAGAACTGCCCTTGCAAACAAGACGCAGCTCGGTGACACAGAGACACAGACACGCAGAGAACACATAGAAGTGTTAGAGATGAAAATGTAGTTGTCTCTTATTGTAATTATCATACAATTCTGCATTGACTCAGCAAACGTAACATTTGAATTTACTTAGTGAACAGAGATAAGACCATGCATTGATGACTGTTGATGTTCACACAAGCAAAGAGGAATATGTGACATTTTGATTGATGAATAATCCCGAACGGACAACACAACTCTTGCCAATTCTATCTCCTGACAGAACCAAGAAAATGCAGAGAAACTGAGCGACGGACTAAAAACGGGGGCGTTGCTGAGGGCCAATCTAACAGAAGTGGGGGCTGAAATGACAGTGAACGATTGACGGATGAGAGAAAGGGGAAACCACAAATAATAATTCTCTGTGTAACTGTAAATGAAAATGTTGTTTTTCTGTTTGGAAGCGGAAACATGATAATGACATGACAGACTACAGACTTTGATAAAGCAATTACACATACGAATATGACAGTACTTCACAATCAACAGTGTTAATCGGCCAACAGCTGAATGCACGAGCATTACACATTAAAGCAACATTTATGATAGAAAACCATTCACACTGACTCAAGAATGTCTCTGATAAATCTACTAAAACCAACGGGTGATTGACTGAGAAATATTTGATTATAAGAGAGGGATAGAACATTTAAATGTTCACAGCAAATTTACACCTTAATGCAAAATAAGCTCATAGTGTACATAGACCAACGGGGAAGTATTCAAGCCATCAGTAACGATTGTGATCAGAATTTTTAACATACGGGTAGAATAGAACCTATCTACCTCATTAAAAGTATGCTTAGTGGAATTGACTCAGATTGCACATTGACAGTAAATAAACTAAGTATTGAAGAACTGATTTGGATATTAAAGGGACGGTTCACGGTTTTTCACAACACACGTCCTAGTTTGATACCCATGGCATGAACCTCAAATGACATCCTTTTGTTTCCTCTAGGAGCATTGATGAAGGACGAGTTAACCATTTTGAGAGAAACTAAATGTCTGTCTACCTGTACTTAACGATTGTGCAATCCCTGTATCTAAAAATGTCCCAGCAGGCAAGTGCAGAACTCACTAGAGGGGGGGGACCACAGGGGGCCCAACCCACTCTCGACTCTGACGATGAGACCCAAGCAAAGGGGAAAACACGTATTATGACAAACGATTACTGATTCCAGTACCATAATGATGACTATCTCTGCTATTAACAATTATTCTTGATGTTGTTGTGAATTAAGATTGAAACTAGGACAAGAAATACCGGACAGACGATGCGTGCCGAGAGAAACCGTGTGATCCTGGCCTCATTGTGGATAAGATGGATTGCCACAATTTTATCGGTTCTGTATACGATCTGGGTGTTAACTAACGAAACAGACTTTACTTTAACTGAAGACTCTGACACTAATCTTGTTCGCATGCGTCGTGACATCCAGGGAGTTAAACCGAATAGCGCACTAGACTCAGTTGCAGGAGTTTGCCAGTTTGTTGACAATTGTTGTACGTATTCACCACAACAGGATTAAACCTTTAAGATCAGACAATGGGGACATAGAACAATAGGGGAGAGAAAAGTCGGGGGTAAGGATTTAGAGTTTCAATAACACTGTTAAAACATTTGAGCAAGCATCATGATGGTGAATGAAATAATTTCTACTGTGAGTCTCTCAATAACACAGCAACAATACAAGAGGACGACAAGGCGAAAGCAGACAACAATGGAAGAATGTTCCACCAGCATCTCAGATAGTGCCTCATTGCGACCGGAAAAGCATGATGGTCCCTCTGTTGAAGATCGACCTAGGATATCGAAGAACCAAGACACCTAAAGAAACTGATTGACGATATCCCTATTTGTTAAAAATGTACAATTATGTAACAAACTATGGAAAAACATTTGATTTGACTTAATGATGGAAATGATACCTACTTCATTTGTAATGAGTAGTTAGACATAGCAATGAGAAATCTATTTGGATATTTTCTCCTTTAAACAACAAAGGTTTTTATCCAAAGAAGGTGATTATTAATCAGAGTAGTTAACCACAAAGTGACCTTTTACTCATGCCAAGTCAATTGTGGAGTGAGATGTTTGTTCACTTTGTCAGGCCACATGACTGAGGAATTGTATTTGTCTATGGGGAAAGTCCTTTGATGACAATTCCGGGGGAGGAATGCAAGATCTCAGCCATGTGGAAAGAAAGAGAAATAATTAAAGTTACTATCCATTAGAGAAGAAAAAAAAGAGTGGGCTGATAGGATGTGTTTTATCATTGTGCTTAGGTAAACCCTGAATACTTTAATCATTAGTGATTATCAGCAAGTTGTAACATCTGACTATTGAGAAGTGAGCCAACCTCTCTCGCTGTATCAGCACAAAACTGCAAACAGGCTTTTCTGTAATTGGACCTGGGCCAGATTTAGAGAGCACGGGTAGTAAGACCAGTATAGGTTACCAGTGGTCAGCAAGACAGGACAGCATGGACACAGGATGGAGACTTATTTGGGAACTGTTGTCAGTATGTTTGGGAACGAACGGTCAGCTGACTGAGAGTCAGGTAACTATTGACCGGAACGAACAAACCGTTATGGTATTGGAAAGAGGCGAAAGCCACATCTAACTTTAAACTGTTTCCTGTGTCAGCGGAAATCTAGGATATAAGCCCGCTGCAAAGTGTCATTCAGTGCGTGCCTCTCCTCGTTGCTTGCCGTGTGTTGAGAGGCTGCCCAGCGCTGTATGGAATAAATCTATCTTAATTGTCTACTTGAGCAACCTATTAATTATTCACTTAACGGGGAAGGAACAAATCTAGGCCGCCGCCTATCATCTGACATTCACCTACTATCACGCGAAGTCTGCTATCAAGCTGGGGGGAGTGGATCCCTGTAGTTGAGGCGTGCAACACGAGAAAGTCACTAGAGGAGCTGGAGGACAAAAGGGATGAACTTTGGGAAACGTTTGTGACTGAATTTGGAAGAGTTGAGAAGGAGAATACTGACAAAATGGCCAACAAGGCCGCCGCAGCAAAGCAAATGGCCACCGACGCTCTCGCCGAAGATGAGAGGAAAAGGGCCGACGTTCTCGCCGAAGATGAGAGGAAAAGGGCCGACGCTCTCGCCGAAGATGAGAGGAAAAGGGCCGACGCTCTCGCCGAAGATGAGAGGAAAAGGGCCGACGTTCTCGCCGAAGATGAGAGGAAAAGGGCCGACGTTCTCGCCGAAGAAGAGGCCAAAGATCGAGCGACGAATAGAGAAAGGGCCGACGCTCTCGCCGAAGATGAGAGGAAAAGGGCCGACGCTCTCGCCGAAGATGAGAGGAAAAGAGCCGACGTTCTCGCCGAAGAAGAGGCCAAAGATCGAGCGACAAATAGAGAAAATAAAGAAGCCATTGCCAAGCTGGAAAGGAAAGCCGCTGAGGCAAGACTGAAGTCAGCTGATAGCGTGGCCGAGTTTGAGAAGGAGACAGCGAAGGTGAAATTGGGGGCCGAAGAAGAGATCGCTGAGGCAAGGCAGAAGGCGGCCGTGATTGAGTTGAAGGCAGCAGAAATAGCCGCTCAAGAGCGCGCCAAACTACTGGAGGCTCAGCGGGAAGCATGGGAACAAGCCCGGGAGGCAGGGCTGGAGAGCGCCACGTATGGAGGCAACCGCACTGGAGCCATCCCCAAGATCAAACTCCCTCCAACGAGGCTGCCTGTGTTCAGCGGGTGTATGAGAGATTTTCATCGCTGGCGTAAAGATTGGGAGAGCCTGCAGCAGCAGGGAGACCCATCGGGGTCGCCAGAGGTGAAGAAACTCCACCTCCTCGAGAGCATAGACCGAAAGGTTTTCGAGGAGCTCAAACTCTCGAGCTACCGCTCAGCGGAAGACGTATTCACAGCTTTGGAGAATCGGTTTGGAGACAAGGCAACCATCGCGCTGCAAATTATCGAGGAATTGGAAAGAATACCAGCGGTAAAGGGAAACCAGCCGAGGAAAGCGATCGACCTTATTCAGGCAGTGGAAAGAGCCCTCATGGACCTGACAGACTTAGGAGAAGTGGGCGCTATGAAGAACCCACTTGTAATTAAGGCCATCGAGAGCAAACTGCCAGATCGTGTGCAGGAAGGCTGGTTTGCTTTTGTAACCAAACCCAAAAACCAAGTCGCCCCAGACAAGCGGTTCGATGCTCTTCTTCTGTTTCTGAAAAGGCAGGAAAAAATCCTCGAGGGGATGGCTCGAACCCGAGGCTCCACGGAGACCTCTGGGGGAACACCGGAGAGGCCAGTCAGATGGGAGAAGAGGGCATTCACGAGGGCCATGGAGAGAGACTCACCGGTAGATGAAGAAGAGGAGGAACATCGAGGTGAAACCAGAGTCACGGGCAGGAACTCGGAAAGAAGAGAAGAGTGTGACATCTGTGGAAGCGATCAGCACGGTGGCAAAATATTCTTCTGCCAAAAGTTCAAGAGTTTCAGTCTGGCAGAGAAACGAGCCATAGCAAGGCAAAGCAAAGCCTGTCAGAAATGTTTGGGCATGCACGGCGCCGACGGGGAGTGTAGTAACCGGTACCTGTGCAGAGTGTGCAAGCAGAATGAAGGAAGGGCAAGTCATCACTACCTTCTGTGTCCCGAGTGGAGTGAGGGAAAGAAGACAGGGCCAGGGTTCTCTGATAAGCAACGGGAAGTCCTGGACTCTTTGGGACTCAACCCTGAACAGGAAAGGAGGATGAAGGACGCATTCACCAGTAAGGCTTCGATGGCGCTGAACACGGGCGCAGAAGGCGGGGGTCTCTTCGCGGAGAATGGGCCAGAGGAACATCCAGTACTAATGATGACATTGATAGTCAAAACAGAAGCAGGAAATGCCCTGGGAACCCTCATAGACCTCGCCTCCGACACAAATTATATCACCAACCGGGCCGCCGATCGGCTCCAACTGGAGCGGAGGCAAGTAACACTGACTGTGCAGGGGGTCGGTGGAATGAAGGTCAGGGTCAAGACTAACAAATACCTGCTAAAGGTCAGGGCGTGGAGCAACAACAGATGGAGTCCCCACGAGATGGTATGCTACGGGCTCGACACAATCGCTCGTGCAGACAAGGTCATCAGTCCAGAGCGACTCTGTAAGTCTGCTATCAAGCTGGGGGGAGTGGATCCCTGTAGTTGAGGCGTGCAACACGAGAAAGTCACTAGAGGAGCTGGAGGACAAAAGGGATGAACTTTGGGAAACGTTTGTGACTGAATTTGGAAGAGTTGAGAAGGAGAATACTGACAAAATGGCCAACAAGGCCGCCGCAGCAAAGCAAATGGCCACCGACGCTCTCGCCGAAGATGAGAGGAAAAGGGCCGACGTTCTCGCCGAAGATGAGAGGAAAAGGGCCGACGCTCTCGCCGAAGATGAGAGGAAAAGGGCCGACGCTCTCGCCGAAGATGAGAGGAAAAGGGCCGACGTTCTCGCCGAAGATGAGAGGAAAAGGGCCGACGTTCTCGCCGAAGAAGAGGCCAAAGATCGAGCGACGAATAGAGAAAGGGCCGACGCTCTCGCCGAAGATGAGAGGAAAAGGGCCGACGCTCTCGCCGAAGATGAGAGGAAAAGAGCCGACGTTCTCGCCGAAGAAGAGGCCAAAGATCGAGCGACAAATAGAGAAAATAAAGAAGCCATTGCCAAGCTGGAAAGGAAAGCCGCTGAGGCAAGACTGAAGTCAGCTGATAGCGTGGCCGAGTTTGAGAAGGAGACAGCGAAGGTGAAATTGGGGGCCGAAGAAGAGATCGCTGAGGCAAGGCAGAAGGCGGCCGTGATTGAGTTGAAGGCAGCAGAAATAGCCGCTCAAGAGCGCGCCAAACTACTGGAGGCTCAGCGGGAAGCATGGGAACAAGCCCGGGAGGCAGGGCTGGAGAGCGCCACGTATGGAGGCAACCGCACTGGAGCCATCCCCAAGATCAAACTCCCTCCAACGAGGCTGCCTGTGTTCAGCGGGTGTATGAGAGATTTTCATCGCTGGCGTAAAGATTGGGAGAGCCTGCAGCAGCAGGGAGACCCATCGGGGTCGCCAGAGGTGAAGAAACTCCACCTCCTCGAGAGCATAGACCGAAAGGTTTTCGAGGAGCTCAAACTCTCGAGCTACCGCTCAGCGGAAGACGTATTCACAGCTTTGGAGAATCGGTTTGGAGACAAGGCAACCATCGCGCTGCAAATTATCGAGGAATTGGAAAGAATACCAGCGGTAAAGGGAAACCAGCCGAGGAAAGCGATCGACCTTATTCAGGCAGTGGAAAGAGCCCTCATGGACCTGACAGACTTAGGAGAAGTGGGCGCTATGAAGAACCCACTTGTAATTAAGGCCATCGAGAGCAAACTGCCAGATCGTGTGCAGGAAGGCTGGTTTGCTTTTGTAACCAAACCCAAAAACCAAGTCGCCCCAGACAAGCGGTTCGATGCTCTTCTTCTGTTTCTGAAAAGGCAGGAAAAAATCCTCGAGGGGATGGCTCGAACCCGAGGCTCCACGGAGACCTCTGGGGGAACACCGGAGAGGCCAGTCAGATGGGAGAAGAGGGCATTCACGAGGGCCATGGAGAGAGACTCACCGGTAGATGAAGAAGAGGAGGAACATCGAGGTGAAACCAGAGTCACGGGCAGGAACTCGGAAAGAAGAGAAGAGTGTGACATCTGTGGAAGCGATCAGCACGGTGGCAAAATATTCTTCTGCCAAAAGTTCAAGAGTTTCAG
Source organism: Nansenia antarctica (assembly GCF_963989245.1). Classification (NCBI taxonomy): domain Eukaryota; kingdom Metazoa; phylum Chordata; class Actinopteri; order Argentiniformes; family Microstomatidae; genus Nansenia; species Nansenia antarctica. The sequence continues at coordinate 24,795,201 of NC_137674.1, read as the reverse complement.
TCTGGCAGAGAAACGAGCCATAGCAAGGCAAAGCAAAGCCTGTCAGAAATGTTTGGGCATGCACGGCGCCGACGGGGAGTGTAGTAACCGGTACCTGTGCAGAGTGTGCAAGCAGAATGAAGGAAGGGCAAGTCATCACTACCTTCTGTGTCCCGAGTGGAGTGAGGGAAAGAAGACAGGGCCAGGGTTCTCTGATAAGCAACGGGAAGTCCTGGACTCTTTGGGACTCAACCCTGAACAGGAAAGGAGGATGAAGGACGCATTCACCAGTAAGGCTTCGATGGCGCTGAACACGGGCGCAGAAGGCGGGGGTCTCTTCGCGGAGAATGGGCCAGAGGAACATCCAGTACTAATGATGACATTGATAGTCAAAACAGAAGCAGGAAATGCCCTGGGAACCCTCATAGACCTCGCCTCCGACACAAATTATATCACCAACCGGGCCGCCGATCGGCTCCAACTGGAGCGGAGGCAAGTAACACTGACTGTGCAGGGGGTCGGTGGAATGAAGGTCAGGGTCAAGACTAACAAATACCTGCTAAAGGTCAGGGCGTGGAGCAACAACAGATGGAGTCCCCACGAGATGGTATGCTACGGGCTCGACACAATCGCTCGTGCAGACAAGGTCATCAGTCCAGAGCGACTCTGTAAGTTCTTCCCTGGGGTCGAGAAGAAAGAGCTGGTCCGACCTAAGGAAATCGAGCTCTTGATCAGCCACCGAGAGGGACGACTCGCTCCACGGTGGAGAAGAGGGACGGGAGACTTAGTGCTGTGGGACGGGCCTCTGGGGAAGACCGTGGGAGGAACGCACCCAGACCTGTTTGAAAGTTGGGAAAGATCCGCACACAACTCCCAGACGCACTTTGCACGTTCTCTGAAAACGGAGGCAGTAAGATTTGAGGAGATCCCCTGCAAGACGCCCAGCGCAAAAGAAGAGGATGGAGACCAGAAGCCGCAAGGTCATGAAAAGACCGGGAGAACAGCTGCAAGCAGCAAAGAGGTCCTCGAGTGGTGGAGCTGGGATAGCATCAGCGCCGCGTGCGAGCCAAAGTGCGGAGGGTGTCGCTGCGGAAATTATCAGCCGGGCGGGAAAGAGATGACTCTCGCAGAGGAAAAGAAGATCAAAACCTACGCAATTACCCGCGTCAACATCGGGGACAAGCCAGCCGGATGCATCGCCCAGCTGGCCATGAGGAAGACGGCAAGGCTGCCAGAGGTCGCCCACCTAAAAGAAGAGCGGAGAGCGCTTGAGGAGGACACCTATGTAGACGACATTCTAGCGTCTCATGGCGACAGGAGAGAGCTGAGGAGCATCACGGAGGGAATCGAGAGGACGCTCAACACTGGAGGTTTCGCTCCGGAACCACGGATCCAGTCGGGTCAAAGTGGGAGGAGCAAAGAGGGCCAGCCTGCAGAAACGAGGGCCAATGTGGAGCCAGAGTCAGAGGTGTTGGTGCTGGCTGATCAGCTGAGCGAGGAAACATCCAGGGGAGTGGCTGTAAGTGCTCGAGACAGCGTGAGCATGCTGCAACGGAAAGCGTTCACTGCAACTGTAACACGCGCTCAGGCGAGGAAGGGGCTGGACCCGAAATGCGCCATTGAGGAGGAAGCAAATGCAAAGGGGACATCCACACCGGTTGGGAGTTCCAGGGACCTCGAGCATGAGAGGGAGAGGCTTTGGGGCGCTGCTCTCATGGACCTGATTGAGCCAGAACGCTTCAGTAAAATAGGCAGGCTCATTCGGGTAGTTGGGTGGGTCCGGCGAGCTGTTAGGCAGTGGTTGTTTTGCAGGAGGGCTCCAGAAGACGCAAAGTGGGAGGCTACTCGCCTGAGGGAGACAAGAAGCGGAGTTAGCCTCGGCGTCCAGGAAGAAGTGGGACGGTTTTGGCGACAGTGGAGTCAACTAGCTGGGCCCGGACTTCTCATCCGCACCAAGTGGCACAGAGAAGCCCGAAATGTGGCCGTGGGAGACGTGGTCTGGTTGGCTGACCAAAATGCCCTAAAGGGGCAATTCCGCCTGGGGCGGGTGGTGGAAGCGAGGCCAGACGAAAAGGGGTTGGTTCGGGACGTAAGAGTGAGGGCTTGCCTAAGCCAGCCTGCTCTAGGAGTGGGGGCTTCAGGACGAAGAAGGAGCGAAGGCCGCGATCTCTTCCCAACGCTCGACCGAGACGTCAGGCGGGTGGTCGTGCTGTTTCCCGTGGAGGAGCAGTAAAAATGACTGTATTGAAGAGAGGGAAAATTGTGGTCCATTTAGTTATAAAGGACCAATGGACCAAGTGGGAGGTGTTTGGCTAATCCATGGGAGGGTTCATTTGGGGGTTATTTTATTGGTTGATTGTGATTGGTTAAAAGTATGCATGAGTGGAGTGATTGGTTAGATAGAAATGGGGGCGGGCTTAATGAGTGTGGTCTGAGAGACAGGGGAGATTTGAGATCAGTTGTATAGAGAGATGGGAGTTGGTGAGTTGAGTTCTGTATGATTGTGTAGTTTGTTAAATCTTTTCTGTTAGTTTGTTCACTGTTGTTTATTTACATGTACTAATGTCAATGTATTGTGTTCAGTTTTACAATCTGTTTATTAGAGAGCCAAGGAAATCAAGCCGAATTGTGTCAGTCTCATCATTTCACCCGTACTGCCGGAGCAAGCAGAAAATTCAGCATTCAGCTAACTAGAGGGAGAGCTGAACAACTACACTGGCTCCCCGCTGGTGGAATGAGCTTCCCACGGCTGTCAGAACTGCAGAGTCACTACCCATCTTCCGTCGGAGACCAAAGACCCATCTCTTCAGGTTACACCTTAACTGCTCCTCCTGAGACTTCTACTACCCCCGAGCACTGCGTCTCCTGAGACACCTGCTTTTCCCCTTTACTGTGTCCCCTATGACTTCTACTGCCCCCCTTGTACTGTCTCTCTGTTCTCCAGTATCTATATATATAAAAAAATAAGCCCCCTGGCCTGAGCTAGATTACTCTTCCTGCTACGACTGGTGGATTGATGATTCACTTGCTTAGTCAAATGTATTGATTGTTAGTCCCTTTGGAATAAGGCGTCTGCTAAATGCCAAACATGTAAATGTAAATGAGACGCTCTCACCTTAACTCAGGATACACGTTCTCCATGTACCAACGGAAGGATCTGCAGTTCAGCTTGCGTCGCAGAGTCAGACGATCTGCAATGCTGCACGAGGAGGGAGAGAGAGGGAGGGAGTGAGAGAGGGAGGCGGATAAGAGAGAGGGAGGGAGTGAGAGAGGGAGGGAGTGAAAGAGGGAGGGAGAGAGAGAGGGAGTGAGAGAGGGAGTGAGAGAGGGAGGGAGTGAGAGAGGGAGGGAGTGAGAGAGAGAGGAGGTTGATAGAGAGAGAGAGGAGGTGATAGAGAGAGAGAGAGAGAGGGGGTTGATAGAGAGAGAGAGGAGGTTGATAGAGGGAGAGAGAGAAGGGTGATAGAGAGAGAGAGAGGAGGGTGATAGAGAGAGAGAGAGAGGAGGGTGATAGAGAGAGAGAGAGGAGGTTGATAGAGAGAGAGAGAGGAGGGTGATAGAGAGAGAGAGAGGAGGGTGATAGAGAGAGAGAGAGAGGAGGTTGATAGAGAGGGAGAGAGAGAGAGAGGAGGTTGATAGAGAGAGAGAGAGGAGGGTGATAGAGAGAGAGAGAGAGGAGGTTGATAGAGAGAGAGAGAGGAGGGTGATAGAGAGAGAGAGGAGGGTGATAGAGAGAGAGAGGAGGTTGATAGAGAGAGAGAGAGGAGGTTGATAGAGAGGGAGAGAGAGAGGAGGTTGATAGAGAGAGAGAGAGAGGAGGGTGATAGAGAGGGAGAGAGAGGAGGGTGATAGAGAGAGAGAGAGGAGGGTGATAGAGAGAGAGAGAGAGGAGGGTGATAGAGAGAGAGAGGAGGGTGATAGAGAGAGAGAGAGAGGAGGTTGAGAGAGAGAGAGAGAGGAGGGTGAGGACTGACTGACCTGCCAAACGCTTTCCCCTGAGCAGAGGGCCGTGCTGAGTAGTAGTACTGCTTGTACTCGTCCATCCACACCTCCGCCGCGCGCCGGGTGTTCCTGACAACAACAACAACAACAGCATTATACAACAGTTAGTTGCGACCAAGTAATTTGATTGGACAAGAGGCATTCCATGAGTGCTGATATACAGTATAACAGCACTGGGACTTTGAACTATTATGTATCACTCCGCCGCACATGTTCTACTAAATGACCGTTAATTAGACTACATGTGTGTTTGTGTTCAGGTTACTAGGCAACAGTCCATTTGAGGTTCAGTTGCGGAAGTATTTTTTGTTTATTTTTATGATTAAATAAACAAACCAATCCTAATCTGTTGTCGCTTATGTAGCATATGATACACTAGTAGCATATGATACACTAGTATGCAGGGGGACATGGCAGGCCTGTTGTCTCTGCTTGTAAAGACAGTTCAGTCCACTCACT
>NC_137674.1:24450761-24783261 GCF_963989245.1 Nansenia antarctica | reverse complement strand
GCACTAGTGGCACTAGTGTGGAGCAGACAGCTGGAGGGTGTGTGTGTGTGTGTGTGTGTGTGTGTGTGTGTGTGTGAGTGCACTAGTGGCACTAGTGTGGAGGAGACAGCTGGAGGGTGTGTGTGTGTGTGTGTGTGTGTGTGTGTGTGTGTTATGTTTACAAAGGAATGTATATAGCACGTCATGACAGAATTGTGAGCCTAATAGTAAAGGACATATCACTCCACTTCCCAGTTACAGTGAAAATGTATACACATGCTTGTGTCAATGCATCCATGTTCAATTTCTGTAATGACCAATGTCACTTTTCACAGTTGTCTGCTAACACACCAGATGTTGTTGTTGTTAATGAAGAGTCCAGAGAGGTGTCTGTATTAGAGGTAGCATGCACCTTTGATATAAGCCTAGAGGAAGCCTTCATGACTAAGGTCATGAAATACCAGCAGCTTGTAGACACCATCTCAGAGCTAGGCTATAGGTGTACGCTATTAGTCTTTATATTTGGCAGTCTTGGACATGTGCACAGATTGGTTGTCAGAGGACTACGTCTACTGGGAATGTCCAAGGGAGAAGCAAAAAGGCTCAGCAAGTATTGCTCTGTCTCTGCGATTATTGGCAGCCGCCAAATATGGCGGAGACGGTGTTACTTGTACCCGTGAGTCTTGTCCTGTTGTATGTGAAAGACATTGTCCATGTCTGTTTGTGAATGCATCCCATCTGTGCCTTCAGTATTTGTGTCCTTGTATACTTGTTTCTATGTGGACAGAAATAAATGATTAAAATGTGTGTGTGTGTGTGAGAGTGAGTGAGTGCACTAGTGGCACTAGTGTGTGTGAGACAGCTGGAGGGTGTGTCGGGGTGTGTGCGTGGAGGAGAGGAGAGATTCTCTGGATAATGACACAGGGACAGTCAGTCACAGATCTCACACCAGACAGATGTTGCAAGCTTGTACAGCCAGATGGAGTGTGTGCATGTGTGCCTTGTCCCTAATGGATGTGTGCATGAACTATGTATCCGTGTAAGCACAGGGAGGCCCATGTAAATGGTAAATGGACTGCACTTATATAGCGCCTTTTTTGCTGCTCCAAAGCTGCTCCAAAGTGCTTTACAACGGCCTCTCATTCACCCATTCACACACACATTCACACACCAATGGCGGCAAGCTGCCATGCAAGGCGCTCACTGGCCCGCTCACTGGGAGCAATTTGGGGGTTCAGTGGCTTGCCCAAGGACACTTCGACATGTGGCTCTGCCGGGGCTCGAACTGCCGATCTGCCGACCTTGTGATCATTAGACGGCGGCTCTACCTCCTGCGCAACAGCCTGAAGCCTGTTGGATGTTGGAGTCACATGCTTAAGTCGCAGCAAAGACCGGCGTCCCATCCTGCGTGGCGAGCATTAACAGGATTAGCGGGCAGCAGGACAATCCCTCTCCTGCCACTGATCTTCTGAGTCTGTACCGTATGACCCCCCCACCCCCCCCCACCCCACCCCCCAGTTTGATCTCAGCCTCTCTGACTGGCCGGTCCAGACCACTCTCTTCTCTCAGTGGTGTAGTCTAGTTTTTTCTAGTGGGTATACTGTGATATTTCCCTCCCAGCCTCATATTGTTCATTTCGGAACGGCATAAAAATAAATCCCTCCCTGTCTAACGTTATATAATAATAATAATAATAATAATAATAACGTGATAATATATATCTAAATGACAAGGCTGATCTGTGCATGATAGTGTTGCATTTTGACATATTTCATGTCGCATCTCCCCCCTTTGATGGTATATGACGCTATAGTCAGTCCCAATGGTCCAAAAGTCAAGTGCTTCGTAACACAGACGGGGTGAATCTTATGAATGAAAGTGTGAAAGTTCTGTCACAAAACACTGTTACGTATCCTCGCACATTTTTAAGTGGGTGTATGGAAATCCTTGGCCTTTCCTAGTGGGTATACGGCGTAGTCCTGCGTATCACCTAGACTACACCACTACCTGCTTCCCGTGACCGTGTCTGATCATGTGAGAGGATATAACCCGGTTACGGAATTATAAGGTTCTATCTCCGTGTAGAGTAGTTCAGAGATATTGAGCATCAAAGTTTTTACATTCCATTATGTTTTGTGAGATGGAACCTTTGTATTTTATTAATTACTAACTCAAAAATGTCAACATTTAAAGAAATAACACCACACAGGCATTAATAAACACCTAGTGGATCAGATTATGTAGAAAACTCAATTTTGACAAAAATTGAGATAGAACCTTACATCACGACTTACTGACTGACGGCCCGGCTCAGTGTGGGCGCTGGCTCCGCTCTACGAGGCGTTTTGTTTGTGAAAATGAAACGAAAAACAAACGGCCCGTAAGTAACCCGACAGATCTGCTGCTGATGCTGCTGTTGCTGCCACTGAGAAGTAGGAGCCTGCGCCAGCTCTCCATGTGTGTTTATGTAGGTGTGTGTGTGTGTGTGTGTGTGTGTGTGTGTGTGTGTGTGTGTGTGTGTATGTGTGTGTGTACAGTGAATATTGGCTGTTGTGCTGGTTCCATAGGGAGGCGCATGTGGTGGTAATCAGAGAGAGTGGTGTGGATACTGTGCAAAGTGAGCTCATATAATTATTTTGGCTTATGAGGATGGAGAAAAATGACTGTAATACAATCACTCATGCATTATCTATATCCTGATTGCAACAGAGAAGGTCTATTCTTCATGCCATCTTTGTTCACATGGGATTCCCAGTGTACAATGGAACACTGGATCAATCTTCCGACAAAGTCTCTCTCTTGCAATCTAAGGCCATGTTCTCACAATCTAAGGTCATGTTCTCACAATCTAAGGTCATGTTCTCACAATCTAAGGTCATGTTCTCACAAGCTAAGGTCATGTTCTCACAATCTAAGGTCATGTTCTCACAATCTAAAGTCATGTTCTCACAATCTAAGGTCATGTTCTCACATGAAAGTCCACAGCTCTCTCATGTTCTCACAGCTCCAAACGACGCAGAGCAAAGCGAATTTTATCCTAAACTCCGATTCCAAGTGAAGCAAATGTTCTAGTGAGAACACACCCTGAATCTCTTTATAGTTTCTCATGAATCGCCTTATCACAATCTCCATGTCTCGCTGTGTTCTTCTTCCTCTTGTTTCTGTCAGAAGAACACACAGCAGGTGCATAGATAAGGAACAAGCTCTGAACATCTCGTTTTAAAGAACTCACGGTCAGAGCTGAAGTCGTCTATGAGGATAATCTCCTGTATCAGAGAGGCGGGACTCCGCATCAGGACACTGAGAGAGGGAGACAGAGATGAAGGGAGAGATTGATAAACAAAGTTTAAAAAAATAGGAATAAAAGGAAGCAATTGACCATGAGAGGAAGGGGGTTGTGGACTCATTTACCACTGGTACAGGGTTGTGGCACGAGGCAGAGCCGAGTAGGAAAACCCTGTACAGTGGTAAATGAGTCCACAACCCCCGCCCTCCAATGGTCAATTGCTTTTCTACAACAGCCACCACATAATATAAAAAAATACAAATACACAGGTGTAACATTAAATTCATGTATTTACAATCATTAATCGTTTCAGAATACAATATCCTTCCGCCATTTATATTTACATTTTTGGCATTTAGCAGACGCCTTATTCCAAAGCGACTTACAATCAATACATTTGAATGCTAAGCATGTGAATCATCAGTCCACCATTCGTGGCAGGAAGAGTAGTCTAGCTCAGGCCCGGGGCCATTGATAGAATGAAAAACCTTCTTCTATCACCTTCTTCTAAAACTTTTTTTATTTTATTTTTTTTAAATACTGGAGGAACAGAGAAACAGTACAAGGGGGGCAATAGAAGTTCTTAGGGACACAGTAGAGGGGAAAGCGTGTGTCTTTAGGAGACGTAGTGCTGAGGGGCAGAAGATGTCTCAGGAGGAGCAGTTAAGGTGTAACCTGAATATAGTCCCATAAACAAGATCAACCATTGCATTGTAGGTCAGCACAGGTGTTCTTAATCAGATTGATTGGGAGGCGCATTGATACTCTGAACTGTGGGTTGTTTGAGGGATATTTACCACTGTTGCTAGCCAATCAGAATCCAGTATCCAAACATGCTGTTTTAGAATGCTGAACTCACATTTTCACAAACAAACACACACACACACACACACACACACACACACACACACACACACTGTGACGGCTATCAGTAGCCTGGTTGTCTGTCTATATGTTTGTGTCTGTAGTAGTGTCTGTTCTGGTTGTCTGTGTATCTCTTTAAAACCTAAATAGGAGATGAGTCCTAGTCCAGGGGATCCACCCCCCCTTGATAATTGGGAAATCATCCAGCCAATCATCAGAACACCAGCCAATCATCAGAGGCCACAGGATTCAAAAGACCCTGAGAGAAAACCAGCAGCAGCTGTTCCCACCATTTTGTATAATGCCATGCTGGTGGTTTAATTTGTTAGTTGTGTTTGTTGTTTAGTGATCTTGTAGAGATCTTTGTTTAGTGAATTCATTAGTACTAGTTTAGTGTTTATTTTGTGCTTTATTTAATAGTCACTCTTTTATTTGATTGCAGCAAAACCATCCTAGGAATTCTGTTTTTATCATTACTATAAGACTTCAAATCTGTCATGGCCAAATAAATATCTTTAATTTTACTCATACCAACTGTAATTTGTTACTTCTTTACCCTAGAGAACAAGAACGTAACACACACACACACACACACAAACATAAATACAGAATGTTCCTTACCTTTTGATGGTGCGGAGGAGGGTGGAGCGTGCCTCGTTGTGGAAGGTGATGATGACGCTCGTAGAGGGAAGATCAGAGTCATAATTCACTGACGCACACCTGCAGAGGACGTGAACACAACATCTATTGAGTAAAGACATTTTCATTCATATATGCAACAAGCTATTCTGCTGTTTGGCTAATGATAGCAAAGTCATTGCAAGTCTATCCCAGAACTGGTGTGTACTGTATGAATCCGTTTACAGTGCAGTGTGTGTGTGTGTGTGTGCGCATGTGTGTGTGTCTGTTTGTGTGTGTGTGTGCGCATGTGTGTGTGTCTGTTTGTGTGCGTGCATGTGTGTGTCTGTCTGTCTGTGTGTGTGTGTGTGTGTGTGTGTTCATGTATAGTTCCAGTTACCTGTAGTGTCGTGTGTCTCTGATGGCGCGTTCGCTGCCGAGGCGGTCGCTCTCGTGCAGGTTGAAGGCGTGGTCTCTGTACGGGTCCTCCCCCGCCTTCAGCTGCTTGCCTGCCAGGTAGGCCTTCTCATCAAAGCTGCCCACCAGCTGGCTCTGCTGTTCCACGCGGGGGGGCTGGGTCACCTGCAGGGGGCGGGACAGAGCGCTCAGAGGTCAGAATACAGGAGGGTTGATGAGGGTACATGGGTTGACAGTTAAAGTCTGAAACTCTCAAAGACACTAGCGTCTATTATACAACAGTTAGTTCCGACCAAGTCATTTGATTGGACAAGAGGCATTGCATGAGTGCCGATATACAGTATAACAGCACTGGGACTTTTAACTATATGTATCACTCCGAAATGACCGTTAATATCAAAGTAGCTAGCCTGCAGATGTTTGTGTTCAGGTTACTATTTTTATTTTATTTATTTATTTACCAGGGACAGTGCACATTAATCAACAAATCAGTTTCCACATCAATGTAAATGCGTGGTTAGCTCATGAGCTAATTTCCATCTGTAGTCCCTGTTGTCCCTATTAGGCAACAGTCCAGTTGCGGAACTATTTTTTGTTGACAGAGCCAAAATAAATGATTAAATTGTGGTGATTCACATTAAGAGACATTCACCAAGAAGGGTTTGTACCTTTAAGAGTGGGGGTTAAAGGGGCAAGGGTTTCCGGTTCCGGGTGAAGTTATTGTGGTTGTCACTGAGAGTGTATGTTAGCATGTAGCAGAAGTGAGTGAAGTAAACATCCTCGACTCCAACCTACGTCTGTCGTCTCTTTGTTGCACTTCCCACATTGGTGACCCTGACGTGATGTCGGAATGGGGACGAGGTCATTCACAATGCCCCGGAACACAGTTCTATGAGAGGCGGCCGACCAGGGAGCTGCAGCCTCTGGAAGAAACTCCCCAGGAACCCGCAGTGGCTGGCCATACACCAGCTCGGCGGACGAGGCCTGGAGATCCTCTTTGGGGGCAGAGCGAAGACCGAGCATGACCCACGGGAGGCGGTCCACCCAGCCACTGTCCATCAGGCTGGCCCGAAGAGCGGCCTTCATGTCCCGATGGAACCGCTCACAAAGTCCATTGCCTGTTCAGTTGGACTTTTAATGGTTATCTTGGTTTTTTGTACCTTCTGGGTTGGTGAATTCTGGGGGGGCCTGTGTGGTGATTCACATTAAGAGACATTCACCAAGAAGGGTTTGTACCTTTAAGAGTGGGGGTTAAAGGGGCAAGGGTTTCCGGTTCCGGGTGAAGTTATTGTGGTTGTCACTGAGAGTGTATGTTAGCATGTAGCAGAAGTGAGTGAAGTAAACATCCTCGACTCCAACCTACGTCTGTCGTCTCTTTGTTGCACTTCCCACAAAATAAGCAAACAAATCATAATCTGTTGTCGCTTATTACTGTTGACTAATAAATGGCGCTGTAGAACTGTTGTATAAAAGCAATATCACACTCGAGGTCGTGCTAAGGCCTGCGGCCTCGTACCTACGACCGAATCACAGCCGTGCTGATATTCAGTATAACAGCACTCCCTCTCGTGTGAGATTCTTAGCATTAGGGGGTTTTCTGCCCACGCTACCTGACCAGGACAAACTCAGGGCCAAAGCGTTACATTTACATTTACATTTTTGGCATTTAGCAGACGCCTTATTCCAAAGCGACTTACAATAAATACATTTGACTAAGCAAGTGAATCATCAATCCACCAGTCGTAGCAGGAAGAGTAATCCAGCTCAGGCCCGGGGCCATTGATAGAAGGAAAAACCTTCTTCTATCACCTTCTTCTAAACCGAGCCTCTTTTTTTTTCTTTTCCTTTTTTATATAGACACTGGAGAAACAGAGAAACAGTACAAGGGGGGCAATAGAAGTTTTTAGGGGACACAGTAGAGGGGAAAGCGGGTGTCTTCAGGAGACGCAGTGCTGGGGGGAAGTAGCATATTGTGAATGAGGAGCTGTAACAGCGACAGGCGACACAGGTCACAGGTCACAGAATAGCCGAGTGGAAGAGATGAATCCAGGTGATGAATATTTGAAGGAAGGAGGAGAGATGTGGTCGGAGTGATAGAGAGAATATAAGAGAGGAATGGATGGAAAGAGAGGAGAGAGGAAAGAGCTGCATTGTTCAGGCCTGGGTTATTAACGGTATGTCGGGGGAGAGGCTGAGAGACTCCCAAACAGGTTTCAGGCACCGATGACCTCACTTTCCATTTCTCAAGAGAAAGAAAAGAAAAAAAACCTGACAGAAGCACAGACGGCACTTCAATACTTCATCTACTGAATTAAATATGAACATGAGAAGTCGACTGAGTTTGTTTGTAGGGAACTGGAGGGTGTCTTGCAATCACATCTGTTGCAATCACATCCATTTATATCTAATCAGCAAATCTTTGCACTCAATCAAATTTCAGGACCCTCCTTTCATGACTTTTCCTAGATATGTGCGTTCTACCACCCCAGTATCCTTACATTTTCAAAATCACTTCAGGATAAGCGAGTATAAAGGTATTTTGCTGTTTTTCTGTGTAGGAAGCAGAATAATTTACAATCGGCCAACTAGTGGTCGTTGTGTGTAAATAGCAGCTTATTATTGTAAAGAGGGGGTCATTTGAGGCGGCTCTTTTAGTAGGTAAAAAGGCACGGCTGTTCTAGTGTTAAAGTGTATTGTTGGTATTCCACCCGAGGAAAGCCTTGGACATGTGTTGTACCTGACCCCAGCTACTCTGTGTGTGGCATAATATTTTTTTTTATTATTGGTTTATTTGCCATTTAATCAACTTGTCAGTCAATTGTAGTAATTTGATTTGCTCTAGGCACGGGGTCAGCCATAGTCGGCACCCCTGGAGCAATTAGGGGTTAAGTGCCTTGCTCAAGGGCACATGCAGCTCCCTCCTGAGGTGGGGATCCAACCAGCAACCTTCCGATTGCTAGCAGGCCTCTCTAACCTCTAGGCTGCCCCCCTCGTGCCGGCATGATAATCATGAGGGCGTATTGGGTTGAACTTTGACCTTAGTGAAATGTATTTACCCATGTCCAAAAAGGTCACGCAAGCAAAAGCACAAATGACTGATGGAAAAGTCTGCTTGGCAGTAATCAATGCAGATCGAGGGGCTGCAGAGGGGCTGCAGAGCTGGTGCAGTTTAAACAATCTGGAGCTAAATGCTCTAAAAACAGTGGAGATGGTGGTGGACTTCCGAAGGAAAGCAGCCCTGCCCCCTCCCATCACGCTGGGAGGTACCCCGGTGGCCTCCGTGGAGTCATGCCGCTTTCTAGGCATGACCATCTCCCGGGACCTAAAGTGGGAGCAGAACACCGAGGCCCTCACAAAGAAGGCCCAGAAGAGGATGTTCTTCCTCCGGCAGCTGAGGAAACTCAGGCTGCCGAGGTCCATGATGGTCCAGTTCTACACGGCCATCATAGAGTCCATCCTCACCCACTCCATCATCACCTGGTTCCCTGCTGCAACGACCAAGGACAAGGCCAAGTTGCAGCGGGTGCTACGTTCAGCAGAGAGGGTGATCGGCTGTCCCTTGCCCTCCCTCAACTCCCTGCATGACACCAGGGCTCTGAGGAGGGCAAGGAAGATCATGGCTGACCCCTTCCACCCCGGCCACGGCCTCCTCACCCTGCTTCCCTCTGGAAGAAGGTTGCGGCTGCCTAAGGCACTGAAGGCCCGCCACAGGCTCAGCTTCTACCCCTCAGCCGCCAGGCTGTTAAATGACTCTGGCTTCCCCCCCCCCCCCCGCCCCCAAGTCTGCCCAGGACTGAACTGGACTCACTGTAAAAAACTCTGCACTGCACTTTACTTTATACCGCACTATCCAATGCACTGTTGTCTGTCCTGTGTTGTTGTTGTGTTGTCCTGTTTTTTGATATGTGAAAAAAGTATAAACGCACTTGCTGTGGTGACGAAGCAAATTCCTATATGTGTAATGCATAGTGGCAATAAACGTTATCTCAATCTCAATCAATCTCAATCTCAATACACACACCTTAACACAGATACATCATCCGCATTTAAATGGTAAATGGACTGCACTTATATAGCGCCTTTATCCAAAGCGCTTTACAACGGCCTCTCATTCACCCCTTCATAGTTACACACATTCACACACCAATGGCGGCAAGCTGCCATGCATGGCGCCAGCCCGCTCACTGGGAGCAATTTGGGGTTCAGTGTCTTGCCCAAGGACACTTCGACATGTGGCCAGCCGGGCTCGAACCGCCGATCTGCCAACCTTGCGATCATTAAATAACGGCTCTACCTCCTGAGACACAGCCTCTACCTCCTGAGTCACAGCCTCTACCTCCTGAGACACAGCCTCTACCTCCTGAGACATAGCCTCTACCCCCTGAGACACAGCCTCTACCTCCTGAGACACAGCCTTTACCTCCTGAGACACAGACGTATTTAGGCTTCTAAGACGGCCAAAGCGAAAGGGGCAGAAATTGGGGAAGCATGAAGCAAGAGCTCATGGAAATAAATATATATTCCAAAAGGAATGCTTTACCATAGCAAATAAAACGCAAATTGCAGCACTGTTATGATAATATCACAGAATTTGATCTATTGTCATGGTTACTGGAAGGCTGTAGAAAATGTTTTGCCCACAGAAAGATAAAGAAAGTAAGAAAGAAAGAAAGAAAGAAAGAAAGAAATACCCTAAAGTTGTTCCAGGCTTTGTGTACCTACAACCTTTATTTGCCTGTTGTGTCCTGTTGGAGAGCAAAGCTGGTCTGGCAAGGAAGGCATACTGATTGAGATCACATGACTAGGGTGAATTGCACTCTGATAACTATAGTTTTGGGTAAATCTGGGTTCTTGGTCGGATGAATAACGTGAATTAACCTATTGTGAAGTTATGATTACACAAACACGTATAGCACACACTAGGTCTACAATACAATATTCTCAGTTCAAACTGACGCATTGACCAAACTCAATTTAACTGAAAAGAATACCGGTAATGAGGCATGTATAGTATAATAGTGGCATATATAGGCATAACTTCAAAAGTCTTATAGGCTAAATTAACATTATCCGATTTAAAGATGGACATTCAAAAGTCTATGTTGGGAAAATATTGGACATCACACACCAACTAAACCAACTGACCATTGGGTTCATCTAGTCATGTAATGGCATAGTAGGATATGTAGCTCAGAGCCATGGCTCTGGCCAAGACATTAGTCACCGTGAATGATGTCATGAGTCCTGGTTGGAGGGCACGATGGAGTGCACGTCTTGTTCCACACTTTATTGTACAAGCTACTGTAGATGGAGGCCTATTATTATATCCATTTATATCATTCAAATAAAAATCTATCGAAGCTGTCGGCTTCATATTATTTTTCAAAATAGTCCTAATTACGTTATGTCGCCTAGCTACATCTACAAAATATATATAGCCCACTATTTCCACATCTGCGTACAGATTACTTAAAATTAATTTGATGTGATTTGGCATATCAAACAGCGACATCATTTAAATGTGTTCCATATGTTTGCTTGCTTTAAAAAAAAAAACTCATTTATAATTTCGATACCTGCACAGCATCCTCCTTTGACAGGGACGGACGCCTACAATACGCAGCTGTAGATTCAACCCTCCTATCTAAAACGTTTACATATCTCCGCTAAAGACAAACTAAAGACAAACATTTGGCACATCTGAAGACTTATCACACATCTGCCACATCAGCGCGGCAGTCTGATGCCTGAACAACACACACACACACACACACACACACACACACACACACACACACACACACACACATACACACACATACACACACACACACACACACACACATACACACACACACACACACACGCACGCACGCACACACACACACACACACACACACACACACACACACACCCACACACACACACACACACACACACACACACACGCACGCACGCACACACACACACACACACACACACACACACACACACACACACACACACACAGCTGAGTGTGTTTCATTGATCTTGTTAAAAGTCTGGAGAGGTAAAGTATTCCATGTCTTATTAAAGCATACGCACTTCCATATCTTCCGTCATCTAACAGCGGGCCCGGGGGCTTGGCCCTTGTAACAATGTAAATGCTCCATTTATGGAGAGGATAGAACTGTCAGGAGTTATTATAAGCCACAACATAAAGATATCACGGATATAGGACAAAATAAAAAGCTAGGCCGCCTGACATGTAGATGGACACGGGACTGAATAGAGCCCTAGAACATAAAAGGGCTAGATCACACAAGGGTCAAGGTCAATAATATATATATTGTAGGCTGATAACATTCTGCATGGTAAAAGCTATGACGTGACAGCTTAGCTGTTGTGCATTCATGCCCATTTGAATGCTTAAGAAGCGAATCATACAGTATGTGGGTGGTGGAATCCTAGCCTCCTTCTATGTCTAATTCAAATGAAATGTGTTCCCTGCTCCTGTCTGACACGAAGCGTCCAAAACATGTCAGGCATGGACTAACCATTGCACACGTTGCACACGTTAATTCAGACCTCTTTCTTTCTATCCAGCCACCGTATTATATCGTCTTTCCCAGGGAATAAAAATGAAACGGTTCCTGATCCCTGCCACAGCGCTTACGGACGGAGAAACCTTGCGCCCTCCTCACCGTCCAGGGTCTTAAGGAAAGCCTCTTATGGGTACTTGAGGTCCTGCGAGGCTCTAACAGACGCACGACAGACAGACCGTGTACATTAACAACACAAGTGATATAACAATATTTACATCGCAGGGATTATCTTACATGATGGCAATGCAATGGCCATTGCACAACGCGTTGCGCACCGTACGTTGGCTACATTTAGGTTCATCGTTGCATTAATTAACCCTTCTTCTTTGCGACCAAATAGGCTCCAGTGGGCATAGATAGATAGGCTCAGGGAGGCGGTGACCAAGATAATTAATTTATTAATTAATTTTAATTTTTATAATTTTAATTTGGAGATAACACCTCCAGCCAGCTGTGCATCGGGACACGAGATTAGCCTCCCGCACATCATCAACATGCAACACACACTTCCCTGCAGCTCGCCCCCCTCCAGCACCACAGTCTCCCTAGCCCCCCTATTATTATTATTATTATTGCTTCTTCTATCTCTTGTCCCCCCCCCCCCCCCCCCCAAAAAAAACTGTCGCTTACAATCAGCGGGATGGTGCGGTCGTCTCGATGGATCTCCAGCCGTCCAGACGCAGCTGCCCCCTTCTGCCCCCCATGGCTCCTGCTGCCCGACGGAGACGACGGGGACGTGTGCGGTTTATTGTCCTGCCACAGGTAATAGAATGTCCCCAAGATCCACGCAACGGTCAAAATTGCGATGGCGTTGGCCCGAATCCTGCGCATTGTGAGCCCATACGGAGGGCCTCGGAGACGAGCCCAGATATCGGTGGTTTTGGACACGAAGCAGCGGGACGGGAGAGAGAGGTGCGTACAGAAGGTGCTTCCCCGGTGATGGCTGGCGCCGCAGCAAACGGCCCCGCTGGTTACGAGCGCGTCTAGTGGAGAGGAGAGGAGAGGAGAGGAGAGGTCCCTGCGCTGGGATTTGCGCACTGACAGAGCCACGGTCCTAGTGCCGGGTGTTTTTGGATTTCTCTCACAGTCAGTCTGACTTCATTACGCGTAGGAGGCATTGTGTATAACATATACATTGTTACAACGCTTACAACACCTATGTACAGTTTCCCTTCTTGTTTTTAGTATTTTTTTCCTAGCACCAGGGGAGCCCCCCTCCCAAATTTCGTTGTATGGTACCTGTACTATATTAATGACAATAAAGACCATTCATTCATTCATTCATTCATTCATGCATGCATTCATTCATGCATTCATTCATTCATTCATTCATTCATTCATTCATTCATTCATTCATTCATTCATTCATTCATTCATTCAACACAGAAGGATCTCAAATCCAATGATGAAGAACAATCAAATGAATCCTAACATTTATATAAAAAATAAAAAATAAATGAGTCAAAGGACTTGAATGTCATTGTCATTGTAGGCTAGTGTAAGGACAACACTACCTTCCAAATATGTTTGCTGCCTGCAGGGATATCTAGATTATTACTAGATTGTTCTTGTGGATTTGCATATCTTCGACTTCCGGACCATTCTGTGAACTAGTAATTCAACATCACTCTCTACTTAGACCTAACACTTCACACCTATCAATCGAGATAAAGAGACTCTCCACAAAACCTCCCTTATTAGATTAGATTAGATTAGATTTAACTTTATTGTCATTGCAAAGAGTATACAAGACAACGGAATGCAGTTTAGCATCTAACCAGAAGTGCAAATAGTGATATAAAACATATATATATATATAGGTACAGAGTGGCAAGTAGTTAGAGGTATACTGTACAGGAGAGGATAGTAGTACACTATGTACATTCAAGGTAGATATGTACAGTTAAGGTAGATATGTACAGTTAAGGTAGATATGTACAGTCAAGGTAGATATGTACAGTTAAGGTATCTATGTACAGTTAAGGTAGCTATGTACAGTTAAGGTAGATATGTACAGTTAAGGTAGTTATGTACAGTTAAGGTATCTATGTACAGTTAAGGTAGATATGTACAGTCAAGGTAGATATGTACAATTAAGGTAGCTACTGTATGTACAGTTACGGTAGATATGTACAGTTAAGGTAGATATGTACAATTAAGGTAGTTATGTACAGTTAAGGTATCTATGTACAGTTAAGGTAGATATGTACAGTTAAGGTAGCTATGTACAGTTAAGGTAGATATGTACAGTTAAGGTAGATATGTACAGTTAAGGTATCTATGTACAGTTAAGGTAGTACAGTCAAGGTAGATATGTACAGTTAAGGTATCTATGTACAGTTAAGGTATCTATGTACAGTTAAGGTAGATATGTACAGTTAAGGTAGCTACTGTATGTACAGTTACGGTAGATATGTACAGTTAAGGTAGATATGTACAATTAAGGTAGTTATGTACAGTTAAGGTATCTATGTACAGTTAAGGTAGATATGTACAGTTAAGGTAGCTATGTACAGTTAAGGTAGATATGTACAGTTAAGGTAGTACAGTCAAGGTAGATATGTACAGTTAAGGTATCTATGTACAGTTAAGGTATCTATGTACAGTTAAGGTAGCTATGTACAGTCAAGGTAGCTATGTACAGCAAGGTGTATGCAGATGATGTATAAATAGAGGCTATATAAAAAGAGGTATGTGCAATGTGCAAAAAGATGGTATTTGTAAACAATTACTACCAAACAGTTTAGTATTTGTAAACAATTGTCATCACTCAAACTCAATGTTGTTATGGTTAGTATACTAGACGAGAGCATCTCTAATACCAACCCAGTCTTCTAATCATTTATGCCCAAAGAACCAGGTATTACAGAAACTTCCTAAATTGCATATCCTATCTTAACTGTTTGGTAACCATGGTAAATCAATGTTCCTATCCTAACTTGAGATAGGAAAATTGTATTACACAAGCTTCCTAACTTCACAAAATCTTAAATAAAGTCACCTAACTTTAGGATAACCGTTAGTTGGATTTAATATTTAGGATGAGATAAGATAGGATGAAGTTAAATACGATAGGATGAAGTAAAGTTAGTTAGGATTTGCTTCTGTAATACCAAATTGAGACGAATCCTATCTTATACTTTCCTATCTTAACTTAGGACTTAAGATAGGTTTCTGTAACACGGATAATCAGTAACACAGATTCAATCACATAATGTATGGATGGTGACTACTAGAGAAATTATTCCGCAGGCACATTGGAGCCTGTGCGCCTGTACTGAGAATTAGTAACTTATTCCTCTTTTGGAGAAAAAGAAAGAAAGAGAAAAAACATGAGTAAGTATGAAGTCATCTGCATCTGCACTCCACCTAACTACAGTATATATATATATATATATATATATATATATATATATATATATATATATATATATATATATATACAGAGTAGTTTAATCCCACGCAGCTGGCCTAACACACCATTATGAATTGAGAATGCCAAGTTTTTCATAAACATTGGCAAATTGATCCATTCACAGAGGAAACGGGGAAGCAAGGAGGCGTGAGGGACAAAGCATTTTGCATTCAAAACACATCATCTGTCGTCTGAATACATATTTTCTATTTAGCTCAAAGCTAACTTATGAATCATTCAAAGTGTAACTGAAATCTCTCTGAAGCATTGCTTCACTTGCTTGTTGAGTTCGGTGCAGTTAATGTCATTATACATGTAAGCCCAGAGTGTGTTACTGTCCCATTCTGACAGAATAAGACCCTGAACCACAGCCAAGGACTACCAGGGGTTCAGCTTATTGGCATGACTGGGGGAGGGGGGGGGCATCTAGCTGACGGGCAGGAGATATTTATTTGTATTAATTCAGCCAGGGAAGACCTTGCTATTGAAAGCTATCACCATTACCTCTGATGTTATCACCATTATTAATGTATGTGACCTATGTGTGTTTTTAATGTGGAACTGTATTCTTGAGCTGCACTTCTGCCTGTCGAAGGAGAATTTCTGTCACTGTGTGACAGACAATAAAGCTATCTTGAATCTTGAATCTTGAATCTACCTCCGATGTTGTGTGGCACAAAACGAAGACTGTATTGGGTCCTGTGAGGCTGTGATCACAAAGGGGAAATGAGTACTATACTACATCTGGAGTTTCCCCCCAAAAAGATCTGCTACTCGTGTCAAAAGTGGCTCTGCAGAGACACACAGGGTTACACATCCCCCCTGTGTGACACTGGGCTACCAGCAGCCCCCCTCCCCATGACCACCACCAGCCCCTTACTTCCACTGAGAGACACTGCTGGCATTTCAGACAACTATGCCAAAATGGTCATCTCCCAGAAAAATGGGGAACAAAGACCTACATACACGTAGATCACTCAAAGTCAGCACACACACAACACACACACACACACACACACACACAACCTCGAAAAGCCTCTATGGAATTTCACTATGCTCATTGTGTGAATGTAGCCAATTGCCCCTTGGCTGTAACTACGGTAACTACGGTCATCAGACTTGAATTTCGGGGATGTGCAAGCTGGGTCTTGTGTGTGTGCTATGCAAACACTGGGGCGGGGCGGCAGACAGATAGCAATGCAGGAATGCTCTGTGTGTGTGACACTGCTGCTCTGGGTTTGGATCCTGCTGCATGGTCGAAGGATCGGGGTTTGGTGGTGGTTGGCTGGTTTCTAGAGTCACTACGGCTGTTTTAGAGTCCAGGGAACTCAAGTGAGGGACGGTTTCCCAGGTAGAAAGAGGCCATTGTGTGACTGTGTGAGTCTCGAGTCATGTCGTTGCTACCTAGAGCTCTGGACTGTCTTGCAGTGCTGGCGGGGTCCCTGTCACGCAGTGAGATTTACAGGGTTAATGAAATAGCTTTAGGGGCCCATACGGCCAGCATCCAATGTTGATCGGAGCCGCAGTGGGGTGTGTTGTTTTAAAGCACACGGGGGATTATGGGAAAGAAAGGAGGGAGCGCTGGTGTTATGGTTGACTCCCATCAGCCCCCTCTGAGTTCAGGAGTGCAAGTCTGCAGTACTGTACAGTGTACATGCCCTTCCCCATGTTTAGACAAAGAGATCTCTTAGCTTTACCATCATCCTGCTATATCGGTATACTGTCTTTGATAACTGCAAGTTAACATCAAAATTAACCACATAACATGTCAACATAGTTAGTTATAGAGTGCTTGTTGTTGTTGCTAAAAATTATTGGGAAATAAATCATATCGGCATATTGGCACTAGTTGTAGAGAAGACCGAAATAATAGTTCCAAGAAATGTGTCGCATTATCTCCCTGGTGCTTTTGCTATGGCTTATCCTGAGCCAGCATATGTGTGTGTGTGTGTGTGTGTGTGTGTGTGTGTGTGTGTGTGTGTGTGTGTTAGTCTGGGTAATAAGTCTTGGGGAAGAGCTTTACTATAATCCCCAGCAATGAAAGTGGGTATGAGGAGTAGGCCTACATGCTGTGTGGATTTAAACAAGCTTAGACAGAGTTGTGAGAGCTGCACCAAGATATTGTACAGTCACTATACCAACATAGAAGACTAACATGAATCAGAAACCTGTGAAATAATCTAGTTTTACATTTGGACATGTACCTGGCAACATGTGTTGCCAGAGCTAAAATCAAACCTATAATAGTGCCTGAGAGACATCCTCTACAGCCCACCCATCGCAGTGTGACACCTGGGTTAGCTCCTGGGTTAGCTCCTGGTCACATCACAGCATTGTACCAGAGCTTGTACATCTTTTAACATTTCTACATTGCCCTGGCAAGCCCAGACATGACAGCACATACAAGTACAATACACCCAAAGATGACTAAAGATGATTTGGAACATGATGCTAAATGAATCAATGTGCCAATGAAGATGATTTGGAACATGATGCTAAATGAATCAATGTGCCAATGTACTCTCTCCAGGCTACAGGGATAGTGCTTATTATTTTCATGGGAACAGTGGCTACGTCATCATTTTTGCCATACAGGAGAGAGAGCAGAGCACTGTGAGACTTGTTGATCTGGCTGTAAAATAACTAGGCTATTAGCTAATCTATTCACTTGATTCAGGTTCTACCAACCACCCCCCCCCCCTCCCCTCCCCACACCCTTTCATCCTGTCTCCCTGCCAAGACGAAGAGTCATGCTGTATTGTGAGCCCAGTGCACAGCCGGGGCCGCCGGCTCCGTTGGTAGGGGCTCATGAGAGAAAAGCTGTGACTAACTCTCTGCCGCTGAGCAGTTGTTATGTTCTCATTCTGCTACTCGGGCTGGCTCAGCTTAGCGTGGAAGTCCATTAGCTGGATACGGAACACTGTAGCGGTTCTCTGGTGTCTTGGTTCAGGGATAATGGGTCCATCTAAGAGGGCTGCTGAAACACATCGGAAAATGGAGAAGCCCCAGCAGACTAGAGAGATCAGAAGAACCCTTCACATGCTGCTCGCCAGCTAAGACATCTGCACTATCATGTATCATTTACATTTGAGGCATTTAGCAGACGCCTTATTCCAAAGCGACTTACAATCAATACATTTGACTAAGCAAGTGAATCATCAATCCACCAGTCGTAGCAGGAAGAATAATCCAGCTCAGGCCCGGGGCCATTGGCATTCTCAGTGATAGAAATAAAAATCTACTTCTATCACCTTCTTC
This sequence comes from Nansenia antarctica, assembly GCF_963989245.1. Lineage (NCBI taxonomy): Eukaryota > Metazoa > Chordata > Actinopteri > Argentiniformes > Microstomatidae > Nansenia > Nansenia antarctica. The sequence continues at coordinate 24,764,840 of NC_137674.1, read as the reverse complement.
TTTAAAAAAAAAATTATTATATAGACACTGGAGAAACAGAGAAACAGTACAAGGGGGGGGCAATAGAAGTTTTAGGGGACACAGTAGAGGGGAAAAGCAGGTGTCTTGAGGAGACACAGTGCTGGGGCGCAGTAGAAGTCTCAGGAGGAGCAGTTAAGGTGTAACCTGAAGAGATGGGGGTCTTCAGTCAACAACGGAAGATGGGTAGTGACTCTGCAGTTCTGACAGCCGTATCAAATGCAGACACACACAAAGTACCACGAGTGAAAATGCATATTTATTGATTAAAGCGATGCAGACATAACTGTTGATTTGCTATTTAAAATAAAACGGTTTCCACAAAAACCTTTTTATCAACGCTCTTTATTTACACAATGGTACCAATGTCTGAACTTAGAATGGTGGAACAGTCTAATGCAGTGGTTTTCAACCCTCTCCTTGGGGACCACCAGCCGTTCCACATATTTGATCTGTTCCACCACCAGCACACCCGATGCAAATCATAATTGCTTTTCACTTGATTAGCTGAATCAGGTGTGCTGGTGGTGGTGTAACAGATCAAATATGTGGAACAGCTGGTGGTCCCCGAGCAGAGGGTTGAAAACCACTGGGAGTGGTTCTTAACATCTCAAGAACATCTGGACGGGTGATGGAGGTATTTGATAACAATGTTGCTCTGACACAGAACTGATCAACACACATCTTCCATTATTATCTGACTTAACAGTACTTCAGTCTTCCTTCTGTCCACATCAGACTTATACATTATTTCAGAATAAATAAAACAGAACTTAAATCCAATCTTAAAGTGCCATACTTTGACCATAAATACAAATGTGTCATGTTTATAAGTTGCTTTCGGTGTAAAGACAAAAAGTGAACTATAACATTTTGAAGATGACCTTCCAAAATGTGTTTTGTGTCTTATACGATGCTAAGAAGCAGTCCACCTTTTACAAGGGTTTCTATGGTGAGCTTTAAAATAATATTTTTGTTCCTTGTTTGTGTACATGGTCCATGCTACGATGCTATTTTAGTGACATATAGTATCCAAGTTTTAAACGGCTGTCTGGTTTTATAGATTTCCTTAGAAACACACACTAACTGAAAACAAATAAAAACAAAAAAAGCAAATGGCTGCTTTTAAGTAACAATCCTAAAAGTCACACAAGGCATTTGAGAGGTTATGGAGCATATCGTCTACAGCATATTGAGCAGAGTCAGAAGTGGGGGAGGAGGCAGAGAAGTGAAAAAGGAGGCAGAGTTGTGGAGCAGGAGGCAGAGAAGTGAAGAACAGGGTTCCTACAAGTTTCAACAAGTCAAAATCAAGACCTTTTTAAGACCTCTTTGAATATAATTTTAGACCTATTCACGACACCATATGATAGCTTTTTGTCATCCTCAAGGTGATGAAATTAGGGATTTCACTGCCATACAGACAAAAAAGGAAGCGAATTGGCATTTTTTGGGTTCCAGCTTGATTCATTTCTGCGTAAATAGATGTGGTCGGACTGATTTCCTTGCAGGATCTAATTTTTAAGACCTAGCACACATTTTTAAGACCTAGCTGGACTTTAGACTTTTTAAAAGGCTTTTTAAGACCAGCGCAGTGTGAGAGCAGTGTGAACTGTGAAGCAGCCAGAGACAGGAGTGAAAACAACAGCGCTATAACTGACAATTCAAACACAACCCCGTCCTCCCACAGATCCCAGCATACACCTATGAACGAGGAGGACAAACACTAGTTCCTTTATTGTCAGGTCCTCGGAACGTCTCACACTCAATCTCAATAGTCTCCATTCTCTTCAGAAAAAGGCAAATGAATGGAAAACAAAATCAATCCCCCCCCCTGGTATTACAGTGAAGTGAAACATGCTTAAATGTCAAAGTCTCTCTCAGCAGGAAGGTCTCACTTCACCGGACCCTCCCTCAGACATTCCACCTGCCACCTCATGCACAGAGAGGATCAGTAGAGGAACCAGAACCAGAGTTTCCAGAAGGATCCAACACCTTCAGTACAGCTTCCAACACCTTCAGCTTCCTTCAAGGCAGCTCCAGCCCACAGGGGGGCACCATTTTATTAGTAGCATGGTGATCTGTAAGCTTCCCAGCGACTAGCGTCCATGACCAGGGGTGATTACTGCTCAGTAGGACACACACCGCGGTCTTTGCAGCAGAAGTAATGCACAACCACACCGTTGGGATACCTGGCGAAGGCACTGAGGGGGGTAGACAGAGAGACCTGTTAGTGTCAGGATGTAAATGGTAAATGGACTGCACTTACATTATAGCGCCTTTATCCAAAGCGCTTTACAACGGCCTCGAGTTCACCCATTCACACACACATTCACACACCAATGGCAGCCAAGCTACCATGCAAGGCGCCGGCCCCGCTCACTGGGAGCAATTTGGGGTTCAGTGTCTTGCCCAAGGACACTTCGACATGTGGCCAGCCGGGGCTCGACTCGAACCGCCGATCTGCCAACCTTGCGATCATTAGACTGCGGCTCTACCTCCTGCGCCACAGCCGCCCCAGGATGTCAACCAATACAAACTGGTGGGATGATAGGTGAAATAATTCAGACCACTAAACATTCAAATTAATAAGTACCTGTTTCCGATCTTCTTCTTGCACACCCGGCAGGTTTTCTCTTCTGTGATGACACACTTGACCTGTTGGTGGAAGATACGCTCCTCCTGCACCTGCACACAAACACAGGAAGGATGGGAAGAGAATACAAACATAGTATTAGACAGGGTTCCTACACGTTTCAACAAGTCCATTTTAAGACCCTTTTTTAGACCTCTTTATATAATATATAATTATAATGATATAATTTTAAAATATAAATATATAATTTTTTACCTATTCGCGACACCATATGATAGCTTTTTGTCATCCTCGAGGTGATGAAATGAAATTAGGGATTTCACTGCCATACAGACAAAAAAGGAAGCGAATTGGCATTTTTTGGGTTCCAGCTTGATTAATTTCCACGTAAATAGATGTGGTCGGACTGATTTCCTTGCAGGATGTAATTTTTAAGACCTAGCACCTCGTTTTTAGACCGAATAACTGAAATGTAAGACCTTTTTAGGCCTTATGGATCGGATTGCTGGATTTTAGACGTAAAGGCTTTTTAAGACCAGCGCGGGAACCCTGATTAGAATATATGTCTATGGGAAAAACCCCACAGATGTACCCACACCAGCACATAGAGATGTACCCACTAACTCACCCGTAGGCTATATATTCTAGTACTATGTGACGGAGGCTGGTGAAACCGGGAACAAGTGGCCAACCATTGTTCTGTTAAAATGTCATCATTGATGAAAATCAATGACACGCTTGCTAGCCAAGCCAAAATATCGCAACGGATACGGTGAGTAACCCCCACTACTACCTAGTTCAGTGGTCTTCAACCGGGGGTCCGCGACCCCTAGGGGGTCCGCAGAGGTACTGCAGGGGGTCCGCCAATTTCTGTCATAATAATTGACAACTTTCACCAAAATAATCAGTGAGAATTAAAAAATATAACAAAAATTATATTGAGTAAGGTACAAGCATTAATAGGCAATAATAAGCTACTTTTGACAAAAACAATTTACAAAATAAATGATGCCCATGATTCTAGAGTCTAACATAACGTCAGCTGGAGAAAAAAAACACACCTGTCTAGCAAGCTAGGTGTTGGCTAAAACGCTGCAGTTCGGTCTTCATTGCGAAATTAACGTTAATTAATAACTAGCATAACGTTACTAATTTAGTTACTAGTTTGATAATAACAAACCCGCCTCTTTGCTTCTCTATGCGCCGCTATAGGAGAGGAACACAACGCGCTCCTTTACCATTCCGAGGTCAGATGGCTTTCCCGTGGATCAGTATTGGCGCGCGTCTTTGAATTACGCACAGCTATCCTCGAGATTCTGGTTGGTCAAAACTGCGCGGAGCTGGCTGCGCATTTCAATGCGCCCTCGCCTGATGTGAAATGCGCAATTGTTGATCACTTGGAGGCACTCGAAAGTCAATTTGATAAGTACTTTTCTGAGACTGAGTCTTGGAGAAAGCACAAGACATGGATACGGTTATCATTCAAAGACAATGCATCCGACGGCTCAAACCTGACAGCCGCTGAGGAAGATCAGCTGATCGACCTAACCACAGACAGTACACACAAGAATGTGTACGAGTCACAGCCTCTCACCCAGTTCTGGATCCATTGCCAGAAATACTTCCCCCAACTGACAGCAAAGGCCATGGTGAGCCTCTTGCCTTTTGCAACAACTTATCTTTGTGAAAGAGGATTCTCCTCCCTCACCTACCTGAAGAGCAAATACAGTTCCAGACTGCAGCCTGAGGATGACATGATGCTCTGCCTGACAACCTCCACCCAGGAGGTGTACCTTGCTTCCTGAAGCTAAAAGTTTCATTGTTGAAAAATAATAATAATAGAAAATATAAGCCTCATCAAGAACAACAACAACAAAAACAATAATAATAATAATAATAATAATAATAACCAATCATAATTATGCATGAACGTTTTATCAATCATAAACACATATAGGCTAATAACCCAGTATATAAATAGGCAGGGGTGCACATAACTGGTGCGCCAGTGCGCATGCGTCGCCAAAATGCATCCTGCGCGGCAGATCAGCCGCATGAACGCGCTCTTGCGCACCAACAGCTGGAAGCGCTGGGAGAGGAATTTACTTCCTCAAAATCCACCTGCTGACTGCTGACTGCTGCATCACTGCAAGCCCCACTAAGTAACTATTTGCCGTCCCCGACGAGTAATCCATCACAACAGTCGACCGACGACGACCACGGCGACTCCCCTCACGAAAACATTCGGAAAGTATCGTAAATCGTACTTTCATTCCGCGTATCGCGTATCGCACGGTTATCACGCCGCGGCGCCGCCACGTGAAAATTCAGTCCCGAACGACTCGTCGCTAAAAGGAAAAACAACACCAAGGGACTTCACGTTTCTTTTCTCTGAAGCTTTCAAACGTTCAGACGTTTGTTTTACAGCTTCATTATCGCACATAGACCCCTGACCCAGGATATGGTTGGGAATTCTATTAGAAAAAGAAAAAAAAAGACTTTGTTGCACAATCAAAATAATGAGCTATTTAAAGTGATAGCCTGCCCTACAACTAGGACATCCTCTACCATGGTTGAAATTGAGGACAGTATTAACAGCAGTCAAGAGAGCAGTGATGAAGATGATTAAGCTTGTAGCATAAATAAATGCTTAGGCTGTAACTTTTTGTTGAAAAGTTGATTTCAGTGTTTACAGAACAGAGCAGTGCTTAAAGAGATGTCAGTTGATTTCATTGTGTTTAAAGGAGTCTGACAGACTTTCATGCTTAAAGAGCAGTCATTTGATTTTGCATTTGTTTATTTGGTTTTGCACACAATCATTTGTTCGTTCATCTTTATTTATGAATAAATGTCGTTTTGCTACTATAAGTTATCCATGTATCCCTTTTTTATCCATCCTGTGGGACGGGTCGTGACTCGCGAGCTCGGGGAGCACCAAGCAGCATCCCTAGGTGCTCCTCTGAGCACTGGCCCCAAAAAGTTATGTGCACCCCTGTAAATAGGTTAATATGGTGAAATAAAAGGTGAATGAAGTAAATATAAAAGTTATTATAGGCTTATATATATATTACATGTGGGGGTCCCTGTTCTGTTTGTCTCTCATCCAAGGGGTCCTTGGGTTGAAAAAGGTTGAAGACCCCTGACCTAGTTAACTACAACACAGGGTTCGACAGTGCGACTGTTTTGGTCGCATTTGCGAGTGAATATATTTCTGTGCGACTTGGAAATACATTCAATCGCACCAGTGCGACCCAAAAAAATAAAATAAAAATAAAATAAAAGCTTAACTACTGTCATGCGCAGTCAATCTTATGTTCGTTAATAAGATTACAGCGCATCTAAACCAATGCAATCCTTTGAAAACAGAAGAAAAAAAAAACAGACACGTGACCCGCAAGCACAACAAGCGCGCATTTACATTTGAAAATCCTGTCAGAAAAAGACCGCTGTTAAAATGAATCCGATTACGGCATACTTTAGCAAGGCTAATGTTAGCACTGTTCCAGACAGAGAGGAGGTAGAGGGGGGTAGTGGAGTCAACATTACAGCTGGAGACGAGAGTGACGAAGAAAACATATATATCCTCCAGTAGGTCCAGGCACGAGCGGCCCCGGGGCGACTTCCTCGACACCCTGGCCACCGAGGTCACCTCGTTCAGCAGCACCAGATGCACAAACAGGAGAGACACTCGACCGAACATCGTTGAGCACTTGAATGCGTCGCAGCCCAAAACCCACAAAAATGTCGACAACTATGTAATTTACAGAAGAAGAAAAAACACGAATCAAGAAAATATATTAATTTTCCGTCTCAGTTGTATATTAAAGTTGTATCCGAGTTCCCTCCCGTTTTGGCGTTGCGTAAAAATGTTTGACTTTCTCCGCTGTGCGTAAAAGACTTTCCTATTCAGAGGTAAAGTAAATCAAACAGTAAATGGAGGCTAGACCATGCTGCTTTTAAAGCCATACCAACACTTTTCTTTAAATATGTTATGATTATGATAATTTGTTGTCGCCATACGAAAATTGCGCAATTTTCATTGTGCTACTGAAATTCTTGGTGTGCTACTAAATTTTTTGACATGGTAGCACAGTGCTACCTGGGGAAAAGGTAAGCGTCAAACCCTGCAACACTACCGTATTTTCCGCACTATAAGGCGCACTTAAAAGCCTTTAAAAAAATTTTTAAGCGACAGTGCGCCTTATAATGCGGAGCGCCTTATATATGGATCAATTGGTTAATTGGTTGATCCATACTGGTTGTACACGGCGCTCAGTCAAAATGTTTCAGTACGACTGGTAAACTACAAAGCCGCACCGCTTGCAGCATTACGGTAATCAGTAAACACCGGTAGGCTACTGTGCTTACTCACAGTCCCACACCACTTGTGTGTGTATAAAGACCCCAAGTAAAGAAGACTAAACAGAGTTTCCGAGGGAACAAAGCGAGATGGACACAGTTAGGACAAACTCGAACAGTGGGTTGTTGAACAGAGAGCAGCAAGTAGAAGCGTCTCTACAGTCACTATTCGAATGAAGGCAACAGCGCTAGCACGGGACATGAACATCGATGAATTTCGAGGCGGTCCTTCTTGGTGCTTTCAACTTGAAGTTTTAAAGTACCCACTCGATATAATAAACAACAGTTTAACGATCACTAAACACTTATAATTTGTGTATTGGATTCATTATTCTCGTTTGCCGGAGGCTACCGGTAAGGGAGGGTTGACTTGTAAACATACTTTCGTTTTAGCTCGTGTTCAAAAGTAAGAACTGTGTGTTCATCTTGTTATGTGTAGTTATGTGTTTTTAGCATGTCGATGTTCTCTCAGCGTGTTGTCATGTTATTAAAATACAGTTTAGACCTTCGTAGCGATGTGTTTTGTTAGCTGCGTTCGTAGCTGTGGCTGCGTTCAGAGTCACTTTTCTCCCGTTCAGTGTTTGAGGTGAACCAACATTCAAATACGCCTGTCGTGTTCAATCTTTCTCTGATTTGAATGTATGACACATCATTTGAAAGCTTACAATCTGTAGTTTAAGCAGGTGTAAAAACTGGAAAATTACGTTGCACATTTCACCAGGAGCTGTCACATATTGGTTGTTGGTTATAATTGTATAGCCTATTGGTTGTTTTCTTGTTTTGGTCTGTTTGTAGTCTACTTGATGTATTTTTATCAGCTGTTAAATCACCACAGCGGTTAATCCACTAATAGAGATAATAGCAGATTGAAAATGCTTGTAGCTAACTACTCTATATCTCGTGGTCGCAGCTATTGCGAATTGCTATTCACGCGAGTCAGCTGTGAATCACCGCAGGTCCTTGACGCTTGTTGCAAAAATGGATGACGAACGGCTGATACTTGAGGTGGAAAAATATATATTTTTGACAGTGGAGCAGGTAGAACGTTGACGGTGACAACGCTCAGGTGGAGCATGGACAACGGGAAGTTGACACAACATCGATGGAGAGGTGACGCAACGCAGTAGGTGGAGCTTGGGCGTAACGCAACCCCAGTCAAACGTTTGTCTGTATCTTCTATTCTATGCGCCTTATAATCCGGTGCGCCCTGTATATGAAAACAGTTCTAAAATAGGCCATTCATTGAAGGTGCGCCTTATAATCCGGTGCGCCTTATAGTGCGGAAAATACGGTACTTTAGCTTGTTAGCAGGCTCACAAAACAAGCTGTGTTAGTTGACTAGCGAGTGTGTCATTGTCTGAACATTTCGATCGGCTGCCAACCTGTTCCTGGTTTCACCAGCTGCTGTCACATATGTCTATGGGGGTAAAAAAAAACACAGATGTACCCACAGCTGCACATAGACATGTACCCATTGACTCACCCGTAAAAACTCTGCTTGCAGCAGGCTCTTCAGCACCTGGTCGAAGCGTTTTCTCTGAGCCTTCTCCTCCAGGACGCTCTCCAGGAAGACCCGGATCTCTCGGATCTGCGTGTTCGCTGGGAGAAGGTCAATCGCCTGGGAAAACAGAGAGATGTCAAGTCAATGACTTACCCCCCCACCTGTGGTTTCCTAGCTCCAGTCAGATTATGCACACTCCTTTATTACGGGGCTGCAGAGTTCCTGTTTTATCAGCCTGGATAAAGTGGACCAGAAATCGGATCCTTCTTTTGACTCTGGGAACGGGTAGGGTGGAGGATCTCAGGGGGGGGAGAGGGGGGGGGCGGGGGCAGGGGGGGGGGTTGCAAGGCAACAAGCTGCAGTAAAGAAACAACATATTCCTGTTAAGAGAAAGCAGCAATGAGGTAATAACGTAACGACGGCCCAATGCACAGAAACATTTGGCCGAAACGTCATCCCCAGATTCTCCTCTCCTGCGTGTCCCTGGGTCTGGGAGAGAGGCTTGTAAAAATAAGAAATGTGTGTTAGTCACATGGGGTGGGTCGGGCGGAGGGAGAGAAGAGCAGGACCTGTACAGTATCTGTTGCATGGCAAGGATTCTAAGTGGCACTTTGTGCATAGCTAGGGCACCGCCGGGCTTCAGACAGACGCGAGTCTCACAACATCTTCAATTGCTGTGGGCTTCGGCGTTCTCCTTTATGTGCTTCTTGGCAAGGCCGTTTCTGGGAGCAGAGCCAGGGGGAATTAAAGCACAGCCACATTCAACTCAACAAGGGAGGGAGTGCAGCGGGAGAGGACCAGAGCTCCAATCTACAGGGTTGCACACAAACATGCTCTTAGAATCCCACAACGGAGCGCTGGAACTCAACACATGCTTTTAAACTTATTGAGGTCTAACGCAAGTTCACCAGTGCCTTTCAGTAGTTACGTTAATGGCAAATCATAGGCAGCATTAGTAATGATGGGAGAGTGGTGTGTGTGTGTGTGTGTGTGGTGTGTGGTTGATCCCTGACCTTGCTTGTGTTGAGTTTGCTGTGGTGCAGCTCCAGGACCTGCAGGGCAGCGTGGAGGTTGGCCTGAGGCTCGCACAGCTCCATTTTGATTGGTCCAAGGCAGTGCACGTCTGGGGGGGACAGGTACATGCGCAGCAGAGACAGGTACACCTACGTAATCAAAAAAACACTTACAGGTTAACACATACAGGGGGTTTATGTATTGTTGATCATGTGTCTCTCATATACCCCCTTTCCACCAACGGCAACCTAGTTCTAGTTCTGGGCCGGTTGGGTCAACTTGTAAACCTTCTGAGAACCGGTTTGCTTTTTCCGGTTTGCAGGGACGGCTGTGGCGCAGGAGGTAGAGGAGTCTAATGATCCCAAGGTTGGCAGATCAGCGGTTTGGGCAAGACACTGAACCCCGTAATTGCTCCCAGTGAGCGGGCCAGCACCTTGCTTAGCTTGCAATAGCTTGCCGCCATTGGTGTGTGAATGTGTGTGTGAATGGGTGAATGAGAGGCCGTTGTAAAGCGCTTTGGAGCAGCAAAAAAGGCGCTATATAAGTGCAGTCCATTTACCATTCCACGGGCTAGAGAGCCACGTCATTACATCACTGTATACGTCTGTATGTCTCCAACAACGGGGGATGACATTGCATCTTTATTTATTTTTTAATAGTTTTTTTTTCTTTTCTTTTTTTTACATGAATAACAAAGAACAAAAAAACAGACAGGTCATTGTGGGTATTGCATTCTTACATATGTCTTCAATAGTTTCCTTTGTGTCACAGGTTACTTTGTCCATTAGTCATAATAGATTCAGGGAATATCAGTATCACTCTCAGTCCATCTTGTCCTCAGAGGGAATCAGTAAGGTTGTACAGGAACGTTGTGTGCCCTTATCCAATCTCTCAGTCACAGAAGGAATAATTGAGACAATAGAATTTAAAAAAAAGTAAAATTAAACTGGTTGTGATAAATTATAAAAAGAAAAAACATACAGAGACCATTTGCGTTTGATAACACACAAACCCCCCATATAGAGCTACGTTGGGGAAGAGGAGGCAGCATCCACCCCTCTGTATAATATCCATTTCGACCAATACCTATACATTTTATCAACACATAATCTCAAGGAGAAGGTGAGACTCTCCATCTCAAACATTCCCTGTATTATTGTTATCCATTCTCCTTTTGTTGGAGGATTCTTATTCAACCATTTCTTGGTTATTGCTTTTTTGCTAGCTACCATTAATATTTTAAGGAGGTACTTATCCTGAGTACTAAGTGTGGTCGGTATATTACCCAAATATACAATATCGAATCTACATTCAATCTCCATTCCCATTATCAAATTTATTTCTGAAATTATCTCTAGCCAATATGATTGAATTGCTGGGCATTCCCCAAAAATTTGATAGAAATCAGCCATTGAATTGTTGCACTCTCTCCAGCAATTCCCGGCTCCCGGTGTATCATTCTGTAAATATTTTCTTCTTGGGGTAATAAAAAACCTAATAATGTTCTTCCATGAAAATTCTCTCCATTGTCCAGAGCTAGAGGTGGTGGATTGTATTTTACATATGTTCAACCATTCTTCCTCAGTTAGGACTAGGTTTGCTTCCTTCTCCCACCTATCCCTAACATGATTCTTGGTGGACTGTATACTCAGATAAATTCTTGACACCAGTTTCTTGTGGGTGTTGCCCTTATACGCATCAATACAAATGTTGACTAGACTCATTTCAGAAACCTCATTATTTTTTATATTCTTATCGAAGTAATGCCTCAGTTGTAAATACCTGTAGAAATCTTGTTTCTCTAGGTTGTGATTATCAATAAGATATTGAAAGCTCTTCAAGCCTGTATTAATCCAATCCCTCCCACCCGATGTACTGCGAGCTGGCGGGGATGAGGAGCAAGTTCAGCCACAGATTTGTTCTCCCCCGTCAAAGTACAAAAAGATTTGGACAGTCCTTTGTTCCAGCTGCACTCCGACTCTACAACCAGGCCCTGCAGGGTGGGGGAGACCTGGAGCTGGAACTTTGGAACTTGGAACTTTTTACTTATTGAGCCTGCACTGTTTTATTTATGTATTTATTGAATGTTTTCTGTCTGCCCTAACTAAGCTGTTTGACAACAAAAATTCACCATTGGGGACAATAAAGGTTTTCATCATCATCATATACCTTCTTGTGATTTTATGCATCTATGCTTTTTCTAAAATGTGTTTTTTTCCCCTTTCCTAACACCAGGGGAGCCACCCCTCCTAAATTTCGTTGTTTGGTACCTGTACTGTAGCAATGACAAATAAAGTCCATTCCATTCCATTCCATTAGATGAAATTAGGCAATATGATGTAATTCCCTTCCTGGTCCATTGTTTAAATCTTGGGTCCAGCTTTCCTGGTTTAAAAGCTCTATTATATGCCACCCATCTTAGCAGCTTGTCTTTTTCAAGTTTTGAGTGTTTACATTCTTTGAACCAAATATTGAGAGCAACCTTCGTCCAACTACTTAATTCATCTGAGTACACAGTCTTAGAAGTTGTATCACCCAGTAAGGATTGAAGGGGGACATTCAGTTGACTCAGTTCTATGTCTTTCCATTTTGCGTTGTAATAATCATTACACCAGCATACCAAGTATCTTAGTTGGGCTGCTTTATAATAATCCTCCAGGCAAGGGAGAGACATACCCCCCTTTTCTTTCGGTAATTGTAAGGTGTTGAATCGCACCCTAGGTTTCTGACCTTTCCACACAAACCTAGAGATCATTCGGTTCCAATCATCAAACTGTTTCTTTGGGATCTCTACTGGTAAAGATTGAAAAAAGAATAACAACCGTGGCAGAATGTTCATTTTTATAGTCTCTATTCGATCATACATACTGAGCGTTAAGGGTAGTCATCTGTCTAAATCTGTTCTAATTTCCTTCGTGAGGGGGTTGTAGTTTACATTATAAATGTTAGTTAGTTTCTTTGGTATATTAACCCCTAGATATTTAATAAGCTGCATTCCATTTAAAATTGTACTTTTTACGTATATTCTCCTGTGGTGAGTAATTGAAAGAAAGAGTTTGGGTTTTATGTACGTTTAATTTGTATCCCGAGTATGAGCCATACTTCACCAGACATGACATGAGTTTAGGTAGGCTGGATTTTGGGTTGGATAGAGTCACCAGTACATCATCCGCATACAGAGATATTTTATGTTCCATTTCTTTAATTGAGATTCCTGTAATGGAGACATCTTCTCTTATGGCTTGTGCAAGTGCTTCTATGAATAACGAAAAGAGGGCGGGACTTAAATTGCATCCTTGACGACAGCCACGTTCGAGGTTAACTACTTTTGATAGGCTACAATTTATTTTAATTCGGGCAGTTGGTAAGTAATATAAGGATTTAAGACATCCAATAACTGCATCATCAAAGCCAAAACGCTGTAGCACCAGGTATAAGAATTCCCATGGCAGTCGAAGGCCTTTCCGCATCTAGGCTAATGGTTAGAGACTCTGATTTGCTTTTACTCATGCTATCTATCAGATATAGGGCACGTCTCACATTATCTTGCGTCTATGTTGATTTTCTCTTTTCATCTTAGCTATGAGTTTTCCTCTTTTAATTGGATTTTGTAACCCGTTGACATTAAGTGTAACTATCCTATATTCTTGTTGAAACATGCAATACCAAATGCGGTAAGTCTAATCCCACAGTAAACCCAAGACCTGAAAACATAACTATATACAGTAACATAAAATATGAAAAACAAAAAAGTACATTCAAAAGAAATGACTTCCATAGTTGAGGTTTTTTCTTTAAGTAACCTCAGTCGGAAAGGAAAAACCTTCGTTTCACAAAGGGCCTTTCCCGTGCAGTCTGATAGTTGTTGCCTAGTACAACAATACAGCGCACTTGTGCGTTGGGGTAACACTGTTCACCTCCCAGACATAACGGTCTATTATTTTTAAACAGTTTGGGTTATAGAATTAACATCCCAGTTAAACATTTGACTAGTAACAAATCAAAAACTTAGTGCGACATTTAAACATTATCTCTGTCGTCCCTGGGTGACCAATTACCAATCACAGGCTACTATCGTCTTTTTGTGTAGTCTTACCACAGGGATGAGATGTCCGTTTATGTCAAGTGTTTTTGCAATAGAATGAAATCATTCAATATCTCTGGTGCCACGGCGGAATTCCTGGAGCTTTTGCCTTGTTCTCTCCCGATGCGTTTCTCGTTTTCGGGACGTTCTCCCCCTCGTCGTCTGCCAGGATGTGTTGCTCAGCCTCTCCAAGTTCGCTGGGGTGTCGGGTCCCTCATCACCGTTGTCCCTCTCGATCAGCCCTCTCTTCCTCAGGTCTTCCATAGCCTCTGCTGCGCTGTTGTAGGTGAGGGGGCCGTCGTTGTAGAATACGCAGAGTTTCGCCGGTGGTGGAGTCTGGAAGCAGTAGTTTTCTGATAGGAGCGTACGCCATCCTCTTTTTTTGCGTCTCCGTAGGGTAATCTTGGTCGAAGTACACTCTTTTCCCGTCCAGGTGAACTTCTTTCTTCCTCCATGCAGTGCGGAGCACTAACTCTTTTATTTTGTATTGGAGAAAGTACATTACAATGGATCGGGGGTTAGCTCCTTGCGGTGGTTTGGTTGCAAGCGCCCTGTGGCAGCGCTGAATGCCAAGTTCAATGTCGGTGAGGGCCAACTCCGCCTTGATAAACCCATCAATTAACTCCTCCATGTTGTCTCCTTCAGCACCCTCGGGGACGCCGTAAATGCGTATGTTGTTTCTTCGGGAGCGTGCTTCGAGGTCTGTACATTTTGCTTGAAGTTTTTCTTGAGTGTCTAAGGCTTGGCGTAGCGCTTCTGTAGCTTCGGTACTCCACTCTTCCATATCCGCCACCCGCTGCTCCGTCTCTTCCACTCTTCCCACCGCGTCCTTCAGGTCATTGGCAATTTCAGTTAGTTTGTGGTTGATGTCGTCTCGAAAACTTGCCAAATCTCCCCTCAGGTCTTTGGCAAAGGTATCTTGAAAGTTGTTTAATTCCGTTTTCACGTCTGATCGGATAGCCTTTATCTCCGCATGTATGACGTTGATGCTAGCTTGCAAGATGTCCGCGGTCTCGTGTTCGTCCATTTCGTTGTCGTTATCCTTTCCAGATGTTTGTCTGTCACTTTTCTTAGATTTCTGGGATGATGATTCTTTTTTCTTTCGGTTCATTTCCCCGTACATATTAATTTTAAGTACTATTTGTGAAAGAAATGTAACCAGTTAAGGGGAATAAGTTGACCTGTCTGGGAGCTCTTCGTTTACACAGCCGTTTGCCTTGACGCCATACCGGAAGCCCGACATTGCATCTTTATAAGTGTTGCTCCTGGCTTTGCGAACCCACATTGGCATCCATTGGTCTTGGTTGGTCTCGTCCCCATCCCGTCCCCAGCCCCTGACGTAAGCGGTTCTTTGTTCTAGACCAGTCAAGTGTCGGCACCAATCTGGAACCAGTTTTCCTGTCCGAGAGACGGGTTCTTTTGCTGTCGAAATGCCAAGAACTGGTTCCCTCAAACTGCCTTGGTGGAAAAGGGGTAACAGATGAGATTGTATTACTCACATCTTTGTTTCCATCTGTCAGTTCGTCATAATGCCGGTGACAGTATCTGAGAGGAACAAACAGAAAAGATGATCACCATCTGTCTGAAATGAAAACTGGGCGAGGGTCAACCAGTAGTTGTGTCCATGTTGGTGAGAGATCTCGTGGGAGACTGCAGTACTACTCACTGCTCAGCCATAGAGGTGTCTTTTAGGACGTGTACGTAGATGAAGAGGGCTTGTTCGTGTTTCCCCATCCTGCCCAGAAGCAGAGCGCGCTCCTCCAGTAGACCTGAGACAGGGAGGCAAGCGCAGTCATGTCGTGACGTTAGAATTATAAGGTTCTGTCTCCATTTAGGGTAGTTCAGAGATATTGAGCGTCAAAGTTTTTACATTCCATTATGTTTTGTGAGATGGAACCTTTGTATTTTATTAATTACTAACTAAAACATTTCAACATTTAAAAAATAACACCACACAGGCATTAATAAACACCTAATGGATCAGATTATGTAAAAAAAATCTATTTTGACAAATATTTAGATAGAACCTTTTAATTCTAACATGATGTGTTGTCATTCAAATCATATACAGGACCTAAGATCTAACTGTGTGAAATGTATAGTGTATGTATACAGGGTTCCTACAAGTTTCAACGAGTCAAATTTAAGACCGTTTTAGATCTTTTTTAGACCTCTTTGCGACACCATATGCTTTTTGGCATCCTCGAGGTGATGAAATTAGGGATTTCACTGCCATACAGACAAAAAGGAAGCAAATTGGCATTTTTTGGGGTTCCAGCTTGATTCATTTCCGCGTAAATAGATGTGGTCAGACTGATTTCCTTGCAGGATGTCATTTTTAAGACCTAGCATCTTGTTTTTAGACGGAATAACTGAAATTTGGGACCTTTTTAGGCCTTGTAAATTGGAATTCTGGATTTTAGACTTTAAGGCTTTTTAAGACCAGCGCGGGAACCCTGTGTATGTATACATGTATAGATATTTTTATATTTTGTAATTGGCTACCCAAGGAATTTCCTCATTGGGATAATAAAAAGATTGATTGAACAATGATGAATTTGAATACAACACAAATACAATAAACGCTTTTTCACTATCCTTGTCTGCAGTCCCATGTATGGACCATCTAGTCCTCTAACCATCTAGTCCTCTAACCATCTAGTCCTCTAACCCTCTAGTCCTCTAACCCTCTAGTCCTCTAACCCTCTAGTCCTCTAACCCTCTAGTCCTCTAACCCTCTAGTCCTCTAACCCTCTAGTCCTCTAACCCTCTAGTCCTCTAGTCCTCTAACCCTCTAGTCCTCTAACCATCTAGTCCTCTAACCCTCTAGTCCTCTAACCCTCTAGTCCTCTAACCCTCTAACCATCTAGTCCTCTAACCCTCTAGTCCTCTAACCCTCTAGTCCTCTAACCCTCTAGTCCTCTAACCCTCTAGTCCTCTAACCCTCTAACCCTCTAGTCCTCTAACCCTCTAGTCCTCTAACCCTCTAGTCCTCTAACCATCTAGTCCTCTAACCCTCTAGTCCTCTAACCATCTAGTCCTCTAACCATCTAGTACTCACCATCGAAGGGAAAGTCACTGATGAGTCTTCCCGGCTCATAGCTGTTCGAAACCTCCAGGAAAATCAGCAGTTTGTTCCTGAACTCTCCCAGATCCCCTTCCTCCTTCCCAGCAGCCACTGCTGCCACCCCTGTAGGAGAAGAGAACAGACTATCAGAAGGAGGAGAAGAAGAACGAAGACACTGCAGAAGAGCTGTAGGAAACAGTGGAAAATATAGGTAACTGAGGGGGAGTGATGTCAACTGAATTGATCATATGAATGAAGACACGGTAGGACAAGGTAGAAAGAAAGTCACTAAGACAGATCTACATTTGTGAGTCCAACTAGATGTGCCATACACAGGGTTCCTACACCTTCTGAAACATCACATTCAAGCACCTTTCAAGGACTTTCAAGACTCAATTCCCTCAAATTCAAGGACCCAACACGGCATAGCTTGAGACAGATCTAGATAAAAATTGATATAATAGGAACTATTCGCTCACAGACAACAATTAAAAAGAGAGGCTTGAATGTGTGAACACTAGATGGTCTCTTGCCTTCTCTACCACAGCAAAACAATATATTGTGAAATATGTGTAAAGTTAAGCAATACAGAGACTTATCTACTATAATTATGTAAAACATTTTTTTGTATATAGATTTTTTTTAGAGAGAGAGAGAGAGAGAGAGAGAGAGAGAGAGAGAGAGAGAGAGAGAGAGGAATTCAAGCACTTTCAATGACCCATGTCTATTTTCAAAAACTTTTAAGACCTTGATTTTCTTTTCTCAAATTCACAAACTTTCAAGGCAGGGCTTAACATTAACGCCGTTTTACTTGTCCGGAGCAAGTAAAACTTTCACCGGGTTTGTTTGCGCGAGCACGACGACGCTGCTAGATCCATTTTTACCTGTGTGCAGGAAGAACAACAGACGGCGCAGGCGCCAGACCAGACTAGATGATCGTGAGTGAAGATATTATCAAAGTGTACTCGCCTGTCGATCACCCGTACGCTTTGATAATATCTTCACTCACGATCATCTAGTCTGGTCTGGCGCCTGCGCCGTCTGTTGGTCTTCCTGCACACAGGTAAACATATCCAGGATCTAGCAGCGTCGTCGTGCTCGCGCAAACAAAACGGGCGAAAGTTTTACTTGCTCCGGACAAGTAAACCGGCGTTAATGTCGAGCCCTGCAAGGATTCACACACTTTCCCGTGGGAACCCTGTGTACAGGAAGCCTGTGTACAGAAGCGTGGGCTTGGCGGAGCCCCCTTACCCTCGGGCAGGGAGTTGAGGTACTGCTTCATGAGGCCCTGGACCCTCTCCAGGTAGAGCTGGATCAGGACGTTGTGGAACTCGGGGCCCGTGTCCTCCCACACATGGATGATGTGCTCCAGGTAGGGCACGGCCAGCTCCTCAAAGCCCTCCTTCAGGAAGCCCAGGACCCTCTCTCTGGGCAGCGTCTCCACCTCCGTCAGGTCTTCAGTGAAGATCTGGCACAGGGCAACACACCACAGGGTAACACACCACAGGATAACACACCACAGGATAACACACCACAGGGTAACACACCACAGGGTAACACACCACAGGGTAACACACCACAGGGTAACACACCACAGGGTAACACACCACAGGGTGACACACCACAGGGTGACACACCACAAGGTGACACACCACAGGGTGACACACCACAGGGTGACACACCACAGGTTGACACACCACAGGTTGACACACCACAGGGTAACACACCACAGGGTAACACACCACAGGGTAACACACCAGGGTAACACACCACAGGGTAACACACCACATTGTATTCACTAAGGATACTTCTACAACAGTTAGTTCCGATTAAGTCATTTGATTGGACAGGAGGCATTCCATGAGTGCTGATATACAGTATAACAGCACTGGGACTTTTAACTATATGTATCACTCCACTATATGTAATGACTGTTAATACAAAGTAGCTAGCCTGCGGATGTTTGTGTTCGGGTTACTAGGCAACTGTCCAGTTGAAGTTCAGTTGCAGAACAATTTTTTGTTGGTGGAGCCAAAATAAATGATTAAATAAACAAACAAATCATAATCTGTTATATTACTGTTATTACTGCGTATTACTGTTAACTAATAAATGGTGCGAGGGGGAATTCAAGCACTTTCAATGACCCATGTCTATTTTCAAAAACTTTTAAGGATTTCAAGGACCCGTGAGAACCCTGCAAACAATTATTGGTTGTAACCAAACTGGTTTCTCGTTGTGAGACAGCTCAAACCCCCCCTACACACGTGGGGGGGCCGGCTGTGGCACAGGAGAGCCGGTATCTACTGACCGCAAGGTCGGCAGATCGATTCCCCGACTGGCCACATTTCGAGGTGTCCTTGGGCAAGACACTGAACCCTCAAAAATTGCTCCCAATGAACGGTCCGGCGCCTTGCATGGTAGCTTGCCGCCATTGGTGTGTGAATGGGTGAATGAGAGGCCGTTGTAAAGCGCTTTGGGAATAAGGCGGCTATAAAAGTCAGTACCACACACGCTCACCTTCAGACCGTCCTCCGGGCAGATCTTCAGCACCCAGGGAGAGAACTCAAAGATGATCCCCAGATTCTCCAGCCCTGAGGAGACATTGAAAGGGGTTCGACCGTCACTCACAGCACAGGTAGAACAGTGTGGAGGGGGGGTAGATGATGAGATGCAGGTATAGGAGCCACAGATCAAGGGTGGCGGCTGTGGCGCAGGAGGTAGAGTCGCCGTCTAATGATCACAAGGTTGGCAGATCGGTGGTTCGAGCCCCGGTTGGCTGGCCACATGTCGAAGTGTCCTTGGGCAAGACACTGAACCCCAAATTGCTCCCAGTGTCCGGGCCGGCCGGCGCCTTACATGGCAGCTTGCCGCCATTGGTGTGTGAATGTGTGTGTGAATGGGTGAATGAGAGACCGTTGTCGAGCGCTTTGGAGCAGCTTTGGAGTAGCAAAAAAGGCGCTATATAAGTGCAGTCCATTTACCATTTATCAGTATGTTGTGAGCTTAGAATTATAAGGTTCTCCGTTTAGGGTAGTTCAGAGATATTGAGCGTCAAAGTTTTTACATTCCATTCTGTCTTGTACCTTTGTATTTCATGAATTACTAACTCAAACATTTGAACATTTTAAAAATAACACCACACAGGCATTAATAAACACCTAATGGATCAGATTATGTAAAAAACTAAATTTTGACCAAAAATGGAGATAGAACCTTATAATTCTAACGTCACGATTTGTCAGTATGTGTTGTGTTGAGAGGTGTGGCAGGTGTTAGCAGCTCACCCAGCCTCTGGAGGTACTGTACTGTTCTCTCATGGCCCTTCAGAGGAGAGTTAGCCTTAGTCGACTGGTCCAACAACACCTGGAGCGCTGTAGGGAGGGAGGGGGAGAGAGAGAGAGAGAGAGGGAGAGAGAGAGGGAGAGGGAGGGAGAGAGAGAGGGAGAGGGAGGGAGAGAGAGAGGGAGAGAGAGGGAGAGGGAGGGAGAGAGAGAGAGGGAGAGGGAGAGAGGGAGAGGGAGAGGGAGGAGAGACAGATCATGTGTCATACTCAAGAAGTGTTTTTTTTGCAACTGCTGTTTCCACAGAAATGTAACAAACTTGAACACAGCATGAAAATGTAATTGGCAAACCAGATCAGCTGGTTGGTTTTGAGTGGGTAGATAGAGAAAAGAGAGGGAGAGAGAGGAAAACAAGAGCAAGAAAGAGAGAGAGACACTTACATTACATCACTAGAACAGCTTGTGGCAGACTGATTAGAAACACATGCAGTGAACGAGCGCAGGCCAGAACCCACCACAAAATAGCATCACTATCTAAATATCGTTAAGACAGCTATGATCTGGGGAGGTGACAAGGGCAGTCAACCACATGTCAGAGAGAATGGGGACCATTCAGACACGATCTGTGAGGAATCCCTCACTCAGCATCACACAAACCATCGAGAACATCTCTGTCCCAGCACACGCAAAACAGATGACTGAGGAACACAGAACATTCTATCAGGGTTCCCGCGCTGGCCTTAAAAAGCCTTAAAATCTAAAATCCAGCAAATCCTTTATAAGGGCTAAAAAGGTCTTACATTTCAGTTATTCGGCCTAAAAATTAGGTGCTAGGTCTTTAAAAATGAGATCCTGCAAGGAAATCAGTCCGACCACATCTATTTACGCAGAAATTAATCAAGCTGGAAGCAAAAAAAAAAGCCAATTCGCTTCCTTTTTTGTCTGTATGGCAGTGAAATCCCTAATTTCATCACCTTGAGGATGACAAAAAGCTATCATATGGTGTCGCGAATAGGTCTAAAACTCTACCCAAATAGGTCTTTAAAAGGTATTAAAAAAGGTCTTAAATGTGACTTGTTGAAACTTGTAGGAACCCTGTTCTAGGCGTCGGCGACTATCGCAGAGTCACATGCTCATTTTGACACAATGAGAATGTTGTCAAAACTCAAAGGCTTCGGTCACCGTGCCTTTTCACGAGCTGCACCCCGCCTCTGGAACTCTCTCCCTCAACCACTCAGACTCACCCTCACTCCTCACCTTTAAATCCCACCTCAAAACCTCTGTTCTCCCATGCTTACAGCCTCCCCTACCTCTAGCCATCTCCCCTAACCCTGCCACCCCCCCTCCCCCCCTGACATGCATACAGCCTCCCCTACCCCATGCCATCTCCCCCAACCCTGCCACCCCCCCCCACTCCCCGTTCGTTAACTCTGTGTTCTATGTGCCCATGTTATCTGTTGCTTGTTGTTTCTGTGTTTTCCGTTTCTCCCATATTGTCTCCCATAGCGTCTTTGAGCCTCGGAAAAGCGCTATATAAATGTAATGAATTATTATTATTATTATTAGGCTAGTCGGCCTACCTTTCTGGTGCAGGCCCTTCTTCTCATGTCTTGGTTAGTCGGCCTACCTTTCTGGTGCAGGCCCTTCTTCTCATGTCTAGGCTAGTCTGTGTACCTTTCTGGTGCAGGCCCTTCTTCTCATGTCTAGGCTAGTCGGCCTACCTTTCTGGTGCAGGCCCTTCTTCTCATGTCTAGGCTAGTCGGTGTACCTTTCTGGTGCAGGCCCTTCTTCTCATGTCTAGGCTAGTCTGTGTACCTTTCTGGTGCAGGCCCTTCTTCTCATGTCTAGGCTAGTCTGTGTACCTTTCTGGTGCAGGCCCTTCTTCTCATGTCTAGGCTAGTCGGTGTACCTTTCTGGTGCAGGCCCTTCTTCTCATGTCTAGGCTAGTCGGCCTACCTTTCTGGTGCAGGCCCTTCTTCTCATACAGGATGATCAGCTCGCTGTACTTGTGGGCCTTCTTCAGGACGTACTCGCTCTCCTCTATGTGGCAGTGGTTGTTCTCCAGACGCAGGAGAGGAGACACCAGCGCCACGTTGGTCTTCAAAGAGAAGGAGTGGGATTGTTAGAGAAGGAGTGGGATTGTTAACCAACTGCATCATTCAGAACAAATGACTCACACTATAAGCAGGGTTCGACAGTAACGCTTGCCCGCTTGCGTGTGCAGGAAGTGCAGGAAGAACAGCAGACGGCGCAGGCGCCAGACCAGACTAGATGATCGCGGAGTGAAGATATTATCAAAGTGTAAGCGCCTGTCGATCACCCGTCGCATCGCGCACCCTTTGATAATATCTTCACTCCACGATCCACTCCACGATTCCAGCGAATTTTTTACTTGCTCCGGGCAAGCATTACTGTCGAACCCTGCTATAAGGCTTCAAAAAGAACTGGGAGAAACATTTTGGGAAACATTTTGTATTTATTTAGCCAATGTATCTGATTGGTCATGACCATTGTACAATATCGTCACCTTCTTAAAATAATGTCTTACGTCACTTTTGAGGAAAATTATGTTTTTGCCTTATCATATATTCAAGCTTTGGTTCAGTTTATTCCGTTTTTCTCAAAACTCAAAATTCTGTTTTGATTTGATCACATATTTGTTTGTTTCCTATTTTTGTGTTCTTTTTAATATTATTGTGTTATTAACTTTCCTTTTTTTTGTTTCCTTTTTTTGTCTTAAGGTGAACATTTTCATAAATAAAAAGAAGAAAAAAAAGAGAAGGAGCGAGAGAGAAAAAACACAAATGTGAAAACCCTTCATGTTCATGTGTATACTGTACATGCACAGTGACACGGTGAGGGGATATATACAGTCACAAAACCACCTACATGCAAGTAGCATTTCAGCAGGGTAGTGTCGATGATCTGCAGCAGTTTCTTGCGGCTCTTGATGGTGGGCGTGCCCTCCATGAGGGGGGAGGTGGTGGAGGGGTCTGAGTCGTTGAGCTGCTTTACCAGGGTGCTGCGTTTCTGTGAAGGACACGTTGAACTAACATTTTACATTTTAGGCATTTAGCACACGCCTTATTCCAAAGCGACTTACAATCAATACATTTGACTAAGCAAGTGAATCATCAATCCACCAGTCGTAGCAGGAAGAGTAATCCAGCTCAGGCCCGGGGCCATTGATAGAAGGAAAAACCTTCTTCTATCACCTTCTTCTTAACCTAACCTCTTTTAAAAAAAAAAAAATTTACCCTGGAGAAACAGAGAAACAGTACAAGGTGGGCAAATAGAAGTTTTTAGGGGACACAGTAGAGGGGAAAAGCGGGTGTCTTCAGGAGACGCAGTGCTGGGGGGCAGTGGATGCCGTCTACGACGGAAGATGGGTAGTGACTCTGCAGTTCTGACAGCCGTGGGAAGCTCATTCCACCAGCGGGGAGCCAGTGTTGCTTTAGCTATACTAATGCCCAGCTAATCAATAACCGCACGTAAATAATGAGTAAGTACAGCACACACCTATATAAAACAGTTTAGCTTAGTGCAGAGTTCCCACACCTTCTGAAACATCACATTCAAGCACTTTTCAAGGACTTTCAAGACTCAATTTCCTCAAATTCAAGGACCCAACACAGCATAGTTTGAGACAGATATAGATGAGAATTTATATAATAGGAACTATCCACTCACAGACAACAATTAAAAAGAGAGGCTTTTGAATGTAGAGGCTTGAACACTAGATGGTCTCTTGCCTTCTCTACCACAGCACAGAAAAACAATATATCGTGAAATATGTGTAAAGTTACTGTGTTAAGTGAAGCAATGTGACTTATCTACTATAATAAAAAAAAATGTAATGGTGTGGTGATTCACATTAAGTCAATAGGAGAGACATTCACCAAGGAGAGCTTGTACCTTTAAGAGTGGGGGTTAAAGGGGCAATGGTTTCCGGTTCCGGGTTATGCTAGTATTGTTGTCACTGAGTGTATGTTTTGCATGTATCTGAAAGTGAGGAGAAGTAAACAACCTCGACTCCAACCTACGTCTGTCGTCTCATTGTTACAACTCCCACAATGGTTTAATATATATATATTAAAAAAAATTGAGAGAGAGAGAGAGAGAGAGAGAGAGAGAGAGAGAGAGAGAGAGAGAGAGAGAGAGAGAGAGAGAGAGAGGGGAATTCAAGCACTTTCAATGACCCATGTCTATTTTCAAAAACGTTTAAGACCTTGATTTTTTTTTCTCAAATTCACAAACTTTCAAGGATTTCAACCCTGTTAGTAATACCACAAACACCTACCTGTGTCAGGTAGTCAATGAGAGCCAGGTGCGCCTTCTCCAGTTCCGCTCCAGACAGCGTGGGCAGGGGGTTGGGGTAGTGCAGCTGCTTGCGGTAGTCTGAGGGGAGCAGGTCAGGGTACAGCCCGATAACATGGGTGGGATCTGTGGGACGAAAGAAGGTCACTCACTATAGCCTCCAACTCTAACTTGTACTGTAGATAGACGACCACGGTAGGTAAATGGGTCAAACCTCACCTGTGCCGAGCTTGGCGAACACCTGCATGGAGTCGTCGAATCTCTTCTGGCAGAAGAGGTTGAAAGCGTATAGGTTCTGAATGTGGTGAATCTGCTGCCTCTTATCACCGTCAGCATCGTCCTTCATCTTCTGGGGGAGACGGGGGGGTGGGGAGAGGGGAGGGGGGGGGAGAGGGAGAGGGGGGGTGGGGAGAGGGAGAGGGGGGGGTGGGTATAGCGTGGGTCGTACCATTACAAATAATGACAGACTTGTCGTAGCCCTCTGAAAACGCCTCTTGGGAACTGAACCACCTGAACGCCTGATTTTAAATTCTTAAAAAAAAAAACTAAACTCAGCAAGCAGAGATTAGAGATAGCTAATTAACAGTGCTCAAATGCAGGGATACCAAATCAAGACAACAATGAATGTCCTGTTCTCTCTTAACTTAACTTAAATAAAATGATAATAATATAATAATATAATTAAGGGCCTGGGATCTTCCCCTGGGCAGAGTCTATCCCCCATCAAGATTCTCATCCCAAGCTTATCTACGGAGCCATAATTATAATAATATAATTGGGTTGTTAAGTCGTGACGTGCTTCCGGGTTCAACGTTGGCTGAGGCGCTCTCTTCGAAATGCCTCAGTAATAATAATAATTCATTATATTTGTATAGTGCTTTTCCGAGGCTCAAAGACGCTGACAATATGGGAAAAAAGGAAAGTGCTGTGTCCCTTGTTGTATGAATAGATCCCAGTCTAAAAAACGATTGAACTGTCATTCTACCGCTTTAGTACACTGGTACTCTGGTGCGGGGAATTTTTTATTTGGACCTGGAAATTGCTAAACGTCACACATGACGTCAGACTTAACAACCGAATAATGATATTAACTGTAACCCTCCTCTGCAGCTCTGGAGTTAGTGATGGTATTAGTTAGTGATGGTATTCCTCACCGCCAGCTGCAGGGCCAGTTCAAACTGCTTGTCCTGCAGAAGTTGTCTGATCTGGCTCGCGATGGACACGGGGACCAGGCGCCACACAAAATGGTTGCTGGCGACGTACACGATATTGGGCCTGGGACACAGGGAGAGGAAGAACAGTGGAGCGTTTGTTTTACATGACGACAGGTGTGTTGTTCTGTTTGAAGAGATGGATGGATTCAGGATAACACAACGCAAAACTGGTTTAGAATGAGACCTGCCGACCCAGAAAGGAGACTGGTATGTCAGGGTTCGACAGTAACGCTTGCCCGGGGCAAATGTAAATGCCAGGTTTGTTTGCGCGAGCCCGACGACGCTGCTGGATCCTGGATATGTTTACCTGGATGCAGGAAGAACAACAGACGGCGCAGGCGCCAGACCAGACTAGATGATCGCGTAGTGAAGATATTATCAAAGCGTAGGCGATGCGACGGGTGATCGACAGTCCCGTACGCTTTGATAATATCTTCACTCCGCGATCATCTAGTCTGGTCTGGCGCCTGCGCCGTCTGTTGTTCTTCCTGCACACAGGTAAACAGATCCAGGATCCAGCAGCGTCGTCGGGCTTGCGCAAATAAACCCGGCGAATGTTTAACTTGCTCCGGGCAAGCGGGCAAGCGTTACTGTGGAACCCTGTTTGTTGAGGGGTGACAAGGACAAGGACAAGGACAAGGTTCTCTCACCCTGCTGACGTGATGAAGCGAGGCCTCTGCAGCTCCACGCTCTGGACCAGCAGCCGGGGCTCAAACGTGCGGATCTCCACGTACCGGGGAAGGACAGCGATGATGTAGGGAGGCTGGTGCTCTGGACATAACAGAAGAGGGAAGTCCACATCTAGTGTTAGTTACAAAATATATGCCGTTTATGGTAAATGGTAAATGGACTGCACTTATATAGCGCCTTTATCCAAAGCGCTTTACAACGGCCTCTACAAACAGAGCCACAGAGGACCACAGAACAGGGATCCTACAAGTTTCAACAAGTCAAATTTAAGACCTTTTTAGACCTTTTTTTAGTGATGAAATTAGGGATTTCACTGCCATACATGACTGATTTCCTTGCAAGATCTCTTTAAGACCTAGCACCTCATTTTTAGACCAAATAACTGAAATGTAAGACCTTTTTAGGCCTTGTAAATTGGATTGCTAGATTTGAGACTTTAAGGCTTTTTAAGACCAGCACGGGAACCCTGCACAAAA
Source organism: Nansenia antarctica (assembly GCF_963989245.1). Taxonomy (NCBI): domain Eukaryota; kingdom Metazoa; phylum Chordata; class Actinopteri; order Argentiniformes; family Microstomatidae; genus Nansenia; species Nansenia antarctica. The sequence goes on along the minus strand of NC_137674.1, from coordinate 24,738,223 downwards.
CAAGGCCCAACAACCTTGGGATCCAACCGTCTTATGTCAGTGAGTATACATTTTAGAGGGAGTCCAAATGACGCTTGCTTATGTGGGGATATTGGGAGACTTTTAGGCTAGTGGGGCAGGAAATCCTGCTGGAGCTGGCTCCACAGATAAGCTTGGGATGAGAATCTGGACGGGGGACAGACTCTGCCCAGGGGAAGATCCCAGGCAGCCTTAATAAGCCAGTCATGCAGATTGATGACCAGGAAGTATGGGGGTATCGGTGCTGCCGCTGGCCAGTTCTCACTGCCATTACTCATGCCGAAAAGACTCAGTCAAAACGAGGAAATTGAAAACTGTTTGAAACTGTACAGCTTCAAGATGGCTTCATTTCCCATTTTTATACGGTTGTTTCTGCATCTCAATGCCCTAGGAAAAAAAAGAGCCCTTCAACAACAAAGTTTTTTTCTTGTGTCCTCAAGTTCATTCGAAAACCGGACATGTCCTGTGGTCATTATTAAGTCATGGAGAAAAGGCTACACCCACATTAGCATATCTTCCGCTCCAGTTTCCTAGTCAAACTGATAATACCCTGCATATACCATGTGTTCTTACAGCGGAAACGTAATCAAGGTATAAACAGGAATCTTGAGGTTAATTTCAATACCTTTCTAAGACTTTTTAAAGACCTTGTCAATAGTTTTCCAGACCTCACTGCCACTTCGAGCTGTAACCGTTTACATCAGTGACACCTTTAACTTAACAGGTTTAGTTTGCAATAGACTACCGTATTTTCCGCCCTATAAGGCGCACCGGAGTATAAGGCGCACCTTCAATGAATGGCCTATTTTAGAAATGTTTTCATATACAAGGCGCACCGGCTTATAAGGCGCACCGGCTTATAAGGCGCATAGAATAGATACTGCAGTCAAACGTTTGACTGGGGTTGCGTTACGCCCAAGCTCCACCTACTGCGTTGCGTCACCTCTCCATCGGTGTTGTGTCAACTTCCCGTTGTCCAAGCTCCACCTGAGCGTTGTCACCATCAACGTTCTACCTGCTCCACTGTCAAAAATATATATTTTTCCACCTCAAGTATCAGCCGTTCGTCATCCATTTTTGCAACAAGCGTCAAGGACCTGCGGTGATTCACAGCTGACTCGCGTGAATAGCAATTCGCAATAGCTGCAACCACGAGATATAGAGTAGTTAGCTACAAGCATTTTCAATCTGCTATTATCTCTATTAGTGGATTAACCGCTGTGGTGATTTAACAGCTGATAAAAATACATCAAGTAGACTACAAACAGAGCAAAACAACACCAGAAAACAACCAATAGGCTATACAATTATAACCAACAACCAATATGTGACAGCTCCTGGTGAAATGTGCAACGTACTTTTTCAGTTTTTACACATGCTTAAACTACAGATTGTAAGCTTTCAAATGATGTGTCATACATTCAAATCAGAGAAAGATTGAACACGACAGGCGTATTTGAATGTTGGTTCATCTCAAACGCTGCTAGCGGCTAACAGCTAACAAAACACATCGCTACGAAGGTGTAAACTGTATTTTAATAACATGACAACATACTGGGAGAACATCGACATGCTAAAAACACATAACTACACATAACTAGATGAACACACAGTTCTTGCTTTTGAACACGAGCTAAAACGAAAGTATGTTTACAAATCAACCCTCCCTTACCGGTAGCCTCCGGCAAACGAGAATAATGAATCCAATACACAAATGATAAGTGTTTAGTGATCGTTAAACTGTTGTTTATTATATCGAGTGGGTACTTTAAAACTTCAAGTTGAAAGCACCAAGAATCTCACTTTGTTCCCTCGGAAACTCTGTTTAGTCTTAACAGCTAGACGTTTATTGACAGACATGAACCAGTTGTTATCACACACTTAAAACAGGAACTAAAACTCAGTACCACCCACTTAACCCTCCGTACGGAACAATACTCCCAACTATTAGTTCCGGGGGTGAATTATGTTAACCCACCACAAGCATAGCATTCGCGGAGATTCCAAGATGGCGGCCGTCGTTTACTGATTACCGTAATGCTGCAAGCGGTGCGGCTTTGTAGTTTACCAGTCGTACTGAAACATTGTATTATTATAAAAAAAAAAATATTGGTCATGTAATTTTTACATTTTGATCCATATATAAGGCGCACCGGGTTATAAGGCGCACCGGGTTATAAGGCGCACTGTCGTTTTTTTTTTTTTTTTGGGACTTTTAAGTGCGCCTTATAGGGCGGAAAATACGGTACTAGACCACTATCATACAACAGAATTTCCGGTTCATCTTTGTTTTTTAATAAAATTAATACATTCACGAACTTTTACTAAAAGTTTTTAGGACTCAAACTCTTTGGACAAATAGCTACGAAATTCAAGACCTCCTAAAATCGTGATAAGACTTTTTAATACTTATTAAGGGTCTTCATTTTCCCAAAATGTATTTATCAACTTTTAATACTTTTCAAGACACCGCGGGTACCCTGGTAATGTCATCAAACTTATGACAAGGGAAGAAGGAAAAAAGAGAGCAAGTGGAGAGTTCGTTATCGAGTTCAAAACCCTTAATGAGCAGAACAATGAGTCACAGGCTATGTCTGAATGCTCATACTGCCTACTGATTTCTTCATGTGTAGTGTTCATTCTTGTGATTTATTTTGTTTGCTTTTCACTATGTTTTTAACTTTGTTTGTTTTTAGGTTGTTTTTTTTTTAACTTTTTTACGGTTGTTGTTGTTGTTTTTTTCTCTCTCTAGCACTCTGAGATTCTTTTGAATGAAAAGTGCAATACAAATAAAATGCATTATTATTATTATTATTATTATTATTACAAGACAAGAAGGACACTGAGCAAAATCTTGTGAAGAAGCCATGTGAACACATTTTTTTACATAGCTTGAACATGATTATAAATGAAGACAATCTTCTACGTACCCATGGCGATGGGGATGTCTGTCCAGTTCAGGGCACACTTCTGGGTGCAGATACCCTCCTCGTTCAGCACCACTGTGAGGTCATCCTGACCAACTGCCACCTTCCCATCAGCCAGTGGGGCAACCAGAGGTTCCAACTGCTTCCCAGTGGGGAAGAGCTCCTTTATGGAGCCGCGGCTGTCCATCTGGAAGACCAGAAGACAGAAGACAGTCTGAGGATACGGTGGGTAACGATAACAAAGACTCCTCTCCTCAGGTAATAATAATAATAATATTTTCCGAGGCTCAAACACGCTGACAATATGGGAGAAACTGAAAAAACACAAAACAACAAGCAACAGATAACATGAGCACATAGAACACAGAGTTAACAAACGGGGAGGGGGGGGGTATACCTCTACAAAAACACATGACAGACACACAGACGCAGACGCAGACACAGACAGACTTACCCGGATCAGGTAATAGTCTCTCTTGAAGCCCACACAGATGGAGTTCTCGCACCAGGCCATGGACTTGGGAATATCAGGTGCAGCGAAGTCTCCCTGTCAGACAAACAAAAAAATAACATTCAGGGTTTTGGCTGAAACTATTTCTATACATATGAGGGTTGCATTTCCCTTTATTACGCCCTTATCTGTCTGCCCCATCTTATCTTCCACGTTCACCTGTAACTCATGGAACTCTCTGTCCTTCCAGTAGTACATTTGAAGTTTCTTCTTCACTGCAACACACATTCGCAACGTGGCATCTCCTGAGCTGGACTGCTGAAGAGAGGAGAGGGGAAACAGAGTGAGATACAAAAGACTTGTTTTTGCACCGAAACAACTTGCACAGGGTTCCTACAAGTTTCAACAAGTCGAATTTAAGGCCATTTCAGACTTTACTTTTTTAGACCTCTTTGAATATCATTTTAGACCTATTCGCGCCACCATATGATAGCTTTTTGTCATCCTCGAGGTGATGAAATTAGGGATTTCACTGCCATACAGACAAAAAAGGAAGCAAATTGGCATTTTTTGGGGTTCCAACTTGATTAATTTCCACGTAAATAGATGTGGTCGGACTGATTTCCTTGCAGGATCTCTTTTTAAAGACCTAGCACCTCATTTTTAGAGCGAATAACTGAAATTTGGGACCTTTTTAGGCCTTGTAAATTGGATTGCTGGAATTTAGACTTTAAGGCTTTTTAAGGCCAGCGCGGGAACCCTGTTGCAAAGCGATCACAGCGACTACTCTCTACTACTACTCACCTGCAGGTCACAAGCAAAGAGAGTCGCCCCTCTGGCCTTTGACAGCACAGTGATCTGCTGGAAGGTCAGGAGGTCATGGACATGGATGTTGTTTTCTGTAGGAAAAAAAGAGGAATAGCACATACTATATACTGATGAATGAATGAATGAATGAATCGTTTAAAAGACCACACGACCTAGGTCGGTGGAATTTGTTGTCGGTACAGATGGAAAAAAGCTCAATACAGCAGTGTCAATTACATCAAACATACACACATTACACACAACTATCACAATGGACAATGTACACACATAACCACAAGACAAAAACATAATCAATATGTACAACTTATAAAGTGCAGTACATCTGGCAGGGTTAGTGCAGTGAGTCAGGTGTTGAGTCCTTATAGCAGAGGGGAAAAAACTGTTTTTGAAATGGGATGTTTTGGTGGCATCCTAAAGCTCACATCAACAACAACAACCTTGTTCTTTAAGGAAATTGGTTTTACCTAGGAGACTGACGAGGATCTTGTACTGTGACACCACAAAAAGCTGTGGAAAAAAGGAGACAAGATGAGGTGATAATGGATAATGGAGCATCAGACTGGTTAATCTGTCAATTCTTTACTTTACATTTATGTCATATACTTGCAAGCAACATGAAAAGGTGTCATCTTCATTCAACCTGTGTACCTGCTGAATCTTCTTTGAGAAGTTCTTATTGGATTTCTCAAGTGTCACTTCAAACCTGTTAGTACCTATGGGAAAGGGAGGGAGGATAGGTTGAACTATTTCATCCATATCCTTCACACAAAACGGGACAGGACTTTTTATTGTAACCCTCTACCCCTTACACATGCTGTACACACAAACTAAAACCTTCACACACAGACATCTCATAGTCTCGTTCACCTGCATCCTTTTTAATTCTGTAGAGGAGTAGATGACCTGGTTTCGTTCCCACAAGAAGCCAGTCCTCTGTGCACATAAGGTAAGAAAGGCAACAATAGTTTAACAATACACTCTGAGGAACATTATGGAGAACAGTAATAGCCAGGTAGGTAACACCACCACGAAGGTATGTCTGAGTCTGTCTCCTCCCCAGCAATAGGTGCCAGATAGGCTCCTTGTCATTGTCACTCTGTTTAAAGCAGCCAGATTACACTGCCACCTCAAATCACCGTCCAACTTTTTTTAAACAAATAGATCAATAGCAAAACAAGATAACTGGCCGGGCAGCAAGGTTTTGTTTTCGTCGCAACTTCAAACAATTGAATGTTTCCTGGGGCCCGTCAAGGAGAAAGAGACCGCTCTGCTAGCTCACTAGCTGACTTCAGAACTTACCCCAGGCCGCAAGGCAGTCGATCTGGAGGGGCAGCTTCTCCAGAATAGGGACAGGCTCGTAGGCGTCATGCATGGTTGAATCTTACTGTTGGTTCAATAACTGATAAAGCAAATAGCCAGTTGATGAACACGGCTGTTTAGAGATCTGGATGACAGATGCCCACAACCAAAACAAACGGCGACAACATACAAAGGCACGCCTAACAGTCTGCCATGCTTCCCTTACTGAACAGACCGACCATCGGATGACAGGACAGTACATCTGTCACTCGTCGACCCCATGAGTGTTTGCCCGGAGTCCCGAGATGGTCAGCTAGCTAGAAGCAGTGGTAGCAAGCTAGCTGGCTAGCTCCCATCTACTGGCACGCTGGCAAACGACTGTAGCTAGCTGGCCAACTAGCTAAGGTGAATACCCTCTCATCCCATGCTCGTCTAATCCCTATGACTATTACCGACTGTGAGTTGTAAGTAGATCTTTTTTTTTACAATGAAATAAGAAAAGTAGCAGCTAAACTGGTCGTTAGCGCTGTGGTTGTCGGGCAGTTGCTAGCTGGTCTAGTTCCTCTTGTTGTTATGACGGCTGAGCGGTGACAGGCACGTGACTGGAGTCAGGACGTTCACGAGGGACGAATTAGAACAGGAGGTTCACTCACGAGCGCACGGGGCGCTGAGGTATGGAAGCATATAGCTGACTAAATTCAAATGCTAATGCAATATGAGATTGCAATTGCATGTTCCACTTTTGCATGCATTCTTTCAGACAATATTCAAATTCAAATGCAATTCTAATGATTAGCATTTTCATTTTCATGTACCCTATGTGCACATTCGCTGTCAATATTAAAATTATAATGCAAAGCCATTTCACAAAGTCATGCACTGCTTTGTAGCTGACAAAATTCAAAAGTTCATTCTAATGTGCAAATGACTTTGCAATCCCAAAATAGCATATGGGTACATGAAAATGAAAATGCAAATCATTAGAATTGCATTTGAATTTTGTCTGAAAGAATGCATGCAAAAGTGGAACATGCAATTGCAATCTTCCTTAATTTCGTTGTTTGGTACCTGTACTGTAGCAATGACAATAAAGTCCATTCATTCATTCAATCTCATATTGCATTAGCATTTGAATTTAGTCAGCTATATGCTTCCATACTGAGGACGCATACAGAATGATGTATCAGACTATAATGCACGAGGGCATTTTTTCACCACTTGAATAATAATAATACATTAGACTTATATCGCGCTTTTCTAGACACTCAAAGACACTTTACAAACTGAAAAAGATTGAGTAGTAATAATAAAAAGACACAAAAGATAAATAAAAGAAAGTATAGGGGCTTAATTAAGGTAGTGCTGGGGACACATGGGAAGGGGAGGGGGAGAGGGTTAACTGGTGAAGGCGAGCTTGAAGAGGTGGGGTTTTGAGGGCCTGTTTAAATGTTGAAGAGGTGGGTTTTGAGGGCCTGTTTACATGTTGAAGAGGTGGGGTTTTGAGGGCCTGTTTACATGTTGAAGAGGTGGGGTTTTGAGGGCCTGTTTAAATGTTGAAGAGGTGGGTTTTGAGGGCCTGTTTACATGTTGGGAGGGTGTTCAATAATCACGACAAAACAAAATACCTTTCAATATAAATGTTTATCCCAGATCAAACAGCAAAAAGCCACACAATACCGTCACAGATTACAAATGCAGAGACCCCATACTTTATACATAGATATTGTACATTTTCTGGAAAAAGAAAATCCCCCCCCCCCCCTCCCATGACAATGAAACAATACAAAACCATCTTGAATAAATTAACGGGTTTAACCTGACCATATATTGCAGTACATTGCACAAGGCTGGGGGGGGTTGAACTTTGAAGTGAAAGTTCTTGGAGGTGGCAAAATGAGAAGAGTTGTGGAAAGGAACATTCCAGTAACATTCCTCCACAGTCATTAATACATTATGCATTAGCAAATAAAAATAACATTTCTTGTCAGTCTGTGATGTGTGACAATAGCAAATAAGTGGCAGTCGGTGAGCCGACACAGTCTGTGCTTAAATTTGCTAAACTGCAAACTCAGGACGAATACACATCACTCTGCCAGCCCACCTTACTCAATTGGACTTCCTACATACTGTACATCCAGCTGCCTCCCACTCCTCCTTCTCTGAGTCTATCACTGAGTTAATTATAGTATCTGTGCATAAAATTAAGAAATATAAAAAGTGAACATAAATATAGGGATTAGATGGCGTGTCAACACTCTGTTCCTTGTCACTTCATGTAACTGCAACTAATTCATTGCCGCCTCAGTGAAATCCCCTCCCTCTCTCTCTCATTCATGGCTTCGTGACTTCATTGCTTTACTCCATTTTTGATCTCTCCATCTTGGTTTTCAGAATTTCCTGTAAGAGAGCAAAAAATAGGGATTAATGTGTTTGCAATGAGTCTTGAATGACAGCCCTACATAACCTCTATGAGTGTTTTAAGGGACACACGTGACTAGCGATCATGGGACCACAGGCAAAGAAATAGTAGTTCCTTTACCTCCTCCTCATCAAGCATTACAGGGAGGGCTCTGCAGGGAGGAGAGAGAGAGGGAGAGGGGGGGAGAGAGAGAGGGAGAGAGAGAGAGAGAGGGAGAGGGGCGATCAGTGAGAAGAATGTGAGAGTAGTACACAAGAGGATAAGGCACATTCTACAACAGCATGTTTGGATACTGGACTCTGATTGGCTAGCAACATAATTTTTTTATATTATGTGGTGGCTGTTGTAGAAAAGCAATTGACCATTGGAGGGCGGGGGTGGTGGACTCATTTACCACTGTACAGGGTTTTCCTACTCGGCTTCGCCTTGTGCCACACCCTGTACCAGTGGTAAATGAGTCCACAACCCTGTACCAGTGGTAAATGAGTCCACAACCCCCTTCCTCTCATGGTCAATTGCTTCCATAACCAACTGTAAAACTCCATCCACTGACAGAGATCTATAGACCACTATGTCCTGCGAATGCCATTATTACAATCCAATAATCCATCCGGGTGTGGTGCTGTTTTTTCACTCACACGTCAGCAACAGTTGTTGGGATGTTCTCCTCAACCCACTTCAGATCTTCATCCTGAGAACACGAGAGAACAGACAGAACAATACAACATGTTTATAAACTCCTCAAAAAAAGTTAGGAAATGTTATTTCGGTCGATTATTCCTCCCCTTTAATAATACCAATTGGTATTGTATTTTATATCGTCAGTCACATCACATGCTTCCACTGATACACCAAGTATGTACAGTGAGTCTCCCCATATGCTGCTCTAAGATTCTGATAGCGATAACCGTCAATCCGAGCTACCAGGGAGGTAAAGGAGTGCTGGTGCTTAGACTTGTGCTAATCATGGGAATAGAGAAACATATAAAAACATCCACTTACATACAGGGTTCCCACACCTTCTAAAACATCACATTCAAGCACTTTTCAAGGACTTTCAAGACTCAATTCCTTCAGATTCAAGGGCCCACCACGGCATAGTTTGAGACAGATCTAGATGAGAATTTATATAATAGGAACTAACCGCTCACAGACAACAATTAAAAAGAGAGGCTTGAATGTGTGAACACTAGATGGTCTCTTGCCTTCTCTACCACAGCACAGCAGAACAATATATTGTGAAATATGTGTAAAGTTAAGCAATACAGAGACTTATTTACTAGTTGACGAGCTAAGTAAAACTTTTTTGAATATTTTCTTATTTTGAGAGAGAGAGAGGGTAATTCAAGCACTTTCAATGACCCATGTCTATTTTCACAAACTTTTAAGGCCTTGATTTTTTTTCCTCAAATTCACAAACATTCAAGGATTTCAAGGACCCGTGGGAACCCTGGCCATACCGATGGGAAAGATCACCCACCTCTTTACTCAGCAGCTTTTGGGAGCCGTTGGTGTCGGCGGTCTTTGACCCCCTCATCTTCATCCCCTCTGAAACACACCCAAGCCAAGCAGTCAGATAATCATCCTTTTTTCTTTCTACTGCATTAGAGTACTTATTCGGTTGTTAAGTCTGACGTCAAGCGTGACGTTTAGCAATTTCCGGGTCCAAATAAAGCATTCCCCGCACCAGAGTACCAGTGTACTAAAGCATCAGAGTACCAGTGTACTAAAGCACCAGAGTACCAGTGTACTAAAGCACCAGAGTACCAGTGTACTAAAGCGGTAGAATGACAGTTCAATCGTTTTTTAGACTGGGATCTATTCATATAACAAGGGACACAGCACTTTCCCGTTTTCCCCATATTGTCAGCGTCTTTGAGCCTCGGAAAAGCGCTATACAAATATAACGAATTATTATTATTACTGCGGCATTTCGAAGAGAGCGCCTCAGCCAACGTTGGACCCGGAAAACACTTCACGACTTAACAACCAAATTGTGGCAACGTCTCTCACCAAAGGCCTCGTTCAGCATCGGTTCCTTGGCTTCGTCCTCATCATCATCCTCGTCGATAAGAGGGGAGTGGGAAAACCTGCGAGAGAAAACAGCCAAGGCTCAGAGCTCAGAGCTATGTGAACACTACACTAGCTAGGGCAGGTAGTCATATCAGGGTATATACAGGAATCTTGAGGTTAATTTCAATACCTTTCTAAGACTTTTTAAAGACTGTGTCAATATTTTTCCAGACCTCACCGCCACTTCGAGCTGTAACCGTTGACATCAGTGACACCTTTAACAGTTTTAGTTTGCAATATGAATGAATGAATGAATGGACTTTATTGTCATTGCTACAGTACAGGTACCAAACAACGAAATTTAGGAGGGGTGGCTCCCCTGGTGTTAGGAAAGGAAAAAAAAAAACACTTTTAAAAAAAAATCACAAGAAGGGAAGGAGCTGGTTTACATAAATAAAGGCTATGTACACTATCCACTGTACTATACTGTACAGATAGACGACTAGGGTTGTCATATTGCACAATAGTATTATTTCACATTTATTTAAAGTGTCACAGTTTGCAGGCTTGAAATGTACATGTTTGTGCCTCAGCACTACACCAGATTTTTTCAGTCCAGCAGCTGCCATCAATAGACTAGACCACTATCATACAACAGAATTTCCAGTTCATCTTTGTTTTTTTATAAAACTAATAAATTCACGAACTTTTACTAAAAGTTTTTAGGACTCAAACTCTTTGGACAGAGTCTAATTCAGAAAAATACCTACAAAATTCAAGACCTCATAAAATCGTGATAATACTTTTTAATACTTATTAAGGGTCTTGATTTTCCCAAAATTGATTTATCAACTTTTTATACTTTTCAAGACACCGCGGATACCCTGTAAATGAACTCTGACCTCTGGCTGTTAGCAGAGGGCCGTAGCAACACCATGATGACGAGCAGGATGGTGGAGAAGAGCAACCTCCAGAAGGCGTCGTCCACCCACAGGTCCCTCCAGCCCTGACAGACAGTCAAGTACAAACAGTGATACAGATGTACAAGCAGATACAGATGACGGGGGGAGGGGGAGTTCGTTATGTGGCTAACATACCGTCTGGCAGCCCACCAGCTTAAAAACTTTGGTCGTCCAGACGATGAATATAATAGAAGCTGTAGAAGAAGAGAACAGCTTAGCTGCAAAGCAAGCTACAATTCTAAAAGCTTTATGAAAGCTAAGCTGCAAAGCATTATGAAACTGTCAAAAAATAAAACAGCACAGATAACCATTATCCCCTAAACTCACCCAGGACAGAGAAGATGAGGGTGTTGGTGAAGTGCTGGTACAACGAGAGCTTCACTACGTTTCGGCGTAGCTTCAAGAGACGGGTGGTCTGGGACAGACTTATGAAAATGTGAACACAAGTTAAGGAACCAACCAACACATTATTAACTGTCATGCACTGCACAAAGACCACCAAATAAAGGTGTCTGATATTTCTGATTTCAATGCCATATGTGCCAACTGCCAAGTGGGGGGGGGGGGGCAGCATCAGCCCTTTGTTTGTATAAAGGATATCCACCACATGACACACGAGTCGATGAGCGAGAGACTGAGGTTAGCCACCAGGGCAACTGTGCCGTAGAAACTCTGAAAAATCCAGATGAAAGAGAGTGAGAGAGAGTGTGTGTATTCATCGAAATGAAAACAAAAGGCATGTCACAGTAATATCACATATATAGTGAGAGAACTATATACAGGGTTCCTACAAGTTTCAACAAGTCAAATTTAAGACCTTTTTAGACCTTTTTTAGACCTCTTTGAATATAATTTTAGACCTATTCGCGACACCATATGTAATAGCTTTTTGTCATCCTCGGGGTGATGAAATTAGGGATTTCACTGCCATACAGACAAAAAAGGAAGCGAATTGGCTTTTTTCTGGTTCCAGCTTGATTAATTTCTGTGTAAATAGATGTGGTCGGACTGATTTCCTTGCAGGATCTAATTTTTAAGACCTAGCACCTCATTTTTAGATCGAATAACTGAAATTTGTGACCTTTTTAGGCCTTGGGGGTTGGATTGCTGGATTTTAGACTTTAAGGCTTTTTAAGACCAGAGCAGGAACCCTGTATATAACAGAGCGTTATAAGAGCGAGGTAGCCTGTGCGTTAGACACTCACGCCTGTGACCCTCAGCACCCCCTCCACAGAGGAGAAGAGCAGGTAGAGCAGCCCCACCGCAGCTAGCCGGTGCACTGTGGTCCCCAACCTGGGCCTGTTGGAGAGGGGAACACACCAAGGAAAACAGGGGGGTTCAGACACCTCAACAAAGATAGGCCATGAAACTTGTTTTTATTACACTGAAGTGAGTAGGAATTAAACGTCAAATAACAAACATCATTAGTTTTCCATTATAGGCAAACTTGTTGTGGTTGCTTGTTACAGTATACTACCCCGTTTAGTTCTGGTAACCATGGAAATTAATGATGAGTTAAGTCAAAGTTAATATTGCATGAGCTTAGAATGATACGGTTCTATTTCCGTTTAGGGTAGTTCAGAGATATTGAGCGTCAAAGTTTTTACATTCCATTATGTTTTGTGAGATGGAACCTTTGTATTTTATGAATTACTAACTAAAAAATTTCAACATTTTAAAAATAACACCACACAGGCATTAATAAACACCGAATGGATCAGATTATGTATTTATTTATTTTTAACCAAAAATGGAGATAGAACCTTATAATTCTAACGTCACGATTGTTCAGTTGAACTCACTTGACTATGCCGTAACCCAAACTGACGATAAGCACCAGGATTCGAGCCAACGATCTCTTCAGGGCAGAGAGAAGCTCAGCAAAGATCACTGCACCTTGCACTAGAGGAAGAAAGCACAATAAGTAACAAATTCAAAAACAATTCAATAGAATACAAATCATGCCATTGCAAGTGTGTTATCAGGGTTCCCACACCTTCTGAAACATCAAATTCAAGCACTTTCAAGACTCAATTCGCTCAAATTCAAGGACCCAACACGGCATAGTTTGAGACAGATCTAGATGAGAATTTATATAATAGGAACTATCCGCTCACAGACAACAATTAAAAAGAGAGGCTTGAATGTGTGAACACTAGATGGTCTCTTGCCTTCTCTACCACAGCAAAATAATATATTCTGGAATATACATGTGTAAAGTTAAGCAATACAGAGACTTATTTCAAATGAATTATTATCAACAAATTAAAATTAATTATTTACTAGTTGACAAGCTAAGTAAACATTTTTTAAATATATATATACTTTTTTTTTAGAGAGAGAGAGGAGAATTCAAGCACTTTCAATGACCCATGGCTATTTTCAAAAACCTTTAAGACCTTGATTGTTTTTTCTCTCAGATTCACAAACTTTCAAGGATTTCAAGGACCCGTGGGAACCCTGGTTATATTCACCAAGAGCAAATGACAAAATAATGAATTGTGTACACTACAGTCCAGGAAGTGTGTGAGAACCAAACCAACCATGATCGCCTTTGTAGCGGATGCTCTGGTACTCAGAGTAGAACACAGCTTTCTCCAGCATCCCCAGGATGATCACCGCTCCGATCCAGTACTGGATCCTTAGCAAGTCCCGCCAATAGCATATTGACCAGAAGAGCCAGAGAGCCCCGAAGAACACATACACAATGCACATGACCATGAAGAACTGTGAAAGACAGGAGAAGAAGAAGTCGCTTTGGATTAAAAGTGTCTGCTAAAACAATTATAATTAAGCAATATCACACGAGAGGGAGTGTGTTATACTGAATATCAGCACGGCTGTGATTGGGTCGTAGGTACGAGGGCGCAGGCCGAGTAGGAAGACAATCACAGCCGTGCTGACATTCAGTATAAAAGCACAACCTCGAGTGTGATATTGCTTTTACACAACAGTTCTACAGCGCGATTTATTAGTTAACAGTAATAAGCGGCAACAGATTATGATTTGTTTGTTTATTTAATCATAAAAATAAACAAAAAATAGTTCCGCAACTGAACTTCAAATGGACTGCTGCCTAGTAACCTGAACACAAACAATGTAGTCTAATTAACGGTCATTTAGTAGAACATCTGTGCGGCAGAGTGATACATATAGTTAAAAGTCCCAGTGCTGTTATACTGTATATCAGCACTCATGGAATGCCTCTTGTCCAATCAAATTACTTGGTCGGAACTAAACTGTTGTATAATAATAACTTAATATCATTAATTAACTACATTCATGTATGTCTGAGTGGGTCAGGTGTAGACAGAAGGGTCTGGATCGAGGTTTAGGCGTTCTAGGCACATGTCTAGTAGTGATGGGGGAAACGAAGCTTTCGACACAATTGACACGTTCGACACAATTGTGTCGGAAAAAGTGTCGATCTATCGATGCAGTCGATACAGCAACTTCATACTGCCATCTGCTGGTCAGGTCATGGTACTGCCTATACTGCCATCTGCTGGTCAGGTCGTGGTACAGCAGTTCTATAGTGCCATCTGCTGGTCAGGTCATGGTCATGGTCATTTTATGCAGTACCAAACTTGGAACACTGCCTCGTCTGCGGAATGATTGACACACGCGTCAGATGTGCTCGTGTGACGTACGAATCTTTCTTCGAGTAGTCACGTGGTTTTTGCCAATTTGACACAAGCATCGATACATTTGTATCGACGCACATTACGTCGGAAGATAGACGCCGTGTCGTGACTACTGCGTCGAGCGTAACATCCCTAATGTCTAGGGCCTTCTTGCCACTAGGGGGCCGGGACAGAGAGGGGTAAAGAACATCAACTGCCTAAATAATGTTAAACATATATTTATTAATATAACATTACATGTTTATGTTTATTAAAATATTTCCGTGAGCGATTCAGTGAAAATCATCACTGTATGTTAGCAGCAGAATGGACATAACGGCTGTTAGCAGCTTTGATGAGCAGAAGATGAGAGAGAGGGGCTTTATACAAGTTTCTCTCGGGCCCTTTAAAGCCACCAGCCAGCCTCAACTACTGGCTGCAACACCCAGACCCTCCGCTGTGGAGGAGGGCGGAGGCTCAGCACCTGAAGACTTGGTGAGATACGAGGCAGAGAGCCAAAGAAGTTGAGTGAAGAAAGTATTGTTCCTGATGGACACGCATTATGTCATCTGTGACTGCTTGTCACTGGAATTGACAGGGTTCCTACAAGTTTCAACAAGTCGAATTTAAGACCTTTTTAGAGGCGTCGTGAGGGTGAGGGCTGGTTTCCGGCACAGCAATTCTATAGTAGAGGATATTGACGTGTGTTTGTCTGTTGCCAGGCTGGTCTGGGCCTAGCCCTTGGAGAGAAGGGGGAAAGAGCTCCCCCCCACAGCCCATAGAGTGGAAGCTTTCTCTGATCCGTGCCCACGGAACCACCCCTGGTCGTGGACCCACCCCACACGCCTCCACACACCTCCATGGCCTTAGTGACTTATATTCCCATGACCCTTAAAGGGCCAGGCAGAGACCTGAGTTGGACTTTTATTTAGTAAATGCGCCCGTCGAGGCTGAACTGCTCCCTGTCGTCGGTGTCTGTTTCTACCTTGTTGTGCTTATTCTACCCGGTCCTGCGTGGCGGTCACCACAAAACCTACTTGAGATCAACACTAAGGGGGGAAAAAACCCTGCCTGTGCCCTGTTGGCAATGAGAATTGATTCATGACCTCCCTGTATTCTGACTTCACCTCATGGAAAGTCAGGAGTAAGCATCTATAGCATATATAAGCTTCCCTCTGGAAGAAGGTTGCGGCTGCCTAAAGCTGTAAAGGCCATAGGCTCAGTTTCTTCCCCTCAGCCGCCAGGCTGATAAATGACTCTGGCTTCCCCCTCCCCCCCGCCCCTAAGTCTGCCCAGGACTGAATATGCACTGGACTCATGTAAAAAACTTTGCACTGCACTTTATATATGTAGCACTATCCAATGCACTGTTGTCTGTCCTGTGTTGTCCTGTTTTTTGCATTTGTGAAAAAAGTATAAACGCACTTACTGTAACGCCAAAGCAAATTCCTACATGTGTATGCATAATGGCAATAAACGTTATCTGAATCTGAATCTGAATCTGTAAATGTAGGTTTTCCATTTAAATATCTAACTGAATAAGTCAAGACTCAAATGTAAAATGCATATAAATTAAATGTATAATATAGTGCTACGCTTTCTGCTATAAATAAATGGCAACAAACAAATCACGTACGAATACCTTAATATAAATAGATGAGCTTATAGATATCTATATCGAACTAAATTAATGAGCATAATAATCATGTTATTTACCAAATATCAAAATGTGTGTATAGTGCCTGAAAAACACAGGCTGCCTAGTGTGATCTATCCCTTTAATCCGGCCCTGGACAGAAACATCATATTTGTTCTAGACGCTTCTACACACCATCATAAGGGGCCAGTCGGCAGGTGAGGAGTATTCACGCGGTCCCTTCATCTCCACTGTCACTGCAGAGATGAACACACACAATCACACAATCACACAATCACAAGGTCAGCCTCTCCAGGCCTATGCTTACTCAGGCCTACGTTCAACCACAATTGCGACGACTCTCACTTGTGAAAGCGAAGTTCCCGTCGCTAGTCGCCTCCTCCTCCTCCTCCTCTCCTCCTCCTGGTCTCCAGGCGCTGGCCTCTCCCCGCTGCTGGGGCCGCACCCTCACTATGAACAGGTAAGGACTGTCCGACCACGCCTTGGCTACAGCCCCGACATCCTGCAAGGCGGCGAATTGGGACACTATTAATGCTAAACACATATTTGGACCTAGGCAAGGCAAGTTTATTTGTATAGCACATTTCATACAACAGGGGCAATTCAAAGTGCTTTACATACATTATTTAAAAATACAGCAAGAGGAGCATAGTAAGAAAATAAAAATGACAATGAATAAATGCAAATATAAGAAGTAAATAGATAAAACATTTAATAAGACAATAGTTAATGGAAAAAAACATTGATAAAAGTGTTTGTGTTTAATCATAACTGGTGCAAAACATGACGTTTTTTAGCTTAGATATTTTAAGGGTTTGGGCCTGTTTGATTTCTTCAGGGAGTTTGTTCCAAGAGCATACAGCAGCATGACTGAAAGCTGCTGCACCGTGTTTTGTTTTTACTCTTGGAATGATTAGCTATTATTAATGCTAAACACATTTTGGAACCTAGGCACACCTTATAAACATACATTACTACAGTTTGTGTGTCTTACCGGCTTGTCCTGCCAACTCTGAGGTGCACTCTGATTGGAAGGCCGGCCTTCATCGCTCTGTACAAAACAGAAACAAAGTGAAAGTCAATCTACTGTAAAGAGACACAGTCCAACAACACTGATTTCCATTCACTAAGACCAAGACAGGATTGGCTACTTCTAGTGTTGGCCATATCGTGAGCTTAGAATCATAAGGTTCTATCTCCGTTCAGGGTAGTTCAGAGATATTGAGCGTCAAAGTTTTTACATTCCATTATGTTTTGTGAGATGGAACCTTTGTATTTTATTAATTTCTAACTCAAAAATGTCAACATTTTAAAAACAACACCACACAGGCATTAATAAACGCCTAATGGATCAGATTATGTAAAAAAAAAAATTGGGACAAAAATGGAGATAGAACCTTATAATTCTAACGTCACGATATGATGTCTCAGTTGAATCACTAACCTGGGGGCTTGTGAGGGGCTGGAAGGTGCTATAGTCAGTGTAGTACACCTGAGGGGAAACAGAGAAGGGAGGGGATAGAGGGTTGGATATGTATCATAACAATGCAATTCTCTCCAATTTGTTGAATCAATTGAGTAGCAGAGAAAAAAACTATTCATGGCAGTATGAAGACAATACACACAAGCAAAACGAGTTATATGAGGTCAAACAACAACACAATAGCAACATCAGGAGTTCAGTCTATGGCAGTATCACTGTCTCAGGTGCTGAACCAAGCCCTGGTGTACTACAAATCCCTCCACGCCTCCCCCCCAGTACCTCACTGACCTTCTCTGTCAACACACCCCTTCCCGGAAGCTGCGGTCCCTAGGCATGGGCCTACTCTCCACCCCCCCCCGCACCAACCTACGGACCTTCGGGGGCAGAGCTTTCAGTGTGGCAGCTCCCACCCTCTGGAACTCTCTCCCCACAGCGATCCGCAATGGCCCCCTACCCTGGACACCTTTAAATCAGCTTCTGTTCTGTCTGTCTATGAAATCTGTTAAGCGTCCTTGGGTCTGAGAAAGGCGCTATATAAACCTAAGATATTATTATTATTATTATTATTATTACTACCCACATACTTTTGGTAAGAAGAGGGCAGAGCAGTTGTCAAAGTACATGTATCCTTGGCTGTAGAAGCCACTCCAGTCCTCCTTCAGCATGTGGTCCAGACCAAACATGCTGCGTGCTTGGGGTTCCTGCAGGGAAAAGAAGAAAAACATCAATGGAATTGATGGACAGCAAAACGCAGGATACAGAAATGTATTTTTCTAATGGGAGAATTATGGAGTATAGCCTATTAATTGCAAGGTTAAATTAAACATATCTGATGATGTTATAATGCTATCAAAGACAGAACATGACCACATGAAGTAGTACTGACAGAAGTTTTGATCTGGCATGTGTGAGTGGCATGGGTCGTGTTCATGTTTGGAGGGAGCATGTTCATGTGTGTGTTCATATGTGTGTGCTTGCATGGCACAAAAAGAAAGGGTTTGTTTACTCACTGGGGTGTTAAAGACCTCATTGTAGCAGATGGAGGAGCGGAGATACCAGCTAACATTGAAGGCGAGGTTCTCATCACAAGATGTTGGTTCACCCCGAACTAAGGTCCAGCAGGTAGAGACACAAAGTCATTGGCATGCTGTCTGATACTAAAGATGTCTGCTAACTAAAGTGTTGACTGTCAGCAACTAAATCACCAGCGTAAACGACTAGCATTATGTTTCTTGCGTCATGTCTAACCTAATCATTGAAAAATGAAGGTAAAATATTGACAAAACGAAAGGGATTAGAATCATCAACATCGGCCTACATCTCACAATAAGAAAAGTAATACTTACACCTCATGTAGATGGTAGTGTTTGCATACAATGTCTTCCGAAAGACAGAATATTCCGACTAAAAACAAAGAAACAAAAGGATTGTTTGACACCTGTCCCAATATATCCATACTCAGAGCGTTTGTCCTTTCCTTGATCTAAGGAACTAAAACTGCATGTATGTATACCACCTGACTTAATATGACAACAACATATTGTTTTCACTTCCAGTCTGTCCATATCAGTGGTCATGGAGGGACCAGCTAAGGAGGATGATATCTCATCACAGCTGAGTCTCCTTCCCTGCTCAAGATGTCACCTGCTGCCATATGACTGGAGGATATTAAAATACCTCTTTACACAATCATTCATGCAACAGTAGAGGCAGGTGATTGGTTGAAGCTCATTCAGATCACATCAGCAATGAAACACAAACACAATTGAACAGCTTAAACATGCTGTCAGTCACTCAGTCTGCCATAGTTTTCAATAAAGCAGAAGGTTGCTAGCTTGGCTAGCTGAGGTTAGCACTTTCTGCTGTGGATTAAATTGTCATGCATGTTCCACCGATATACACAAGGTAGTAAACGTGAGGGTGCAGTGCACTCACTGAATTAATGTCCTTATTCCACAGGGAGTCCTCTGCCCCACTCCCGAGACGCACAATTAACACAAAAAACAACGAACATGACAAATACACCGTGACATCTGGCATTTTCACTTGTGTATCAACCAGTTCCGCAGTCAGTTCCGGGTGCGTCAGCGGGTGTAATGTACGGAGCGTTACCACTAGGGGGCGATGTTGCAAGTCGTATCAGATTTCTTGCAGCAAAATTGTGGAGAAACTTTATAATTGTTTATTTTAATAATATATGGGGATATGTTACTTCATTTATTTGCATTTAAACAACGACTTGTGTGATACAGTGAACAGAAATGTCTTGCCAAAACTGATCTGACTGCAGGTGACAGCCAGGTTATTATTATTGCAATTTGACCTTTCAAACGCTAGGGCGTCGCACTCAACTACTCAACTACTCACTTCTCGTTGAGTCCAAATGTACAGTACAGAAATATGTCAACAAGCCAGCTCTGGAAGTGAATAACCATTGACATGGCGGAAGAAGGGTGCCCTGAAGCGATCGTGAGGTAGGCATAATGGATAATGGATGGTGGCTGATTGTCATCTAGAAAATATTTTCACTTTGACTTGGATGGAATGGCATGATTTGACATTCTGGCATTTAACAGCAGCATATCATGTTGAGCGTGGTATCAGTGTCAGGATCTGTTCATATGCTCTATGTATGATAATATCACTGTTCCTTCTACTTCACATGGATCCAAATCCTGTGGTACACTTACAGTGTTGTTCCTGATGACGAAGGCAAAGAAAAGTTTAAGAAATGCGACCAGATAGCGTTTTACAGGTACACGTGCATAAAACAAATAATTTAAAAAAATAAAAAAAATAAACTTGGTCTAAAGGATACCAAGTTAAAGGGATGCATGAATTGGGATGAGTTTGTTTATTAGGATGTGTTTTTTGTTTCCCAGGCGACAGACGCTGCGACCGAACTTACAATACCGTGCTCCTCTGGACACCCTGGTACTGACTCAGAAAAAGGCAGTTTTCGAAATATTTCAACCAGGATCTCAGGTCCAGGTAACATGTCTCAAATCATCACGTTTACAGTTTCAAGATTCAAGATTCAAGATAGCTTTATTGTCTGTCACACAGTGACAGACATTCTCATTCGACAGGCAGAAGTGCAGCTCAAGAATACAGTTCCACATTAAAAACACACATAGGTCACATACATTAATACAAACAATAAAAACAGACAGACATAGCAGTGTTTATAAAATGTAGTGCCTATTTAAAAAGTCCAGTCCATAAGTGGTGGAAAACTGAAGAAAGTTATTTTTTCTTTGATGCATACTAATTACTATTCGTTCATTTCACTATTATTTTTTATTATTTTTATCACATAAAATGAAATTGAATGGTGTTTTGAGATTGTGAGTGATCAGGTTCGGAGTGAGAGTAATTAACAACAAATGTATTTGGTAAGTCTACCATCTCAACCCCTCTACCTGTGTAGGTGAGACTACAACTCTCTATATCACCCATCAAGAACGGAACTGTCAGGGTTTTGATCGATGCGCTTCAACCCAAAAAAGCCCGCTACAGGGTTCCTGATGTTCTGACTAGAGAGCCAGTTTGTGAACAGTAAGTCTTCAGTAAGTCTTTCTGTGTCCTGTTGATGTTGTCGTACACCTGTTGTCTGTTATTTGTTCTTATTTTCACTTGTTTGCCTGTTTTAACACAAGAACAGCCATGAGGCTGAGTAAAGAAAAATGTTATATCTTGGCACTCGATCAAATTTCAGGACCCTCCTTTCATGACTTTTCCTAGATATGTGCGTTCTACCTCCCAGTATCCTTACATTTTCAAAATCACACCAGGATAAGCTAATATAAAGCTATTTTGCCGTTCTTTCTGTGTAGTAGGCAGGCTAATTTACAAGATGGCCAACTAGTGGTCGTTGTGTGTAAATAGCAGCATGAGCATTGTAAAGAGGCTCTTTTAGTAGGTAAAAAAGGCACGGCTGTTCTAGTGTTAACCTGCTATGGCTTATGCTCTTGTATTATGTTTCTTATTACGTTTCTTCTTTGTTATGTTCTCTAATATGTAAAGCACTTTGTGACCCTTGGTCTGGGAAAGGTGCTGTACAAATACATTTTACTTACCGTACTTACTTCACGCCATCTTCCCTACGTCTACCGTTTTATCCACACCCAACCCTGTTCGGGCATCCACAGGGTTCCCGCGCTGGTCTTAAAAAGCCTTAAAGGCTCAAATCCACCAAACCAAACGTTAAGGCCTAAAAAGGTCTGGGATTTCAGTTATTCGGTCTAAAAGGAAAGGAAGGAAATCAGTCCGACCACATCTATTTACGCGGAAATGAATCAAGCTGGAACCCAAAAAATGCCAATTCGCTTCCTTTTTTCTGTATGGCAGTGAAATCCCTAATTTCATCACCTCGAGGATGACATTATGGTGCCGCGAATAGGTCAACAATTCTATTTAAAGAGGTCTAAAAAAGGTCTAAAAAGATCTTAAATTTGACTTGTTGAAACTTCTAGGAACCCTGCATCCAAGAATTAACCGGTTTTCCTTTGGCAGGTTTAGAGTGTTGACAAAGACCAAGGAGTCTGTTACCCTCACCTGGGGTTCGAGGCAGTACCAGGTACGAGTGTGGGACTGTCCTTTCAAACTGGAGGTATTGTGTGAACAGGAGGTGATGGTCACATTCAATCCCAAAGACAGATTATGGTTTGAGACACAGCAGGATTCGTCCAGGTGAGGGTGATGGAGGGAAGGGAGTGGATGTTGGGGAGCGGTCTAAAGTTTAAAGGCACAAGCAAACATGACTTAATATTTCCCTCTTCTATCTTGCTATTTTTCTCTCCCAGATCCTCATCTGATGCGGTGAGAAGAATACCTCTTACCACTTATGCTGTTGAAGTTTAAACATGATAACATCCTATTGGTGTTATACTGAGCTTTAGATTATTATTGAAGTATAATTCCCCCCCCCCCCCCCCCCTATTATACAGCATCAAGAGGACCACCCAGGTCTATGGAAGGAGACTTTCAGACAGTTTGTGGACATTAAAGCAAATGGTTTGTATCCGTTAAGAAATCGTGAGCTTAGAGTTACAGTATAAGGTTCTATCTCCGTTTAGGGGAGTTCAGAGATATTGAGCGTCAAAGTTTTTACATCCCATTATGTTTTGTGAGATGGAACCTTTGTATTTTATGAATTACTAACTCAAAAATGTCAACATTTAAAAAAATAACACCACACAGGCATTAATAAACACCTAATGGATCAGATTATGTAAAAAACTCAATTTTTACAAAAATGGAGATAGAACCTTATAATTCTAACGTCACGCAATGGGAAAATGCAAGCATAATTCCATTCAAACACAATCCTTGTAGACCCATTGAATACATGACTTTGTTGGTCCTGCAGGCCCCAGTAGTGTAGGCGCTGACGTCAGCCTCCATGGTTTCCTCCACGCCTACGGCCTGCCTGAGCACGCTGACACACTCCAGCTGAGGGACACCAGGTCTGAGACACACACAGGGTGGGAAGAGGGGACCATGCTACTATTTATATATGTTACGGTACATGTGGGAATACGGTACATGTGGGAAAACTAGGGTTAGGGTTAGGTGCTAGGGTGCTACGGTTAAGGTTAGGGTTAGGGTTAGGGTTAGGGTTAGGGTTAGGGTTAGGATTAGGATTAGGGTTAGGGTTAGACATGCCAGCATGTACCAAGTGACATAGCACCTAACCCTAACCCTAGTTTTCCCACATGTACCGTAACATATACTGTATACTATGTTACTATGGATTAGTGTTGTTCCGATACCATTTTTTGATCCCGATACCGATACCGATACCTGACCGTGCAGTACTTGCCGATACCGAGTACCGATCCGATACCACGGCGTTTGAAAAAACAAAACAAAAAAACATGTTTTTTGAGCCGCATACTCACCTCGATGTAAAATTATTGCTAACACTTAGTCTGGCACTGCTCAAAACCTTTGTAAAACTCGTAGGGCCAGTTCCACAGACAAGGCTTAAGCCTAGTCCTGGACTAAATCACACTTTCAATGTAAAATCTCTATTGAACATGCTTTTTAGTATAGGATTAGGCTTAATCCTTGTCTGTGAAACCAGCCCGTAAAGTTTTTGTAAAACTTAAGTAAAAAATAAATAAATAAATAAATTGTAAAGTACTCGCCGATACCGATACCAGCATTTTTGTGCGTATCGGTGGCCATGCCGATACTAGTATCGGTATCGGAACAACACTACTATGGATGTTACCATGTTACTACTATTAGATATTATTATATTATTATAATTATTATATTATATTATATTATATTATTATTAATAATAATTAATATTATTATATTAGATATATTAGATATATTAGATAGAGATGATTGGATACACTGACATTTGAAAATGTAAAGTGATTTGATCAGCATCACACCTTTTGCAGTTGACAGTTGAAGCCGTTGCTATGACTCATTCCGGTTCTATCTCATTCCCCTCAGAGATGGCGAGCCGTATCGGTTGTACAACCTGGATGTGTTCGCCTATGACTTATACAGCCGCCTCGGCCTGTATGGTTCAGTTCCGCTTTTACTAGCCCACAAGCCCGACAGAACTGTGGGTCTGTTTTGGCTCAATGCGTCTGAGACCCTGGTGGACATCCACTACACCCTCCATGATGAAGAGGTAAGACCCATCTCTTCAGGTTACACCTCAACTGCTCCTCCTGAGACATCCACTACCCCCCAGCACTGCGTCTCCTGAGATACACGCTTTTCCCCTCTACTGTGTCCCCTATGACTTCTACTGCCCCCCTTGTACTGTCTCTCTGTTCTCCACTGTCTATATATATACAGTATGTGTTACGACCCCCTAGATGGTCTAGGGAATAGGGGGGGTAACAATTAAATAAACCGGGGGGACAAGAATCAGAGGAGAAACGGCAATGCAAAATAAACAAGATTTATTGTAGAATAACAAAAACAGGTTTCCGTGAAACTCATGAACTCAAAACTACTCTATAAAACAAAGAGCTAATTCATCTATAATATTAATAATAACGAATAAAGTATCTAACTGGCCAAGTGGTAGACAACTACCAGACATCAAATACAAATAAGACTAAAGTGACACAAACATAAGATTAACAAACACAACCTACACAATACAAAACTACAGCTGTACTAACTAAGGCCCTGTCCACACCTATACGTTTTTTTGATAAACGTGGATTTTTATATTCGTTTTGGGGGGTTCGTCCAGACGCAAACGAGTTTTTGCCCTCTGAAAACGAAGATGTTTAAAAACGCCTGCCAGAGTGAAGATGTTTAAAAACGCTGTATATTCGCCGTATATTTTTGACGTGTGGACGAGATAGACAGAGTTTTTTGTATTTGTCACGTCATCATGTGCGTAGATTTCTATGATCATGCGCACTGCAGCTGTTTGCTGTTCCCTCCAACGTCATATCCTGGCACCAGTAACTACTTTGTTTACAACAGGCAACGGTGGTCGAGGCTACACAAGCGAGGAAAATGGATGTGAACAAAGTGCTTCTAGTTCTTTCACTGTTAACTGGACTTTTAACCTGTTCACAGATAAATGCACAGTTAATGATCGAGAACATTGAGAGACAGAGGCGTCTGATTGGCCAGCGGGGCTATGGGGACAATATTATATCGCCGACTACTGGTGTGGAATGCTCAATGACAGCGTTTATATTGCGTTCATGCGTATGCATGTGGACACAGATATTGTTTATAAACATGCTGGTGTGGACGGTAATATTTTTATATACGAAAAATGTTTATCAAAAAAACGTATAGGTGTGGACAGGGCCTTAACCAACACAAAACAACTCTCAAGTTGAAGTCTGACCCACTGGCACCGTCACTGTGTCTCTCCCAGGCTTTTATCCTCCCTCCACCCTTGATTGATGATTAATCAGGCCATCACCATGGCAATTGGTAGGAGGAAGGACAATCACCTGGGAGAGAACACAAGAAACAAACAAAACACAGAACTACACACACTACGGACGTAACAATATGTTACGGTACATGTGGGAACACGGTACATGTGGGAAAACTAGGGTTAGGGTTAGGTGCTACGTCGACTTGGTACGTGCTGGCATGTCTAACCCTAACCCTAACCTTAACCCTAGCACCTAACCCTAACCCTAGTTTTCCCACATGTACCGTTTTCCCACATGTACCGTAACATATATATATTTAAAAAGTTTTCCTTCTATCACTGAGACTGCCAATGGCCCCTGGCCTGAGCTGGATTATTCTTCCTGCTACGACTGGTGGATTGATGATTCACTTGCTTAGTCAAATGTATCGATTGTAAGTCGCTTTCGAATAAGGCGTCTGCTAAATGCCAAAAATGTAAATGTAATGTTACTAATCCCCATGGTGCGGTCCTGCTCCCTGCTCTCTCGGTCCTTAGCTTAGCTTACCTTAGCTTCCCCTCTGCATATTATTGTGGGATATAATTGATTCATAATAGATTTAGTAGAACTTATAAAGCACAAAGAGCTAAGATCAATTGTCTCCAAAGAGGCCTTTTATTAAGCAAAGTTACATGAGAGCAGAGAGAAACGAGCAGACCAATAAGCAAGAAGCAAAAGCCCAAAAGCCAAAAGCCCCCAACGATGGGTGGGACTCATACTTATAGAACTGTCCTTGGTCATGAGGACACTATTCTTGGGAACCAATCATATTATACAAATCTGTGATTACACAAGTTATGGGCCCTGTCCATAGTCAGAATGATTAACTGCGCCACAGATCTTGGCCCATCCCTTACAGGAAGGAAAAGGGCCTTCCTTGAGTGCTAGATTTGCCAAACTGTAGAGAGACTTACATTTCTCAGTGTAAAATGATATAAAACCACAACAATATCACTTCCACTCTGTTTCTGAGATGGATTTGTGAGCCGTGAGAAGTTGAAATGTGTATGAATTATAAGGTATGTTGCAGATCAATGTTTTTTTCAGAGCCTCCTAAAACTGTAGATTGAGAGCAGGGACGAGTAATAACATGTTTATGGTGGGCTTGAGTAAACAAGGTGGGGTGAAAGAAAGCGACCAGGAGGGATGAATGAACCGACCAGGCAGATGGGGAAGGGATAGCTGGCAAGTCTTTACAGGGTCAGAGGGAGGTTGCAGGGAGACACCAAAGGGGTTTCGAAATAGCAGGAACGGGTGGGTTAAGAAATGGCTTTGTAAACAGGATTTCAGCCAGATAAACAACAGGTGATAAGGCTGGGAAGGACAGATGGAATAGCATTTT
This sequence comes from Nansenia antarctica, assembly GCF_963989245.1. Lineage (NCBI taxonomy): Eukaryota > Metazoa > Chordata > Actinopteri > Argentiniformes > Microstomatidae > Nansenia > Nansenia antarctica. The sequence continues at coordinate 24,711,276 of NC_137674.1, read as the reverse complement.
AGGGCCAGAGGGGAGGTCAACACCATCCTTCCAGACAGGCTAGTGACCAAACTACTAGACCTGGGACTATCACACTCTATATGTGCATGGATCAAGGACTTCCTGTCTGACCGCCCCCAGAGGGTGCGGGTGGGCTCCCACACCTCCACAGCCCTCAGACTCAGCACTGGGTCCCCCCAGGGCTGCGTGCTAAGCCCCATCCTCTACAACCTCTACACCTACGACTTCACCCCCGTCCACCCCAGCAACTCCATCGTAAAGTTTGCAGACGACACCACCGTGGTGGGCTGCATCTCGGGGGGGGACGAGGCGGCGTACAGGGATGAGGTAGAGCAGCTGAGCAAGCTGTGCAAGGTTAACAACCTGCTGCTGAACCAGTCAAAGACCCAGGAAATCATCGTGGACTTCAGGAGGAAAAAATCTGAGGTCCAGCCCCTGCTCGTCGATGGAGGGAGCGTGGAGAGAGTCTCAACCCTCCGATTCCTGGGGGTGCACATACAGGAGGACCTGTCCTGGAAGATCAACACAGCAGCCATCATCAAGAAGGCACAACAGCGGCTCTACTTCCTGAGAGTCCTCAGGAAAGACCACATCGGACAGGAGATGCTGGTGACCTTCTACCGCTGCGCAGTGGAGAGTATCCTCACCTACTGCATCTGCATCTGGTTCTCCAGCTGCACAGCCGCAGAGAGGAATGCGCTACAGAGAGTCGTGAGATCGGCCCAGAAGATCACCGGCGCCCCCCTCCCCTCTCTGGAAGAGCTGTACAACACACGCTGCCTCAGGAAGGCCTCCAAGATCTCCAGAGACCCATCCCACCCTGGGTACGAACACTTTGCTCGGCTGCCCTCGAACAGGCGGTTCAGGACCATGTTCGCAAGGACAAACAGACTGAAGCTCAGCTTCTACCCCAGGGCCATTCAGGCCCTGAACACAGCAAAGACCTAGGTTCTAGGCCCTGGACAATCTAGACAAATTGATGGCAGCTACTAGATTGAAATCAAGTGTAATACTGAAACACAACTGTGTACATTTCAAACCTGCAAACTGCGACACTTTAAATGAATGTGCAATAACACTATGTGCAATATGACAACCCTAGGGTACATAAGGTTCAGAGAATAGGAAATGTTAGAATAGGTATAGCATAGCATAGAGTACAGCACAGTGTTTTATTTGTATAGTATAGTATAGTGGATAGTGTACATAGCCTTTATTTATGTAAACCAGCTCTTTTCCCTTCTTGTTTTTAGTTCTTTTTTTTTTCCTAGCACCAGGGGAGTCCCCCCTCCCAAATTTCGTTGTTTGGTACCTGTACTATATCAATGACAATAAAGTCATCATTCATTCATTCATTCATTCAGGTAGACACTTACAGCCAATTGGCTTAGACCAATATATGTAAATGAGCAATGTGGGAAGTTACTGGTTGAGAGATATACGGAAGGTTTTTGGAACAAGGGGGGAGATGCTTTTGCAAACGGATCTCGACTGTATGCTATTGTGCTTTACAATAAATGCAGTCTAACTTGAACAATCAACAACTCTGATTTCTGTGATAATTTACTAGTCAGTAATTGAGTAAAGATAAATAAGATATTGAAAGAATTGCCCACGATAAACTGTAGAGAGACTTCAATTCTCAGTATAAAATTATAGAAAACCACAACAATATCACTTCCCCTTTGACTCTGTTTCCTGTTTCCTGTCTCTTGACACCCAGGATGACAGTGCCCCCCCCCCTGTGAAGAGGCAGAGGCTCCCCCCTCAGACAGAGGTCCACTGGATATCAGAGAGCGGCGTCATTGATTGCATGATCTTGCTCGGACCCACTCCAGCCCAGACCTTCACTCAGTACGCTGAGCTGACAGGTCCTCAGAAACAAAACTCTCTGTTGTTGTTTTAAACAACACAGGCCGATTATATTATGCTGATAACTTGTTATAGTACATTTCATGAGCTTAGAATGATAAGGTTCTATCTCCGTTTAGGGTAGTTCAGAGATATTGAGCGTCAAAGTTTTTACATTCCATTATGTTTTGTGAGATGGAACCTTTGTATTTTATGAATTACTAACTCAAACATGTCAACATTTTAAAAATAACATCACACAGGCATTAATAAACACCTAATGGATCAGATTATGTAAAAAATCAATTTTGACAGAAATGGAGATAGAACCTTATAATTCTAATGTCACGATTTGTAGATCACTTTTATCAGTCAATAAACATTATACTGTTCATCAGGTTCTGATTCTCATTTAGCCTCATGTATTATTTTTCCTGCTAGGGTACCAAGCCATGCCACCTCTCTTCTCCCTGGGGTATGTAATGGATTTTTCACATGTATGGCAGTTCATAATGCTCTATACTGCATCTTGTAAAGGATTTTAACATGTATGTATTGTATATACTGTATGTGTTACGGTACATGTGGGAATACGGTACATGTGGGAAAACTAGGGTTACCTAACCCTAACCCTACCCCTAACCCTAACCTTAACCCTAGCACCCTAGCACCTAACCCTAACCCTAGTTTTCCCACATGTACCGTAACATATGCATGGTCTATCCATTTTCACATAGAGTGTAACAGTAGATTTCCTGGAGTAATTTCCTGTGGGATTGTTGAGAGTCTGGCTGTCCTGTTTATGAACACAGAGCCCTGGTTGAGGGCCTTGTGTTCATGGACAGTGATGGAGTGCAGACTCGTTATCAATGTTGTGACTATGTTGACAATATATCAAATGTACAATGTGAAAGTTGTGTGGCGGTCTTTGAAAGCTTCCCACTGAGAGGTTGATTTGACTGTCCCAACTCGAGTTGTGAAAGATAATTTTCTTTAATAAATATTATACCTAGATTTAAAGCAAGTTCCTATCTTGAGTCTCATAATTAATCCACAACAGGTACCACCAGTGCCGTTGGAACTATGATGACCAGTGGGACGTGATGGCTGTAGATGCTGGGTTTGACCGTCACAGCATCCCTTATGATGTAATCTGGCTGGACATCGAGCACACAGATGGTAAACGCTATTTCACCTGGGACCCACGCCTCTTCCCTGATCCAGTTAGACTACAGCGCCACCTGGAGGACAAGAAGAGAAAGGCGAGTGTGATTATTGTTTAAAATCAATGAGATGGTTGATATTTATGCAAATCTGAAGGATATTTTAAGTGTCTATACACCAGGGTTCCCACGCTGGTCTTAAAAAGCCTTCAAGTGTAAAATCCAGCAATCCGATTTATTTACAAGGCCTAAAAAGGTCCCACACTTCAGTTACTAGGTCTAAAAAACGAGGTGCTAGGTCTTAAAAATGAGATTAGCTTGTCCTGCAAGGAAATCAGTCTGACCACATCTATTTACGCGGAAATTGATCAAGCTGGAACCAAAGAAAAGCCAATTTGTGATGTTAGAATTATACGGTTCTATCTCCATTTTTGTCAAAATCGATTTTTTTACATAATCTGATCCATTAGGTGTTTATTAATGCCTGTGTGGTATTATTTTTAAAATGTTGACATTTTTGAGTTAGTAATTCATAAAATACAAAGGTTCCATCTCACAAAACATAATGGAATGTAAAAACGTTGACGCTCAATATCTCTGAACTACCCTAAATGGAGATTTATAAGAATTAGAGTTTAGAGATTAGAGCTAATTATAACCTTATAATTCTAAGATCACGAATTCGCTGCCCCCGGGAGAAATGATTGGCGAACGAAGCAACATAGCACACGCCTTTGTTTCGAGTTGGCTGTCGTTTAGTTTAGTTGTGAGTTTCCTCATATGGTGTCGCGAATAGGTCTAAAATTGTATACAAAGAGGTCTAAAAAAAGGTCTAAAAAGGTCTTAAATTCGACTTGTTGAAACTTGTAGGAACCCTGATACACATTTTATACCTGCAGTTGGTGGTCATCAGTGACCCCCACATCAAGGTTGACCCAGAATGGACGTTATACTGTGAGGCGAGAGATGGAGGCCATTTTGTGAGAGACAGAGAAGGGCAGCTTTATCAGGGCTCCTGCTGGCCAGGTAAGTGTCATCATGGGTTATGCAAAATTATACAACAGTTAGTTCCGACCAAGTAATTTGATTGGACAAGAGGCATTCCATGAGTGCTGATATACAGTATAACAGCACTGGGACTTTTAACTATATGTATCACTCCGAAATGACCGTTAATACAAAGTAGCTAGCCTGCAGATGTTTGTGTTCAGGTTACTAGGCAACAGTCCAGTTGCGGAACAATTTTTTCTTGACGGAGCCAAAATAAAAGATTATATAAACAAACAAATCATAATCTGTTTTCACTTATTACTGTTAACTAATAAATTGCGCTGTAGAACTGTTGTATAAAAGCAATATCACACTCGAGGTCGTGCTGTTATACTGAATATCAGCACGGCAGTGATTCGGTCGTAGGTACGAGGCCGCACTCCCTCTCGTGTGATATTGCAAAATGAATAACGTCTCCCTCTGTCTCTCACATGGCTATCATTAGTCTATGTCACCCTTACCCCCTCCCCTCATAGGTGAGTCCTGTTATCTGGATTTCAGCAGCCCAGCCACTCGGGCGTGGTATTCCAGATGCTTTGCCTTGGACAAGTACCCTGTGAGTGTGGGAGTGGGAGCACACCGTTCTACTAAGCTGCCTGGAACATGCTGGCTCACTCAATAATCTTGAGTCTTGAAAACTAATTCACCATTCGCATTCATTTCATTTCCTGTTTGCCGCTGCTATGTTTATGAGTTTGTTTCTATCGACCTTTCTATCTATCTGCCTGTCAGGGCTCCACTTCATCACTGTTTGTGTGGAACGATATGAACGAACCCTCTGTGTTCACGGGGCCAGAACAGACCATGCCTAAGGACGCAGTGCATTCTGGGGGCTGGGAACACAGGGAATTACACAACCTGTATGGCTTTCATCAGGTGAGCTCAGTTAGGATATGAAACAGTAAAGAAGCAATGGAACTATGTGTACCAGACCAGTCATGTTTTCAACCTGTCCCTCCCTCCCAGCACATGGCCACGGTGGAGGGCTTGATAACTCGCTCTGGGGGCTCACAGAGACCCTTCGTCCTCTCTCGCTCCTTCTTCGCAGGGTCTCAGAGACTCGGTAAGTCAGTCATATATGCAAAAAAACAGATTTTCCATGATTTGCAAGGCTTCAGAATTGCAGAGTTGTGGCCCAATTCACCAAAGTAATAATCAATACAGTAAATAACTGCCGTTAGTTAATTTATGTGTTCAGTACATGTGTGTGTGTGTCAATCTATCTGCTACAGGCCCAATATGGACAGGTGATAATGTGGCCACCTGGGAGTACTTGAAGATCTCCATCCCGATGCTTCTGTCTCTGAGTGTTGCAGGCATAGCTTTCTGTGGAGGTGAGTCTACGTGGTTAACTTGGGGGGGACAGCAGAATAAAGGGGCAAGGAGTGGAAACATGGCACACAACTAGGACTATGGCAGCTATTCAGTTGTTAAGTCGTGACGTGTTTCCGGGTCCAGAGTTGGCTGAGGTGCTTTCTTCGAAATGCCGCAGTAATAATAATAATTCATTATATTTGTATAGCGCTTTTCCGAGGCTCAAAGACGCTGACAATATGGGAAAAACAGGAAAGTGCTGTGTCCCTTGTTGTATGAATAGATCCCAGTCTAAAAAACGATTGAACTGTGAACTGTCATTCTACCGCTTTAGTACACTGGTACTCTGGTGAGTTTTTTTTTTTAAATTTGGGTTAGGGAAATTGCTAAACGTCAAGTTTAGACTTAGCCATCAGACTTAACAACCGAATAGCACAAGGACACACAATTGCCTATTTGATGTTTTCTATCTCTATTCACTCTCTCTATTCCAGCTGATGTTGGTGGGTTCGTGCAGGACCCAGACCCAGAGCTGCTGGTACGCTGGTACCAGGCCGGAGCCCTGCAGCCCTTCTTCAGAGGCCACTCCGCCAAGGAGACAAAGCGCAGAGAGCCTTGGCTCTTCGGGGACGAGGTCACCGCTGCCATCCGCACTGTGATCCGGCGACGGTACTGCCTACTGGCCTACTGGTACACCCTCTTCCACCAGGCTCACACCTCCGGCCTGCCTGTCATCAGGTGAGTGCTGCCCTCTGCTGTTTGATTTGTGGTTGTGCGTCAGTCAGAGTAGTGTCAGAGTAGCTTCATGATCACCGGCCTGATTAAACCTTACCGCTGTGTATTCTCTGCAGACCGCTGTGGGTGGAGTTCCCCACAGAGCACAGCACCTTCACTGTGGACAACCAGTACATGATTGGTAACTATTGTACTGGGGGACGAGTCCCTCTCTTCACATTGTTTCCATATAAGTTGAACTCATGATTTATCTCTGACTGTACCCTATTCAGACTCTACCTTCTGTCCGTTCAGGAGGCGCCCTGCTAGCCTGTCCTGTAACTGAATGTGGTGTTCAAGAGGTCAAGGTTTTACTTCCTGGATCTAGTGAGGTAGTTATTATTATTTTTATTTTTTTATTTTTTTACTCAACCCAAATATAAATGGTATATGCCTATATGTGTAACTATGTGATACTGTATATGTGTGATGCTTTCTGTCTTTTCTTGTCTGTTATAGATGTGGTATGACGTCCAGTCTGCTCAGGCGTTCGGTGGAGGCAGGACAGTGAATCTCCCAGTGACTCTGGACACAGTAAGGGTCTTAAACGTGCTGCACACAGCTCCACACAGCTCCACACAGCTCCACACAGCTCCACACAGCCCCACACAGCTCCACACAGCTCCACACAGCCCCACACAGCCCCACACAGCTCCACACAGCTCCACACAGCTCCACACAGCTCCACACAGCTCCACACACCTCCACACAGCTCCACACAGCTCCACACAGCTCCACACAGCTTCACACAGCCCCACACACCTCCACACGGCTCCACACACCTCCACACAGCTCCACACACCTCCACACAGCTCCACACAGCTCCACACAGCTCCACACAGCTCTACAGAGCTCCACACAGCTCCAAACAGCTCCACACAGCTCCACACAAATGGAGGGATCGGCCGGTTGAGGCCAGAGGACAGTATACTACCTGTACTATACTACTACCTGTACTACCTGTAATTCTCTTTGCCAACACTTCTCTAGGCCCTTCTGTCGATGCTCTAGCTCCCCTTGGCTCAAACATCTGCTCATCAGTCAGAAATCTTGCAGTGATTTTTGACAGTGACTTCAAATTTACCAAGCAGGTCTGCTCTGTGGTCAAAAAAAAAAATCACCTCAGACTCCTCGCTAAAACAAGGGCCTATCTTCTGCAGAAGGACCTAGAGAAGGTGATCCATGCCTTCATTACAACCCGGCTGGATTACTGCAGGTAGTACAGGTAGTAGTATAGTACAGGTAGTAGTACAGTACAGGTAGTAGTATAGTACAGGTAGTAGTATAGTACAGGTAGTAGTATAGTACAGGTAGTAGTACAGTACAGGTAGTAGTATAGTACATGTAGTAGTGCAGTACAGGTAGTAGTACAGTACAGGTAGTAGTGTAGTACAGGTAGTACATTACAGGTAGTAGTACAGTACAGGTAGTAGTATAGTACAGGTAGTAGTACAGTACAGGTAGTTGTACAGTACAGGTAGTACAGTACAGGTAGTAGTATAGTACAGGTAGTAGTACAGTACAGGTAGTAGTACAGTACAGGTAGTAGTGTAGTACAGGTAGTACATTACAGGTAGTAGTACAGTACAGGTAGTAGTATAGTACAGGTAGTAGTACAGTACAGGTAGTAGTACAGTACAGGTAGTAGTACAGTACATGTAGTAGTACAGTACAGGTAGTAGTACATTACAGGTAGTAGTATAGTACAGGTAGTACAGTACAGGTAGTAGTACAGTACAGGTAGTAGTACATTACAGGTAGTAGTATAGTACAGGTAGTAGTATAGTACAGGTAGTACAGTACAGGTAGTAGTACAGTACAGGTAGTAGTACATTACAGGTAGTAGTATAGTACAGGTAGTAGTACAGTACAGGTAGTAGTACAGTACAGGTAGTAGTACAGTACAGGTAGTAGTACAGTACAGGTAGTAGTATAGTAAAACAGTATAATCCTAATGTGTGATGTGTCTCTCACCTCTCCCCTGCCTCCTCCAGGTGCCTGTGTTCCAGCGGGGGGGCACGGTGGTCCCCAGGAGAACCGGCTGTGGCTCCTGCACTGCTGACCTGAAGAGTTTCCCCTTCTTCCTCACTGTGGCCTTAGACTCAACGGTGAGGAGCCAGACAGGAGGAAGACAACACATCAATGTTGCTGATGTGACTTCCTGTAAAAGTCCTTGCAGTCGAACCACTTTGAGCTAACTGTGGAAACAACACACACATTCCTATTTGACCATAACATCTTCACTGGAGCCTATGTCCCCTCTAGGGCTGTGCTGAGGGAAGTGTGTACCTGGATGACGGCCACTCATTCAGTTACCGGGACAGGAAGTACTTCTGCCTCCGCAGGTTCAGCATGGTGTCAGGTAGTCTGGTCTGCTGGTGAGTCCATGCTCCAACTTCCAAGAGAAGGTTCTAGTTTATATGTGACAGCAGCTGGTGAAAGAAGTCGGAAACAAGTCGGCAAACCAATCAAAATGTTCAGACTTTCATTCTGAAAAATATAAATAAAATGTCAACATTGTTGAAAACCAATGATACACACTCGCTAGTCAAGCCAAAACATTGCAATCCAATGGATTGGGTGAGTAATCCCCCCCACTACTCTACACTAACTAGGTAGTGGTGGTTAGGATTACTCACTGAATCCACTGCGTTGCAGTATTTTGGTTCAGAATAAAAGTTTTTTTCACATTTGCTCGGTTGCCGACTTGTTCCTGCTTTCACCAGCTGCTCGTGAGCTTAGAATGATAAGGTTCTATCTCGGTTTAGGGTAGTTCAGAGATATTGAGCGTCAAAGTTTTTACATTCCATTATGTTTTGTGAGATGGAACCTTTGTATTTTATTAATTACTTACTAAAAAATGTCAACATTTAAAAAAAAATAACACCACACAGGCATTAATAAACACCTAATGGATCAGATTATGTAAAAAACTAAATTTTGACCAAAATGGAGATAGAACCTTATAATTCTAACGTCACGATATGCTGTCACATGTTGTGTGGCCGATGATTCAAGATCGAGGGGTAGAGGACAACCCTACTTGATGCTAGGCTAACCCAAGGTCATCATTGTACGCCCCCTAGCTGTGGCGATGTGGAGGGCCTGTCTGTCCCAGACTGTGTGGTTCAGTCCGTCTCCATCCTGGGGGTGAAGAGGAAGCCGTCTGCAGTGACGGTGCGCGTCTCAGGTGAGCATCAGTGACATCTCGTGACGTTATAATTATAAGGTTCTATCTCAATTTTTTGAGTTTTTTACATAATCTGATCCATTTTTAAAATGTTGACATTTTTGAGTTAGTAATTCATAAAATACAAAGGTTCCATCTCACAAAACATAATGGAATGTAAAAACTTTGACGCTCAATATCTCTGAACTACCCTAAACGGAGATAGAACCTTATAATTCTAAGCTCACGATCTTATATCAGCATCGCATATAATTCAATTTGATACTGAAAGCATTCTCTATGGAAGCAATTGACCATGAGAGGAAGGGGGTTGTGGACTCATTTACCACTGGTACAGGGTTGTGGCACAAGGCGAAGCCGAGTAGGAAAACCCTGTACAGTGGTAAATGAGTCCACAACCCCCGCCCACGAATGGTAAATTGCTTTTCTACAATAGCCACCACATAATATAAAAAAGTAAATACACAGTTGTAACATTAAATTTATGTATTTACAATCAATAATCGTTTCAGAATACATATATCCTTCCGCCACAGAATAGTCCCATAAACCAGATCAACCATTGCATTGTAGGTCAGCACAGGTGTTCTTAATCAGACTGATTGGGAGGCGCATTGATACTGGAAATGCGGTCTGAACTGAGGGTTGTTGGGGTATTTACCACTGTTGCTAGACAATCAGAATCCAGTATCCACACATGCTGTTGTAGAATCTGCTGTATTATAGATACTGTCAGGGCTCACAAGTCTCACGCATTGGGCGTGAGACACACGCATTTCAACCCGTTCACACGCTTACACGCCACACCTTGTCTCACGCCCAATGCGTGAGACTTGAGAGCCCTGTACTGTACAATATGTGACAGCAGCTGGTAAAACCGGGAAGAAGTCGGCAGCCTATCAAATGTTCCGACTTTTATTTCCTGAAAAATGTAAATAAATTTCAACATCGTTGAAAATCAACGACACACTCGCTGCCGTCTTTGTTCCTGGTTTCACCAGATGCCGTCACATGTAGTGTTGAAAGCATAGCAAACAAAAAAACAGGTGAAAAATGTCCTCAGCCTTCCGCACTTCAGGACCTTAGGCTCTCTCGTTTTGTTGACAGGCATAAAGACGGACGCCCCAGTCGGGTGTCGGTTTGAGGAGGCCCGGCACACGGTCACGTTGGAAGGCCTGAACCTCAGAGTGGCAGAAGACTGGAACATTCAGATAGAGTAGGGCTCTTGGGGTGGCTGTGGCGCAGGAGGTAGAGCCGCCGTCTAATGAACGCAAGGTTGGCAGATCGGCGGTTCGAGCCCCGGCTGGCCACATGTCGAAGTGTCCTTGGGCAAGACACTGAACCCCAAATTGCTCCCAGTGAGCGGGCCGGCCGGCGCTTTCCGCTTTCCGCCATTGGTGTGTGAATGTGTGTGTGAATGGGTGAATGAGAGGCCGTTGTAAAGCACTTTGGATAAAGGCGCTATATAAGTGCAGTCCATTTATGTCCTCCTGTGCATACTGCTCGATTCTATTGTTCTTGTGGGAATGAAAGAAAGTCATTCTTAATGTTATTGTTTTTTCAATGACAAACGACTAGAGAGAGAGAGAGATATTATATATGGATATACACTGTAGGTGGTTGTTGATTCATGATATAGAATACATGAGAAATAAATTGGCTAAGGCAAAATCACAACCACAAATCGAATCATCTATAATAACGTTTCTATAGCCCCCAAACATCATTTTAAATGTGTTTTTTTACTTATAGATCAAAGTAGACGTGGTAGTTATAGTAACGTTTTTGCCATGAGATGTCGAGCGGTGACATGACAGCTGTTTGTGATGAATGTTTACATAATAGAATAGGCCAATAAATGAAAGAACTGACCTCTTAGCAGCTAGAGGTCAAAACAGATCCTTTGTCCTCCATTGGCTGGTATTTTTAGTTGCAGTGGTGAACTATTACTCTCTATGGTGTCAATGAAACAACAGTGAGTATTGTGGCTAAAGCTGACTACGCTTGAAACACCTGACCTTGTCCCTTGTCCCAAAGGTCTAAGTCTGTGTTTCATGCTGGAACAGGAGAAGGACGTCGTCAGGTGTTTTTTGACATTATGCACTTTGACATAGCATAGCAACGTCACATTGAGGGTTACGTTTATATCATCGATGACCAATCAACTGATCTTGCACATCTAAGCATTTCAGCTTGCTTTTTTTTTATCAAGTCTGTCTTGGTGGGGGCGGGGGGGGATGGCATCACAGGTGGTGATTCCGAATGTCCATGTTTATCTATGTCTGTTTTGACTGGGTGTGATTGGATCTGTGTGCCGAAGCTATCAGCGTATATAAGACACAATGGATCGCAGTTATACTCACAGTGACAAAAAAAAATCGATGGTTTACCTCACAGCATTTCGCCCTGCGCTAGTTGTGCTGAGACTGCTCAATGCTGAGCTCCATTGAGAATAGGTTTAAAGGTTTTGAATGCCTTCTGCTGAGGCAGGGCATCCACCGACCACTCTTTACATGTGCTGTGGTGCTGCCCACCGCCCTTTGTGTCGCCCAACAATAATGGCACGAGAGCACCACAGCCGGGGAAAGGTCATTGTTCAGTGACCAATGGGAATGCAACAAATAGAAGACCTTTATGTGTGTATGCATGTGTGTGTGTGTGTGTGTGTGTGTGTGTGCGTGTGTGTGTGTGTGAGAGAGAGAGTGTGTGTGTGTGTGTGTGTGTGTGTGTGTGCGTATGTGTTGTGTGTGGTGCATGCTAATGTAGATGTGAATGCATGTTAAGTGAATGTCTTTTAGGTCTGCCTTTTGCGTCTACTCTATGACCAAGGGAGTGAAGTGGGACGTCATCCAAAGGAGTAGCCAATCAGAGATTAGTTGTTTGGATTTATGCCAGGGTTTTTTAGGCTTGTAAGACTTTAGTGGAAGTGGCAAAAGCCAGTTTAAAAAAAAAATCAGGTGAGACAAAATGCCCTACACACCGTCCGGCTTTTTCTGCGACCGGTTGATCCGGGAGCGGGAGCGCAGAGATGGGGAAGGCTCCCTCAGCAAGCCCCTGCGCTTCAGCGGACAGGACTTCACCACCCTCAAACAGGAGTGCCTCCAGAAGAAGGCTCTGTTTGAGGACGACACTTTCACCGCCACAGTGGAGTCCCTGGGATACAAGGAGCTCGGGCACAAGTCCAACAAGGTCAAGAACATCGTCTGGAAGAGGCCCAAGGTAGGCGGTTGGTGATATGGGTGGCGAGTGGCGGTACACGATACAGGGGCACGTGGAGAGGAGTATTGGTCAGAAGGTTTTTACTAAACAGGGGAAGGACACGCATAAGGGCGGTGGGATGTTATCGACAGTTTTGCGACTACAAAGCCACACGTGGAAGTATCAGGATTTCTTATTTTTTTCTGCTGTGATTCAGAGATTCACTCATATTTAAGGAATCTTAACATCTCAGCTCTCTTCTGTGGAACCAGTACAAATGGTCAACTGATGGTCAACATTTGGGACGTCTGGGAGACTCATTATCATTCATGTGTGGAATGCTAATAGTATATGTTATGGTTACACAAAACATAAGGTTAGAAGGGTTCCGAATGGTTAGAAAACACGCTCTTCAGATATGTTTTGCATCAGGAGAACATCAGGAGAGTGGGGCAAATTTCTGCTATATTGGTGTATGAATGCTTCTTTTTTACTTAGTGCTTTTTTCTGATCAGCATTCTATGTTTGGGCTTCGTCCATGACACATAGGCCAATAGCATTTATCACATTGTAACATTAACATGTTCTGACTTTGTCTGTCTCGGGTGTTCAAGTCTTTGAGAATTTGCTTTCAAAGTGTTTCCCTCTGTCAATTTGCTGGCACCTGTATTCCAGCATCATGTAACGTGTGAATTGGTCACAGAGAAGAAATCATTTTGTGGCACATAAATTCTTAGAGGAAAGGTCATGATTACTAGTTATTAATCAGTAGAGAGGTTATGGGTGCCAAACAGAAACTTCAGCATCATTTTGTTGTATATTATACTCTATATTACTGATGTGCTGCTCTTTGTTGATGTTTTTTGTTGAACACTGTACAGTATATACTATATGTATATATTAGTCAGCAGTAATCTAGCCATCTATTCCCAGGTATTTTCCCCTCATATCCATAAAGAGGCGAGTTTCAGCTTTCAACCCAGCACACACGTGAGACAATCCCATTATGTACCAAGTACTCAAAATGGAGCATAATGCATAATGCATTGACGTAGGCAAACGGGAGCAAATCCTGGCTGTCAGCACTCCCCTCTCCATATCCACCTGCATACAATCACACTGCATACAATCACACTGCTGTGTGTTGCTGTAGTGTTGTGCCCTACAGTGCCTGCTGTATTGCATTTACATAATTACATAATACTACACTGACAGTCACGTGACCTGTTTTTATTAGGTACCTACACTGTTCTAATTGACGCTCATTAAGTAATTAAGATTGTAACCATTGTAAACCGTTATAGAATGTGCTGCACATTTTTCAGAAGTATAATCTGACCCACCCAAGCATGACTTCCTTACCTGTTTACCTTACTCAGGTATACACCCCTTTGTTCTCGGGATATATCACGGTCAGATTGATTTCTGATATGATTCAATAGACAGACGAGGGTATTGTACATGATGAAGTTTGGTATGGGTTTGAGATTGATACATTTACATTTGACATGTTTGGCATTTATCAGACGCCTTATTCCAAAGCGACTTAGCCTACACTCAATACATTTGACTAAGCAAGTGAGTCATCAATCCACCAGTCGTAGCAGGAAGAGTGATCCAGCTCAGGCCCGGGGCCATTGGCAGTCTCTGTGATAGAAGGAAAAATCTATCACCATCTTCTAAACCTAGACTTTTTATTTTATTTATTTATTTATTTTTATTATATCGACAATATATCCATGGCGATATAATAAAAGATTGGTAGTTTCCTTTGATGGGTAATGAACCAGTCTAAGAGGCCATAATGCTTATGTCCTGTCTGCTACTCAGACACCATACAGCGCTACATCACCTCCTCAATGCTGCTGTTATATTCTTATCTGTATTAAGTATATACTGTATACCTCCTGATATATATAGGAACAAGGAAATGTTGTTATGAAACGCTGTAGAATGTCTACTTTTTATGGGAACTGAAATTAGGAACTATATTTTATGGGAACATAAATTGGAACTCAATTGGAACCGAAATTGGATCTCAATTTCAGTTTGTCAATAGGTTAACCCTACTTTCAGAGCAAAATGTGGGTACCGGTACACACATTTGGGTACACACATTTGGCCAGTCCATATGATGCTATTTTCTATGTGTCTGCAGGAGATCTGTGAGAACCCTCAGTTCATTGTGGGCGGAGCCAGCAGGACAGACATCTGCCAGGGGGATCTGGGTAAATTATGCCTCATAAACAATACACTCACAAACATGTGCTGATGCCGTTGCTACAATGATGAACATGTGTTTATCACCACTCTTGCTGGTTTGTTGTTAACCTGGGAGAAAGGTGAGTAAGACGTCGCTGACCCCCAGGGTATGGTGACTGGTCAGGGGTTCTGGCTGAGGGAGGAACAGAGAGAGAGAGAGGTTGTGTGTCCTGCGAGGAGGAAGGAGGATGTACCAGAGGCCATAGGGCAGTAAACCTGACATTTTGGAGTGGAAAACATCCCAGCTATTCCCAGCACACAAGCTCTCCATCACCAGTGGCCTCTCCATATTGTGCTTACTCTTTTGGAAGGGAATCCAACTAGCAGCACTTCTCATTGTTGTGGCGTCCAGGCGTGGAATAAAGGGGTCCAGTGGGACAAAGGTCCAGGCAGGCTGTGCTGCCCCCCTCCCCACTCAGAACTTACATTGTTCACACTGTCAAACACCCTGGCATACACACCTGGACAATCATAAAACCCCTAGGTCAGCATGGAGAGGTAGCTAAAGGTAAAGTTTTTTTTTTTTTTTTGAGTGGGGGGGCAGTCCCGTCCCGCTCATGTTTTATCATTTTATTGGAGAGATATTAGTGAAGACAGACAGGAAAGAAGTAAGGAGAAGAAGGGAGAGAGAGAGGGCATGTCAGCAGGGCATGGGCTGACTATCGACTATAACTTGACATTAGTATTGTTTTAGATATCAAATCACAATGATGAAGGTATAGATCTAACAAAGACATGACAAGTATATTATATTGTACATCTAAAAATGATCAAAGAATCAAATCCCTCAGTTAGAGAGTGTTGACGTTGTGTTTACGTCCGTGTCTGTAGGTGACTGCTGGCTGTTGGCTGCCATCGCCTGTCTGACTCTGAACGAGAAGCTTCTCTACAGGGTCGTCCCTCAGGAGCAGAGCTTCTCAGATGGTTATGGGGGTATCTTCCACTTCCAGGTCAGAATGGGGCCCTTCAAATAACCGTTATATATGTTACGGTACATGTGGGAATACGGTACATGTGGGAAAACTAGGGTTAGGGTTAGGTGCTACGTCGACTTGGTACATGCTGGCATGTCTAACCCTAACCCTAATCCTCTCCCTAACCCTACCCCTACCCCTAACCTTAACCTTAGCACCTAACCCTAACCCTAGTTTTCCCACATGTACTGTATTCCCACATGTACCGTAACATATAGACCGATATCAATTACTTTAATCTTATGGTCTTCTTAATCTTAATGGTCATCATGGTTAATCTCAATTCTCCTGTGATATGTTGTCCGTCCTCCAGTTCTGGCGCTATGGCGACTGGGTTGATGTTGTCATTGACGACCGCATCCCCACAGTTAACAACCAGCTGGTGTTCACCAAATCAGCTGAGAGGAACGAATTCTGGAGTGCCCTCCTGGAGAAAGCCTACGCCAAGTACGTAAGACAAGGACATCCGCCTCAGAGTCCAGATGAATGGACTATCAAGGAAGCAATTGACCATGAGAGGGCGGGGGTTGTGGACTCATTTACCACTGGTACAGGGTTGTGGCACGAGGCGAAGCCGAGTAGGAAAACCCTGTACAGTGATAAATGAGTCCACAACCCCCGCCCTCGAATGGTCAATTGCTTTTCTACAACAGCCACCACATAATATAAAAAATAAATACACAGTTTTAACATTAAATTCATTTATTTACAATCATTAATAGTTTCAGAATTCATATATCCTTCCGCCACAGAATATAGTCCCATAAACAAGATCAAGTAGGTCAGCACAGGTGTTCTTAATCAGATTGATTGGGAGGCGCATTGATACTGGAAATGCGGTCTGAACTGAAGGTTGTTGGGATATTTACCACTGTTGCTAGCCAATCAGAATCCAGTATCCAAACATGCTGTTGGAGAATAGTAGTAGGATTTGCACAGTGAACAAGAGTATCAGTATCATGTATCAGAATCATACCGTTTGGTCATACTGTAGTGTACATGGCTTGTTTTTTAGTTTTATACCATTATAATAAGGAACATGTTCTGACGGTGAAGTATTTTCACCCCTGTTTGACTGTTGTATTTCTGTTTTCTGTCCCACTTCCTGCTCTCCCTTCTCCTGGTGCACTGCAGGCTCCACGGCTCCTACGAGGCTCTGAAGGGTGGCAACACCACAGAGGCCATGGAGGACTTCACCGGAGGTGTGACAGAGTTCTACGAGATGAAAGAGGCCCCCAAGGAGCTGTACAAGATCATGAAGAAGGCCCTGGAGAGAGGCTCCCTCATGGGCTGCTCCATCGACGTAAGTCTCCTCAGCGTCGATTCCAACTGACACTAGGAAGACATTTGATGAAATGGTGACGTTAGAATTATAAGGTTCTATCTCCGTTTCGAGTTCTCCAATCTCGAGTTTTTTTACATAATCTGAACCATTAGGTGTTTATTAATGCCTGTGTGGTGTTTTTTTTTTTAAATGTAGAAATGTTTTAGTTAGTAATTAATAAAATACAAAGGTTCCATCTCACAAAACATAATGGAATGTAAAAACTTTGACGCTCGATATCTCTGAACTACCCTAAACGGAGATAGAACCTTATTAATTCTAAACTCACAGAATGTAAAACCAAAGAAATGTACAGTATACTCTATTCCATAACATTACAAGGCAGGTCTTCATTGGTCCATGATTCATTAATGTGCCTCACGACTTCCTTGTTCCTCTAGTCCCTGGTGCCAGCCCGCTTTGAGACCCGTACTGTGACAGGACTTGTGAAGGGCCATGCCTACTCTGTGACTGCCGTGGAGGAGGTGAGAACGGACCAGAACTGAACTAGGATATGTGTGGACTAGAATATGTGTGGACTTTGACCTCTAGTCTAGTTTGTCACTCTCGTTGTATTTGTTCTTTGTTTTGTTTTTCTGTTCTGACTGTCTGACTGTCTGTCTATGAAATCTGTTAAGCGTCCTTGGGTTTGAGAAAGGCGCTATATAAATCTATGATATTATTATTATTATTATTAGTCAAGAGTCAAGAGAGTCAAGAGTCAAGAGTCAAGAGTCACTTTATTGTCCCATCACTGGGAAATTTGTATTGGGCTTACACCCCACAGCAGCCAACAAAGAGCAACAGACAATACAGGATATTAGCACACAAACAGAAGGCGGACCTGATTAAAACAAGAGTGGAAATAAAATGATTATTATTATTATTATTATTATGATATGTGTGGACTATGATATGTGGGGACTATGATATGTGTGGACTATGATATGTGGGGACTATGATATGTGTCGACTATGATATGTGTCGACTTGTATGACATGTTGTGTTGTCATCTTGACTGATTTCTACTGTTCATATGATTTCCCAGTGTAAACAGTCCCAGCATAAGGAGTCTAAGGTGTGTTTGGTGCGTCTCAGGAACCCCTGGGGTCAGGTGGAATGGAACGGGCCCTGGAGTGACAAGTGAGTGACACTTTTGCACCTTTGATGATGAATGCCATTTAAACAGCTCTGTACTGTAACCTAATATTCATACTCCTCCTGACAATGAATCATGCAGTGGTGTAGTCTAGTGTTTTCTAGAGGGTATACTGTGATTCTTCCCTCCCAGCCTCATATCGTTCATTTCGGAATGCCATAAAAATAAATCTGCGCTCCCTGTCTAACGTTATATCTAACATTACATGTTATAAGGCTGATCTGTGCATGATAGTACTGCATTTTGACATATTTCATGTCGCATCTCCCCCCTTTGATGGTATATGACGCTATAGTCAGTCCCAATGGTCCAAAAGTCAAGTGCTTCGTAACACAGACGGGGTGAATTTTCTGAATGAAAGTGAAAGTTCTGTCACAAAACGCCGTTACGTATCCTCGCACATTTTTAAGTGGGTATATGGAAATCCTTGGCCTTTCCTAGTGGGTATACAGCGTATTCCTGCGTATCACGTAGACTACACCACTGGAATCATGTGAACCTCTGTATACTGTATCATATTCCTCTGTTACTCCCTGTCTACAGCTCCAAGGAGTGGACCTCTCTCTCTAAGACAGAGAAGGATAAACTGCAGCACCAGAATGCTGAAGACGGAGAGTTCTGGTGAGCGTTTTGCCTCCCTGAACAGATTTCAGTTTGTGATGTTAGAATCATAAGGTTCTATCTCCATTTTTGTCAATAATTCATAAAATACAAAGGTTCCATCTCACAGAACATAATGGAATGTAAAAACTTTGACGCTCAATATCTCTGAACTACCCTAAACGGAGATAGAACCTTATCATTCTAAGCTCACGACTGTTGCTTACAAGTCAAGCAACTGAAATTCTAATTCAATTGCTGTCTTTTTCCCCCCCACAGTTACCCACCATGCCTTTTGTGTAACAAAACAAAATGTAACTCTTGTAAATGTTGTGTCAAATCTCTGTTGTGTCAATCTTAGGATGTCCTTTGAGGATTTCAAGAAGAACTACACCAAGATCGAGATATGCAACCTGACCCCCGACCCTCTGGAGAAAGACAAGATCCACAAGTGGACCGTGTCTGTGAACGAGGGTCGCTGGGTGAGGGGCTGCTCTGCTGGAGGCTGCAGGAACTACCCAGGTAGGAGCCTCACCTCTGCCTTTACTTTCCCGCCTTTTTCCCCTCCCCCCCCCCCCCCCTTTTTTTTTTTTGCCCCACCTGTATGAAAATACCTGTATGAAGTAGTTAAGGAATTGTATTATAATAATACTACTAATAATAATAACTTTTTATTTGTATAGCGCAGCGATTCCCAACCTATGGGCCGCGGCCCTCTGGTGGGCTGCGAGGGTACTGCAAGTGGGCCGCCAAATCATGGGCAAATTCTTTTTTTAAGTTGTTTTTTTGGTTAAGTTATGGTACTGTATTTTTTTCTTTAAAACCGTAAAAAAAATGCATCATCAGTGTGATACTGATAGATAGGAACTTATGGTAGGACCATTTTACTACTAGGCCTACTGCACTGTATGTATGATGATGCATATGAAATATCCAATAAGAATAAGAGAATAATGATGAGACCTCAAAAAAATGTTTACGCATGCGTAAAATGCCTGTGTGGGCCGCGAATACTTTAGAGATTTTTAAGTGGGCCTTGAGTCCCAAAAGGTTGGGAACCGCTGGTATAGCGCTTTTCCTGCAAACGTGGCAGCTCAAAGTGCTCCAATCATTATGGATTTGACAGTTGACAGTTGACAGTTGACAGTTCGTGACGTTAGAATTATACGGTTCTATCTCCATTTATTATCAAAATTGAGTTTTTTACATAATCTGATCCATTAGGTGTTTATTAATGCCTGTGTGGTGTTATTTTTAAAATGTTGAAATTTTTTACTTAGTAATTAATAAAATACAAAGGTTCCATCTCACAAAACATAATGGAATGTAAAAACTTTGACGCTCAATATCTCTGAACTGCCCTAGACGGAGAGAGAACCTTATCATTCTAAGCTCACGAGTTGACAGTTGACAGTTGACAGTCGACTCCTCTCATTATGGTGTAAACAGTCCTTTCTAGTGGATAAACTATCTGTGTTTATGTCCTGCAGACACTTTCTGGACAAACCCTCAGTACCGCCTGCGTCTACTAGAGGAGGATGACGACCCCGAGGACAACGAGGTGGCATGCACCTTCGTGGTGGCGCTGATGCAGAAGAACAGGCGGAAAGAGCGCAAGATGGGAGCAAATCTGTTCACCATTGGATTTGCCATCTATGAGGTTCCCCTCTTCACTCACACACATCCACACATCGCTCCTAAACATCACCACATTAAAGAGGCAATCTGGGATTGGTACATCAACTTTTTGACTTGTCTTGAATGTATGATACATAGCCATTGGTTCTTGAAGAATATAGCTATTGAACCCCATCAGGGCCCAGAATATAAGCTTGTTTTACTACATTGTTTGTAAACAATGTATTCATAAGCACCCACTGTCTAGCTTCAAAACATTGTTGAAACTATCATTTTGATCTGATGAATTGTCCTTGCGTACATAGCCACGTCTATGAATTTGAGAGTGGCTCGTGTTTTGTACCGATTTGTTGTTGTTTGAATCCCAGATTCCCCCTTTAATCAGTTATCTATTTTATTATACAGTATATTGCATATTATATCACATATTGCTCTTCTGTAAAAATCATGAATCATGAATTCAATTTGTTTTTAGTATCGTCTGTTGGCCTTGTAGCTGGTAAACACAACTCACTCTGTTCTCTGTCTGTCCATAGGTGCCAAATGAGGTAAGGAGATGGAATGGATATGTCTGCTGTGGAATATGCTTGTTTGCCCATAAACATCCAATTCATGACTTGAATGTTCTCATGAATGTTCTCTTCATAACATATTCACTTCTTGTTTAAGAACTAACTCTTGTTGAATATATCTTTACACTTTCAACACTCATCAGTTATTAATCTCCTCCTCCCTCCTTCCTGTCTGTCTGTCTGTTTGGACCAGATGCATGGCAACAAGCAGCACATGCAGAAGGACTTCTTCCTGGTCAACTCTTCCAAGGCTCGCTGCAAGTCCTACATCAACCTGCGTGAGGTGACCCAGCGCTTCCGCCTGAGCCCCGGGGAGTACGTCATCGTCCCCTCCACATACGAGCCTCACCAGGAGGGAGAGTTCATCCTCAGGGTCTTCTCCGAAAAGAGAAACACCTCAGAGTGAGTGGGTGAGGGGGAGCTGGGCGGTGTGCAAATGGGGGAGTCGGGATAGAATTTGTTATAGTCCCTCTGGGAAGCAATGCAGGCCATAGTGATGTGATGTTACTTAGGCAGATACTATATTTATTCCATTCTATTGATTAATTGCTGTCATTGTAATAGTCTGGAATAGGAAACTAGTTGTCTGCCCCTTTGTCTATGATGGGATGTGTATTGGGTGGGGGGGTGGGGGGGGATATTGTTGTTGTGTTAGAAGGGGGGGGGGGGCGCTGCTGGGGGGAATGGGGTGGGGTCAGACCACCAAAGGACAAACAATTTTAACGGCGATTTGATTTGTAGAGCTGGAAGAAATCGGCCCCAGTTCGAAGCTGTTATGGAATCTTTTTTAGGACAAGCGACGTCAGATTTGGGCATGCTCCGGTAAACATTTTCTTTCAGTATTAAACAACAACAACGCCCCTGCTTAACCTCAACACCAGCCTCATCTGCCCTCCTGGAACTCAAGCAAAATCGAGCTGGCCGGCCGTCTGACGTGGGCGTGGGAACGACCACCAACACAGCAAGGACTGGAAGACTCTAAACCTGAAGAACCTAGAAGAACCTAGAACAGACCAACTTCATTATTAAGTTTTTGCCTCCTGGCTTTCATGTAATCTCAACGAGACAGGGAGTGACAGTCCGTGACGTTAGAATTATAAGGTTCTATCTCCGCTTTTGGTCAAAATTTAGTTTTTTTTACATAATCTGATCCATTAGGTGTTTATTAATGCCTGTGTGGTGTTATTTTTTAAATGTTGATTATTATTTTTTAGTTAGTAATTCACAAGATACAAAGGTTCCATCTCACAAAACATAACGGAATGTAAAAACTTTGACGCTCAATATCTCTGAACTACCCTAAACGGAGATAGAACCTTATGATTCTAAGCTCACGGACAGTCATAGGAATAGGAATTAGAATATTGGAGGTGTATACTCTGGTCTCAAATCAGATAATAATCAAGTTGTGTATGTGACGCCTGCCATATCTAGTCTGTGTTGAGTAGCACAATGGCATATCAAAAGAGCTAAAGCAGCAGCTGCAGTAGACATGAACAGACAGACGAGCAGACATGAATGAACAATGGACTGAAACTAAAAGGCCAATTCAATAAAGATTGAATGTCCAGAACCTGAGAGGAGAACTGCTCACAAGAGCGTCGGGTGCATATCTTTATAAACCAGAAAACAAGTTCTCAAAAGGAAAAACGAACGAAACCCTCTTCTCTTTTGAAACAAACAAACAGGTGGTAATTAACCCAAATCTTTTGTTCCCAGCCTGCTTTGAGACGGTAAGAGTCTGTGGTGTATGATGCTGTCTGTCACTGATATGGGTATGGGACCATAAGCCTTTTGAATTATCGTATGAATTACTGTAATTGTAATATAGTGCTAGCTAGGTAGTATTCTATTGATACATAATGAAATCAAGATAACCACTCTTATACTGTATAATATCATGTATGATGAAGTTACGAAGTTTAATGCTTTATAAAGAAATGAATAGGCTAATAGGCTTATGGTCTAAATGAGATTAGTGGCCTTGATAGTGTCGCCATGGTGACTGCTATTTGTTGGTTTTCACTCAGGGAGATAGAGAACAGGATCGAGGCTGACCATCCAGTGGTGAGTACTCTGTTCCTCCTGCCGTCATATAACCAGTCTGACGTCACGCGTGACGTTTAGCAATTTCCGGGTCCAAATTAAAAATTCCCCGCACCAGAGTACCAGTTTTCCAAAAGCGGTAGAATGACAGTTCAATCGTTTTTTAGACTGGGATCTATTCATACAACAAGGGGCACAGCACTTTCCCATTTTTCCTATTGTCAGCATCTTTGAGCCTTGGAAAAGCGCTATACAAATATAATGAATTATTATTATTACTGCGGCATTTCGAAGAGAGCGCCTCAGCCAACGTTGGACCCGGAAACACGTCACGACTTAACAACCGATAAAATGTGACAGCAGCTGGTGAATGTTCAGACTTTTTATTCTGAAAAATGTTAATAAATGTCAACGTTGTTGTTGAAAATCAATGACACACTCGCAATGCAATGGATTCGGTTAGTAAGTAATCGCCACTACTACCTAGTTAGTGTAGACATGAATAATCAATGACATAATCATAAAAATAAAAAATAAAAACGGGATAAAAGTCTGAACATTTGGTCGGTTGCCGGCTTCCCGCTTTCACCAGCTACTGTCACATTATACCAAGTCCTATATCTATGGCTGTGTTAGGGTTAGGGTTAGGGTTATCTGTCTCTGAGTCAACACCCAGTGACGTCCGTCTTTCTTCACCAACTGGCAGACAGTCGCTGTCTGGGGTCAGTGGGAGATGACGTGGAAACAACAGTATTTATCCCACAACAATATTTGTTTACATTACATTTTTACATTTTTGGCATTTAGCAGACGCCTTATTCCAAAGCGACTTACAATCAATACATTTGACTAAGCAAGTGAATCATCAATCCACCAGTCGTGGATCATCAGAATCAGGAAGAGTAATCCAGCTCAGGCCCGGGGTCATTGGCAGTCTCTGTGATAGAAGGAAAACGTTATTATTATTATTATTTTATATATATATATATATAGGCACTGGAGAAACAGAGAAACAGTACAAGGGGGGGGGGCAGTAGAAGTCATAGGGGACACAGTAAAGGGGAAAAAGCGGGTGTCTCAGGAGACGCAGTACTGGGGGGCAGTAGAAGTCTCAGGAGGAGCAGTTAAGGTGTAACCTGTTTAGAAGTACAACCCACAGAACGAGCTGTTATGTTATCTGCCTCTCAGACAACTTTCTCTCTCTCTTTTTTTCTGTTTCCATCTCCATCTTTCCTCCCTCCTCCTCCTTCTGGTGTGTTTGTTGTGTCACGCTCTCAGCCGGCGCCAGCCTCTGCGGGGGAGGAGAGTGAGGAGGACCAACAGTTCCGGAATATCTTTCAGGAGATAGCCGGGGATGTGAGTACTGGGAGCACTGGGAGTACTGGGAGGCCTGGGAGCGCTGGGGGGAGTAGTGTGAGTATAGAGGTGGGGTGGGAGGGTGGTGAACACGGGCTTCCAACATGACTGTAGAATGTAGCTAGTTCATTGTGACATCATATGAATGTTTTCACATGCATTTAACACTAGAACAGCCATGAGGGCTCATTTGACTCCCTGTGAGTAAAGTAAAATGTCATATCTTTGCGCTCAATCAAATTTCAGGACCCTCCTTTCATGACTTTTCCTAGATATGTGTGTTCTACCACCCCAGTATCCTTACATTTTCAAAATCACATCAGGATAAGCTAGTATGAAGCTATTTTGCCGTTTTTCTGTGTAGGAAGCAGGCTAATTTACAAGCAGCCAACTAGTGGTCGTTGTGTGTAAATAGCAGCTTGAGCTTGTACAGAGGCGGCTCTTTTAGTAGGTAAAAGGGTAAAAAGGGCACGGCTGTTCTAGTGTTAATTGAGGCTTGTTTTGAGGCTGCCCTTGTGGGAGTGTTTCTTGTTATGTGACATAATATAAACACATGAAGTTGAAATACTTAAACATAATGTCTAGACTAGAAATACACTCAGGTGAGCTCCATCTGTCTCCCTCCCTCTCTCTCTCTCTCTCTCTCTCTCTCTCTCTCTCTCTCCTCCCTCACAGGAAATGGAAATCACAGCTAACGAGCTGAAGAATGTCCTGAACAGAGTTGTGTCCAAACGTAAGAAGCCTTACAACATGTCATCATCATCAACTGTCTGTATCATAATGAATCATAAGCCCTGCTGCCATCAGTCTCCTAGAGCTTTCTCTCTCTCTCCCTCCCTCCCTCTCTCTTTCTGGCTCGCTCGCTCTCTCTCTCTCCCTCCCTCTCTCTTTCTCGCTCTCTCTCTCTCCCTCCCTCTCTCTTTCTCGCTCGCTCTCTCTCTCTCTGTCTCTCTCTCTCTCCCTCCCTCTCCCTCTCTCTCTCTCTCTCTCTCTCTCTCTCTCTCTCACACACACACACACACACAGATAAGGAGCTGAACACCGAGGGCTTCAGCCTGGAGAGTTGCAGGAGCATGATTGCTCTCATGGACGTATCCTTTGTATCGAGTGCATCGGGCTGGCTGGCTGTGTCGTCTGTTGAGAGCACTTCCTGATGAGACCTGTGACAGGGTCTGTGTTGAACGTTGAGCGTGAGGGTCCGAATTAACCTTGTGTTGCATTTTTCAGACACACCCAGACCAAGTATTGGCCTTGGCTTTTATGTTATGTTATGGTCATGGGCTATTATATTATTTTTATTATATCCATTCATTCAGTGTTGTAGGACTCGAGTCCAGGACTCAGACTCGACTCGGGCTCGAGCATGGAGGACTCGGACTTGACTCAGACTCGAGCATTCTCTTCTTTGGTGACTCGTGACTCGACTCGGACTTGAACACTGGGGACTCGGACTCGACTCGGACTCGAGAGTTAGGGACTCGACTACAACACTGCATTCATTTATCAACCGAGAATTGTCCGTCCGTGTTGACCAGTTGTGTGGAGTGAGTGTTGAACTAGGCGATGGTTCTGAGCTGTTATGATGTTATGATGTTATGACGCGTCACACTCGATTGTGGGAGTCTTAACTGCATCTGCATAGATGGACGGGACAGGCAGACTCAACCTGCAGGAGTTCAGACATCTGTGGAACAAGATCAAACAGTGGCAGGTGAGAACGCTGGCGACATTTTCCCTTTATCTGCCACCTTGTTTCATTTGAAATAAAACAATGACTTAATTTGTGAGCTTAGAATGATAAGGTTCTATCTCCGTTTAGGGTAGTTCAGAGATATTGAGTGTCAAAGTTTTTACATTCCATTATGTTTTGTGAGATGGAACCTTTGTATTTTATGAATAACTAACTAAAAAATGTCAACATTTTAAAAATAACACCACATGTATTAATAAACACCTAATGGATCAGATTATGTAAAAAAACTCAATTTTGACCAAAAATGGAGATAGAACCTTATAATTCGCCCCGCGGTGGTGTAGCGGTCTAAGCACTGGCCACTAGTGCATGCTGCCCACCGGGGACTGGGTTCGAATCCCAGCTCGCCAGATCCGGATATGGCTGGGGCACACACGGGGAGCGGCATATTGGGCGGCCGCTCCCGAGGGCGGTATAGGAGTATTTCCGGACAAGGATCCCCCGGGGTGCCGGAATAACAGGTGCTGGGCTCGAGGAGCCAGTCAGCTAGTCTGCCTGGCGGCCTCTTCTGGGACTGCCGGCCACGGGGTCGTGCGGCGGATCCTTCGCAATAGGCAGGGGATAATTGGATGCTAGGTTGGGTTCAATTGGCTACCAAATTGGGTGAAAAAGGGATAAAATCAGAAAAACTAATTTATAAAGAACCTTATAATTCTAACGTGACGAATTGCTTGTAACATTTGGTGTGTAGATTTAATCATGCTTTTTTTTTTTCATGCAGGGAATCTTTAAACATTACAACTCCGACCAGTTCGGTAGCATCAACAGCTACGAGATGAGGAACGCCGTCAATGACGCAGGTAAGAGGCACACAGACATCCTCAAGCTTCAACTTTGAGTTCTGTAATCAGATGCATCCACTCCAGATCATGTGTAATGTCCTGCAGGTATCTGTTCTGTTCTCAACAGCCCCGGAACTCAACCTCTAATGTTCTTGTCACTGTACAGTTATGTGTCTTGTGTCCCCTTCAGGCTTCCGTCTGAACAACCAGCTGTATGACATCATCACCATGCGTTACGCAAACGAGAACATGAACATCGACTTTGACAGTTTCATCAGCTGTCTGGTGCGGCTCGAGGCCATGTTCAGTAAGTCCCAGTTTAGTTTTGTTCTCAGTACAATTTGACACTACCATTCGTCAAAGCATATTATGGTATGTCCCCAAAACCCTGTCTTTGACACACAAACACATTGTGCTGTATGATGTGGTGACGTTTCTTTACAGGGGCGTTCCAGGCCTTTGATCAGGATGGAGATGGCACCATAAGACTCAGTGTCCTGGAGGTACGAGCTATTCATGGTCTTCCGTGAGCTATGCTGATTAAGGTGGATTTAAGGTGGATTTATTGAATTAATACCTGTCTATGTCTTGCCTTTCCCTCCCCTTCTGCAGTGGCTCCAGTTGACCATGTATGCCTAGACAGGCCCTCACCCAGTCTTCTCCCAGGTGAGCTCCACTCCATACGAGGACCAGAACTGCAAGCCTTTACCTCATAATTCCATGTGCCAGACCACTACCATCTCCTATTCACCCCCACTTCGACCCTCAGTTCTCACAATCAGCCCATTGCTTACCCCCTCCATCTACCCCCCCTCCCTCCTCCTTACGCCTTCTCTTTCATTCTGCAACGCTATTCCTCTAATCTTCTCCTTCCCTTATCTCTCTCTCCTTCTTCTGAACCCCCTCCTCCTTTCATCTATTCCCTCTTTCTAGGTCTCAGGTTTTATACATCTCCTTTCTTGCCCATGTCCTTTTCCCAGTATGGCTGAAATATCAGTCTCTCTTCTGAGTCCTTTTATTTTTAAACACAACTCCTACCCCTGCCCCCCAATAACCACATGTATCATATTTTTCTCAGGCATCAAAACACACACAACCTCTCTTTTTCTGTCATGATAATGATACCTCACAAAATCCATCTCATCTTAACAATCCATCTCTCTAACACTCACCTCACTGTTCATCTTACTGGAAAATCTGCATGGCATTCTTGCCCTCAACCTGCTCCTTCAACCCCCGCCCCCCCCTCCCCCCCCGACACCACCCTTTACCTATCAAACCAACCCTAACCGCTGCAAGCCCCCCTTTGTACATCTCTCCAGTGGAACACAGACTTCTCTCATGGACAACGGCTGACTTGGAAGTGTCTCTCTGGCTTTTTCGTTCTTCCCGGTCAGTGGAAACTCTCCCCATCAAAGCTCTGAAAACACTGGGTGTCTGAAAAGTGTCTGTAGTCTGCGGAGTCTTGCAGCACCGCAAAATGGATCGCTAACAGAAGCGAACAGAACCTGCCAAGAACAAACACCCTCCGCTGTAAGAACAGAACCATGTAGAAGAACACTTACTTGGGGTTCAAAAATGGAGTTGTGAATATGGCTATGGGTTGGACAGTTTTATTGTGGTTTCCTATTAAAGCTTTGGTCAAATGAGTGTACTGCATTTTTAAATTTTTAAATTTTAAATAAATGATTGTGTAGTTATTGGTTGGACTGCTTTACCAGTAGTTCTCAAAGTTGAATGGTGGAGTTTTAGTTTTTTTCCCCTCTAACACATTTATATACGCTTTATTCCTGCAAGAACAGTAAAATTACTTGACTGGTGCTCTGTCTTGGAAATGTTTCAACAGAAGAAAAAAATTCAAGCACATACACACAGAAACAACAAATAGAAGACCAAAAAAACAAGTGGTAAATGTTTCAAATACTTTTTTTTTTATTTCAGGTTTTCTTTTGATAACATTTTCTTACAAAATATCTGTCACAAGTTCACAACGTTTGGCAAGATACTAAACAGACTTGTCAAAGAAACTCAAGAATGCCAGGTGAGAGGTCAACTGCATGCCTCCCTCAGCCTTAAATAACAGGGGGAAGGTTACACACGTCTTGAAAGATTTCCCCACCACCCAAGATGGTGGCTGTAAAGACAACTACAGGTTAAAACAAACCCACAACATCTACAACCAAGAGCTGCCGCTACAAGAGAGTGTCAAGACAACAATCATTGATGTTTTGCATTGCTTAAAATTGAATGTAATAAAACATTTTACTTTAAGAAAAGGGTACGATACACCAACTTCAGCATTGTTTTCAATGAGTTGTGTGTCGTCAGGGGTGAGGTATGGCATGGGAGGTGGATTCTGATTCTGTCCTTGAAGTTCTTCCCTCACACACCTCCTCAACACAATCTTATCCTCTAAACTAATGCCCATACTTCAAGCAGAAACCGTTACTATGGAATAGAGCTTCCTAACACCCGCCCTGCTCTGTAAAAAAAAGTCCAAGTAAAAGAGTTCCATAGAAGAGTTACAGCAATATCAAATAATTACTCGTAAGTACAAACCCACCCATTCAGAAAATAGAACAAACAAACACTGATTACTTGAATCTCTCTCATGTCTGTCGACAATGAGGACAAAAGTACACACACACACCAGTTCACACATGGAAACACACCATTCTTTTTTTCGGTGCTCCATCACTGCAAACCCAAATCCCACAAATGGCAATCTTAGACCAACTCACATCAAACTGCACCAATGTCCTTCAACAAACGCCTTAATATCAGTGAGCAACCACAAGAAATAAAACTAGATCGAGGAAAAAAAAGAAAGAAAAAAAAAAACATTCAAAAAATAATTCGCCAACAAAAAAAAGACAATGTTGAGTTTCTTTTTTTTTTTTTTAAATATGGGGAATCACTCAAAAAACGTAGAAATAATTGCACTTAAATCTGTCCCAGAAAAGCTCTGTCATGACAACTCCATGAGATCCCATGCATCCATTTAGCTACACTGCGGTGGCCTAATCTTGTGAGTGACCGATGTTTACAACCACAAAGAAGAAGAAAAAAACAACAACTAAAAAGTAGTGAAGGAAGAAGTTGCTCAACAAGACACTAGCATCACGATTTCACTCAAAACACTCACAATAAAAACATATCCATTAACCCATGCCATACAGTAGCCATAAACGTTTTTAAAACGGTGGTTCGACTATTTTATCGTGTGCAGTGCAGCTGGCTG
This sequence comes from Nansenia antarctica, assembly GCF_963989245.1. NCBI lineage: Eukaryota > Metazoa > Chordata > Actinopteri > Argentiniformes > Microstomatidae > Nansenia > Nansenia antarctica. The sequence continues at coordinate 24,681,029 of NC_137674.1, read as the reverse complement.
CTTGAATGGAACACATAACAACCACTCTCTCATACCTGTACCCGAGTTTCTTTTCATTTGAACCGATCTGTGTCATATTCTTTGTCATATTTTGGTCAGTGATACGCAGGACTGACGGCAGAATCAGCGCATAATCACATGACAATGACATGGAAGAGATGTGTTTGCACAACTTGGTAGAAAAACAAAACAAAAAACAAAACAAACACTGCAACATCCCTTCTTCATTTTTCATTACAAATGACAGGTTGGATTCCAACAGAGCGTGTCGTTTTCTGTAACAGGGGGGGGGAGTCACCTGACGCCATTGATTACCCAGAATGCCAGAGAGATCTTCCCAATATGGGAGGAAACGGGGCAAAGCTGAGATGAGGAGGTCGGGGGGGGGGGGGGGGGGGGCGAGACGCTCCCTCAGGCCCTCAGGGCTCCTCTCTTAAGTAAGCTCTCCTCCTCAGCGTGGGTCCGCATGTGCTTGGCCACCCCCTGCAGGGCCGGGGGAGAATGACACCTCAGTAATGTAACACAGGACAGCACAGCCAGAACCAGCACTGGAACCAACACACACACACCAACACACGCACACACACACGAAGACACGAAGGCGCGAGCGCACGCACGCACACACGAAGGCACGCGCACACACACACACCCACACACACACCCACACACACACACACACACGAACACGAACACACACACACACACACACACACACACACACGAACACGAACACACACACACACACACACACACACACACACACACACACGAACACGCACACACTTAAGACCTGTTAGGGCTAGTGTTAGCCTAACCCTAACCCCAGCATGTAAATTGGTAAAAACTGGGGTTTGGATAAGTCTGGGAAAAAAATCTGTTTGTGTTTACGGGTATGTATGTGCCTGTATAGAGAGAGAGGTACAAGAGGTCATACATACCTGCTTTGAGCTGTTGCGTGCGGTGAAAAACTCATCACAGTTCTTCCAGCGGCACTTCAGGGTCTGGAAGTTGGAGCTGACGTGGTCGTTCACCACGTGTTGCTGCAGGTGATCCATCATACCAAAGTTCAGGGAGCAGCCATGCCACTGCAAGACATGAACCACTCCACATAAACACCCTTCATCCACTAAAACATAATGCGTGATGTTAGAATTATAAGGTTCTATCTCCATTATTGTCTATATCTCCATTATTTTAAAAATGTTGACATTTTTGAGTTAGTAATTAATAAAATACAAAGGTTCCATCTCACAAAACATAATGGAATGTAAAAACTTTGACACTCAATATCTCTGAACTACCCTAAACGGAGATAGAACCTTATGATTCTAAGCTCACGAATGTACATTAACAACAACTACCCAAATCCCTCTCACCATAGCAGTAGTAGTTAAGAGTTACTCTTAAAAGCGCTCCAAAGCGCTTTACAACGGCCTCTCATTCACCCATTCACACACACATTCACACACCAATGGCGGCAAGCTACCATGCAAGGCACCGGCCGGCCCGCTCACTCACTGGGAGCAATTTTGGGGTTCAGTGTCTTGCCCAAGGACACTTCGACATGTGGCCAGCCGGGGCTCGAACCGCTGATCTGCCGACCTTGCGATCATTAGACGGCGACTCTACCTCCTGCGCCACAGCCGCCCCTACTTAACCTCCCGGTCCCCCAGTCTTACCCAGCACCGGTGGTTCTGGATCAGGTTCAGCTTCACAGCTCGCACACTGCCGTCATAGCAGCCTGTGTAGATCTGGAGGACGAAGACAAAACAAACAGCCATCAGAGAGATTTTTACTTTTCCAGCAACCTTTTTTTGGGGGGGGAAATTTTTTTTATAAATAGAAAACATTTCTCACCATGCTATTGTGGATAGCCATGCACATGACCATATCCTTGTTCCCACCATACACTTGCAGCCGGTCATGAGACTGTGGGGGGGGGGGGGGCACAGGGGGTATAACATGAATCATCAGATCACCAGGATAGCATCTTTAATATGTTATTATTATATGTTTATATGTTATTATTATATATATTATATCAATATGTTAGAATATTTTAAAAACGTCAGTACTCCCTAATAGAACAGGTGATTACACAATGTGGCAGACCGACCAACCGAGTCTTTAAGACTTCACAGAGGTGACTGACTGACCTGCAGCTCGTAGACGCGGACCAGCTTGTCCAGACTTGCTGTTATCATCACCTTCCCCAGGATGGCCACCCCGGTGACCGCATGGCTGTGGCCTTTGTAGACCCGCACCAACTCTCCAGTCTGTACAGGGACAGGCAGAGAGAGACAGGTAGAGAGAGACAGGCAGAGAGAGACAGGCAGAGAGAGACAGGTAGAGAGAGACAGGTAGAGAGAGACAGGCAGAGAGAGACAGGCAGAGAGAGACAGGTAGAGAGAGACAGGCAGAGAGAGACAGGCAGAGAGAGACAGGCAGAGAGAGACAGGTAGAGAGAGACAGGCAGAGAGAGACAGGCAGAGAGAGACAGGCAGAGAGAGACAGGTAGAGAGAGACAGGTAGAGAGAGACAGGTAGAGAGAGACAGGCAGAGAGAGACAGGCAGAGAGAGACAGGCAGAGAGAGACAGGCAGAGAGAGACAGGTAGAGAGAGACAGGTAGAGAGAGACAGGTAGAGAGAGACAGGCAGAGAGAGACAGGCAGAGAGAGACAGGCAGAGAGAGACAGGTAGAGAGAGACAGGTAGAGAGAGACAGGTAGAGAGAGACAGGCAGAGAGAGACAGGCAGAGAGAGACAGGCAGAGAGAGACAGGCAGAGAGAGACAGGTAGAGAGAGACAGGTAGAGAGAGACAGGTAGAGAGAGACAGGCAGAGAGAGACAGGTAGAGAGAGACAGGTAGAGAGAGACAGGCAGAGAGAGACAGGCAGAGAGAGACAGGTAGAGAGAGACAGGTAGAGAGAGACAGGCAGAGAGAGACAGGTAGAGAGTGACAGGTAGAGAGAGACAGGTAGAGAGACAGGCAGAGAGAGACAGGCAGAGAGAGACAGGTAGAGAGAGACAGGTAGAGAGAGACAGGTAGAGAGAGACAGGTAGAGAGAGACAGGCAGAGAGAGACAGGTAGAGAGAGACAGGTAGAGAGAGACAGGTAGAGAGAGACAGGTAGAGAGAGACAGGTAGAGAGAGACAGGCAGAGAGAGACAGGCAGAGAGAGACCGGTAGAGAGAGACAGGCAGAGAGAGACAGGCAGAGAGAGACAGGTAGAGAGAGACAGGTAGAGAGAGACAGGCAGAGAGAGACAGGTAGAGAGAGACAGGTAGAGAGAGACAGGCAGAGAGAGACAGGTAGAGAGAGACAGGTAGAGAGAGACAGGTAGAGAGAGACAGGTAGAGAGAGACAGGTAGAGAGAGACAGGTAGAGAGAGACCGGTAGAGAGAGACAGGCAGAGAGAGACAGGCAGAGAGAGACAGGTAGAGAGAGACAGGCAGAGAGAGACAGGCAGAGAGAGACAGGCAGAGAGAGACAGGCAGAGAGAGACAGGTAGAGAGAGACAGGCAGAGAGAGACAGGTAGAGAGAGACAGGTAGAGAGAGACAGGTAGAGAGAGACAGGCAGAGAGAGACAGGTAGAGAGAGACAGGCAGAGAGAGACAGGCAGAGAGAGACAGGTAGAGAGAGACCAGAGGAAGGGGAGAGATGATGAGACCCGGGCCAAAAATAGTACATTACAATTGAGTGTGTCCTGGCGGATCAACTTTTTTTTTTATTATAAAAAATGTATAAATAAAAGATTGACTCACATGGATGTTGTGTGCGTGGACAGACTGGTCACTGGAACCGCTGAAGACCAGATCATTAACCACCTGAGGGCAGAAACAAGGACATTAAGATGATGTATGAATCAAAGGGCTTGGAGCACAGTACACACACACACACACACACACACACACACACACACACACACACACATTTTAAGCATTTATTTATGTCCACATAGAAAAAAGACATACAGGGACACAAATACTAACGTTGCAGTTACTACACAATCACAATTCATGGACCAGCGGCATAACTTTTTTTTACACATTTCAGGGGTACAAGTAGCAGCGTCGCCGTCATATATGGCGGCTGCCAATTACAGCAGAGACGGAGCAGTACTTTGCAAGGCGTTTAGCCTTCTTTTTGGGCATCCCCAGTTGTTGGAGCCCTCTTACGACCAACCTGTGTGTATGTCCTAGGCTGCCAAATATGAACACAAGCAGTCTGCATCTGTACCCTAGTTCTGAGATGGTATTCAGGAGAGGTTGGTACACACACACACACACACACACACCCCCCCCCCCCCCCCCCCCCCCACACACACACACACACACGTACCTTCATGCAGAGCACGGTCTTGGTGTGGCCCCCCAGGGTCCGGAGCAGGAGGCCGCTCTTGGCGTCTCTCACGGTGATGGTGCTGTCGTAGGACCCCACCAGCAAGATGCGCCGGGCTCCCTCCTGCGCTGTTGCTAGGCAACTCACTGCACGGGGCCCGTTACACTCGAACACGTCCAGCTGCTTGTTTGTCTGAAGGGCCAATAAAGAAATAAAGAAACCAGATCAATGTTCTGCTAATGTGTCTGATGTGGATTGTCTTTAATGTGTATGATGTGGATTGTCTTTAATGTGTATGATGTGGATTGTCTTTAATGTGTCTGATGTGGATTGTCTTTAATACAAGTGCCCATACAAGACCCGATTGCCCAAATGTGGGTCGATGAAGCTTTAATGTTACAACTGTGTATTTATTTTTTATATTATGTGGTGGCTGTTGTAGAAAAGCAATGTACCATTGGAGGGCGGGGGTTGTGGACTCATTTACCACTGTACAGGGTTTTCCTACTCGGCTTCGCCTCGTGCCACAACCCTGTACCAGTGGTAAATGAGTCCACAACCCCCTTCCTCTCATGGTAATACATTCTAAATATTCCATTTGATGTCATAATGCACTCAAGCAGACATTATACATTGCAGTTAATGGAAGTTCTAGATTGCACAGTAAAATTCTAGAATGATTTACAGAAATCATTCTACTCCTGAAAATTAGTGACATTTGTTTAGAGTCTACCTGACGCCAAATCTGGTCAAATCTGAAGTGGTTCCACATCTAAAAATGAAGTTTACAGTCTATAGAAACACTGTAGAAAGTTTCATGCTTTAGTCATAAAATGCACAATTGTTATGCCTATCAGCCTCACTAAGTGGATGTGGCCCGTAAAAGAGGCGGTTCTCACCTTGAGGTCGAAGGTGACCACGGAGCCGTTAGCCAGGCCGGCGTATAGAACCTTCCAGCGACTGCGGAGACACAGGACCCGGTCTGGCAGAGAGAACTGCGCCACACACTCCCGCGTCTACAGAGAACATTACGTTACGTTATACAACAGTTAGTTCCGACCAAGTCATTTGAGTGGACAAGAGGCATTCCATGAGTGCTGATATACAGTATAACAGCACTGGGACTTTTAACTATATGTATCCCTCCGCCGCACAGATGTTCTACTAAATGACCGTTAATTAGACTACATTGTTTGTGTTCAGGTTACTAGGCAACAGTCCATTTGAAGTTCAGTTGCGGAACTATTTTTTTGTTTATTTTTATGGTTAAATAAACAAACAAATCATAATCTGTTGTTGCTTATTTCTGTTAACTAATAAATTGCGCTGTAGAACTGTTGTATAAAATCAATATCACACTCGAGGTCGTGCTGTTATACTGAATATCAGCACGGCTGTGATTGTCTTCCTACTCGGCCTGCGGCCTCGTACCTACGACCCAATCACAGCCGTGCTGATATTCAGTATAACACACTCCCTCTCGTGTGATATTGCTTAATGATCCTTCTAAAAAGAGTCAAAGCAAAAAGCTCCAGACATGTTTATATTGCAGCAGATGTCTGACCGTGAGGCTGTAGCAGCGGATGGTCTGATCACTGGAGCCAGAGTACAGGCGCTGTTGGAGAAACGGTCCAGTCGACACCACCAGACAGTTCACCTTGTGGCTGTGGCCCTCAAACACGGCCGTACACTTCCGGCTCTGCGGGAGAAGAGAGAGAAGAGCGATGTCTTACATGAGCACGGTCAAACGGTTCGGTTGTATTTGTGTGACTGTTCAATGTTTGAATCTTTTATAATTTTTTGAATTCACATTGTAGACATTTATCAATATACACACATCGTGAGCTTAGAATGATATGGTTCTATCTCCGTTTAGGGTAGTTCAGAGATATTGAGCGTCAAAGTTTTTACATTCCATTATGTTCTGTGAGAGGGAACCGTTGTATTTTATTAATTACTAACTCAAAAATGTCAACATTTTAAAAATAACACCACACAGGCATTAATAAACACCTAATGGATCAGATTATGTAAAGAAACTCAATTTTGACAAATTGAGATAGAACCTTATAATTCTAACATCACAAATATACACATATTAGCCTTGATAAGGAACATAGCAGCAGACTCACCACCAGGTTGAAGGCCCTGACGGTGCGGTCCCCGGAGCAGGTGTACAGCATCCCGTTGTGGATCTGCATGGCGTTCACCGTCTCCTGGTGACCCTCAAACACCACTTCTGTGGCAATGTCGTCCTCCCCCGGGTCTGACGTTATATCCACTACTACATACACATATGTTACGGTACATGTGGGAAAACTAGGGTTAGGGTTAGGTGCTACGTCGACTTGGTACATGCTGGCATGTCTAACCCTACCCCTAACCCTACCCATAACCCTAACCCTAGCACCTAACCCTAACCCTAACCCTAACCCTAACCCTAACCCTAGCACCTAACCCTAGTTTTCCCACATGGACCGTATTCCCACATGTACCGTAACATATATATACACACACATACATACACAGGCAGATACACTATGGACGATCTCATGTGATAGCAGCTGGTGAATGCGGTGAACAAGTCGACAATCGATCAAAATGTTCAGACTTTTATTTATTTCTGAAAAACGTTTCAACGTTGTTGAAAAATCAATAACAACACTCGCTAGTCAGTCAAAACATTGCAATGCAATATTATTATATTTCAATGAAATATCCTCCATACCGATTGTATCAAGGACCCATACGGACATCTACATAAGTCATTCTGTAACTGTTCATCATCAACCAAGTCATTTCAATCATGTGACCTCATGAGCGGGCTTACATTTGATCTCTCGTGAGCTTAGAATGATACGGTTCTATCTCGGTTTAGAATGATAAGGTTCTATCTCCGTTTAGAAGGTTCTATCTCCGTTTAGAATGATACGGTTCTATCTCCGTTTAGAAGGTTCTATCTCCGTTTAGAATGATAAGGTTCTATCTCCGTTTAGAAGGTTCTATCTCCGTTTAGGGTAGTTCAGAGATATTGAGCGTCAACGTTTTTACTTTCCATTATGTTTTGTGAGATGGAACCTGTCAACATTTTTAAAATAACACCACACAGGCATTAATAAACACCTAATGGATCAGATTATGTAAAAAACTAAATTGTGACCAAAAATGGAGATAGAACCTTATAATTATAACGTCACACTCTGTCTGCATAGGGAGTGCATGAGGAGTGGGAGAGGAGGGCAATCAACATGCTTAAGTTAATTATACACTCAAAACCATGCTTGTTTATCATGGGTCTAACCATCCATCCACTCTTAGACAAAAAGTTAAGTTAGTCAGATTATTGGTACTCTATAACATCTAGAAATACCTTGAAAATACCCTTAAAAAGGTTTTGTTGTGATTTTATATCATTTTATACTGAGAAATGTAAGTCTCTCTACAGTTTGGCGAATCTAGCAGCACTCAAGGAAGGCCCATTTCCTTCCTGGAAGGGATGGGCCAAGATCTGTGGCTCTGTGAATAATTCTGACTATGGACAGGGCCCATAACTTGTGTAATCACAGATTTGTATAATATGATTGGTCCCCAAGAATAGTGACCTCATGACCAAGCACAGCTTTTTGGCTTTCGCTTCTTGCTTATTGGTCTGCTCGTTTCTCTCTGCGCTCATGTAAACCTAACCCTTTGCTTGATTTAAGCTCTTTGTGCTTTATAAGTTTTACTCAATCTATTAAGAATCAATTAAATCAACAACAGTTTCTATGGACTATTTTGGTCAGGGTGTCTAATTATGTCTGCTAAGTCTTTGCTAAGACAATTATGATTAAAACAGATTGAATTCCAGACCACAAGTGGATAAATACAATATCTAGGTGTGTCTGGATGTGCTGTGTCTCTGTTCTCATTTATTATCTCCATGGGGAAATGCATATCCTACTAAAAAGCAGCAGATCTTCATATCCCAACTAACAGTGTTCGACGTACCCGAGGACCGTTTGGACACTTTCACAGATGTCAGGGGCAGCTGGACGTCACTGTGGGAGAAGGGGCAGACATGTCAGGAGGATTCCCATAGGAGGCGGGGTGGAAGACAGACAGCATGGGTTCTAAAAGTGTCTGTCACATGACAACCACATGAAAGGAGCCCCTAGGTTACAGAGCCACATGACTTAGACAAGCAGTATGTAGTTACCCTCTCACATATCAGTATGTATCCAGTGGTCTCACATATCAGTATTCGTGGTATTCAGAATGTGGGGGCGGCTGTGGCGCAGGAGGTAGAGTCGCCGTCTAATGATCGCAAGGTTGGCACAGCTTGCCGCCATTGGTGTGTGAATGTGTGTGTGAACGGGTGAATGAGAGGCCGTTGTAAAGCGCTTTAGAGCAGGTTTGGAGCAGCAAAAAAGGCGCTATATAAGTGCAGTGTAGGAGTGACGGCAATAACTGGACGATGTAGTCGGTTTGCCGGTAGAAAAACAATCATGTGCTTTATTCTCACTCTCTGCATGCGTACTGACAACAACAACATTCATTCATCTCTGTCCCACTTATATCCCGTCATATCACCCGCTAAGCAGCCTGGGTGATTGAGTAAACACAAACATATCAACAGTGCTTTGTACAAGGCTGGAACGCCGTGAATTACGAATACTCTGCTCGCTAACGAGCGGTCACTACAGCAGTCCATTTACCATTTACCATATTCAGAATATCACTGCCAGGCTGCACAACCTTTGAAGGATATATCTTCCTTTACCTACAGGCTTTTAAACAAAACCAACGACCAAATGTGGTACTGTGTGTAGTACTCCAAAAGCCTTTGAATTTGTAAGAGTTGACTAACGGCTTTACTTCAAACACCACTGGACCAAAAAAAAACTCAAATAATGATGTGCAATGCCGAACAAGCACTTAGTACGCCTCAAGTACGTATCAACATCTTTGTGTAAAAACACAAACAAATACTGTAATATAGGGGTTATTATTGACAATGACAAACATAATCTCACCTCTCACATGTCTTGACTATGGTGGACACCTCCATCTCACTGGTGGAGGTGACCTCATTGCAGGCCAACTTGGGCAACTCTGCCACGGGGGAGACTGAGACCGGGGCTGGGGGATGATGGGCGTCAGGCGGTGGAGCGGTCACCTCCATGTGTCCGTCCTCCGGGTCGGACGTGTCGATGTTGACCACCTCCGCCGGAGCCGCCTGGGGGAGTTCCACCATCTCCAGGGACGAGTCCGAGTCCTCCTGCCCAGGTTTAGTGCCGCCTGGAGACGCTGGTCCTCCCAGGGCCTCCTCCTCCCTGTCCATGTCCACGTCCTCTCCTGCGGGAGGAGGAGGCGTGGAGGTGCTGACCAGGAAGCTGCTGGCTTTCCTCCGCACGGTCCGGAGCCGTCTGACGGGGCGGGAGGTCATGGAAGTCTCCCCGTCCAGTTCCGTGTCGCTGTTCTCCTGCTGCTCCGCCCCCCCCTGGGCCTTCCTCAATACCCTCTTCTTCTTCAGCTTCCTCACACGTTTGCCGTTCTTCGGCTCGGGCTGGGGGGGAGGGAGAAATGGCGATGGGGGGATGGCTAATTGGGTGGAGACGGGGTGGGGGACCGGGGAGGGTTCGGATGGAGGCGGTGAGGCGGCTGTGGGATCCGGGGCACCGGAGGCTCTGGATCCCCTGCGGCTGGTCGGCAGCGGAGCTGGGTGGGGTTTGGAGTCTGCGGGGAGTCGGTCTTGGGTGACCTGAACACCCCTCTCCGTCGACTGGTCCATGCCCGACAAGCTCTCCTTACATTCCGCAGACGCTCTCAGGCCGTCCAGAGGGTGGTGGTCGAGGCTCGCTTTGCGACTCTCAGGTCTTCTGCCAGCGACAGACTGGCGGTGGAGGGCAGCTGTGGGAGGCTCGGGTGTTGTGCTGTGAGCTCCGTGGACCGTACTCTCTACAGGGTGTGGTGGGTCGGTAGTCACAGTGCCAGGGGACAGGGGCTCCTGTTTGACAACAACTGACTGTGTCCAGGAATCGCTCTGGCCAGGGGTCGGGGGAGGGGGGGGAGTAGGACACTGTGGGAGCTGGCGTAGAGGACCCGGGGAAGTCTGGCGGGGGCAGGGGCCAGGAGCGGAGGGGTCAGCTACAGGTGAGAGCATGTGTACTTCTGTGGTAACTGTAATCTCCTCTTCCATCTCCTTCACTTTGGGTTCAGCAGTGCTTTCCAAGTTACCTGAACAAGAAAAAGAAAAAAGAAAGTTCTGAAACAAGTATTTTTTAAAAGTAACAAAACAAGTCAAAGATATCTTTAACTACATAAATGACATAATTTGATAACCATTTAATAATCACTTAAAAAAATCTGCCACAGCTTGCGAAGCTCTCACCTTGCATCCCTTGAAGTAACTCGATGCGCTTGGTTCTAAGGGTGCTCATCTCCATGGACACCTGAGAAACCATCAAAAGAAATACTCAGTTAATCTCAGTAAAAAAAAAAAGAGAGCTTAAAATGGTTTATTTTCAGTTGATGGTGACTACATTTACATTTCTGGCATTTCGTGACGTTATAATTATATGGTTCTATCTCCATTTTTGTCAAAATTGAGTTTTTTACATAATCTGATCCATTAGGTGTTTATTAATGCCTGTGTGGTGTTATTTTTAAAATGTTGACATTTTTTAGTTAGTAATTCATAAAATACAAAGGTTCCATCTGACAAAACATAATGGGATGTAAAAGCTTTGACGCTCAATATCTCTGAACTAGCCTAAACGGAGATAGAACCTTATGATTCTATGCTCACGATTTAGCAGACGCCTTATTCCAAAGCGATTTACAAATCAATACATTTGACTAAAGCAAGTGAATCATCAATCCACCAGTCGTAGCAGGAAGAGTAATCCAGCTCAGGCCCGGGGCCATTGATAGGGGTAGTTTTTTTTAATATAGACACTGGAGAAACAGAGAAACCGTACAAGGGGGGCAATAGAAGTTTTTAGGGGACACAGTAAAGGGGAAAAAGCGGGTGTCTTCAGAAGAGACGCAGTGCTGGGGGACAGTAGAAGTCTCAGGAGGAGCAGTTAAGGTGTAACCTGAAGAGACGGAGGTCTTCAGTCTATGACGGAAGATGACTACAGGGCTGAGGTGAATTTTCCTGTTGCTTCACCACTAGGAGGCGCTGGACCTCTATGTAAGCTGCCTGCAGGGCAGCCCGGACCTGGATGTACACCCATCTCTTCAGGTTACACCTTAACTGCTCCTCCTGAGACATCCACTACCCCCCAGCACTGTGTCTCATGAGACACCCGCTATTCCTCTTTAATGTGTCCCTTATGACTTCTATTGCCCCCCTTGTACTGTTCTCCCCTTGTACTGTGTCTATACAGTATATCTCAAAAGTGAGTACACCGTTTAGATTTTTGCAAATATTCTGTTATATCCTTTCAGGGGATAACATTATCCTACTGAAACTTTGATATAACTTAAAGTAGTCAGTGTGCTGCTTGAATAACAGTATAGATTTATTGTCCTTTGAAAATTACTCAGTACACAGCTGTTAATGTCTAAACAGCTGGCAACAAAAGTGAGTACACCCCATAGTGAACATGTCCTAATTGTGCCCAATTATGTTGTTTTCCCGCCCTGGTGTCATGTGACTCATTAGTGTTACATGGATTCAGGTGTAAATGATAAGCAGGGCTGTTAAATTTGGTGTTTTGGGCACAATTCTCTCTAAATGCTGGACAACATGGCACCTTATGGCAAGGAACTCTCTGAGCGGCTGAAAAAAAGGATTATTGCGCTTCACAAAGATGGCCTTGGCTATAAGAAGATTGCCAACACCCTGAAAATGAGTTGCAGCACAGTGGCTAAGATCATACAGCGGTTTTCCAGGACAGGTTCCACTCGGAACAGGCCTCACCAGGGTCGACCAAAGAAGTTGAGTCCACGTGCTCAGCGTCATATCCAGAGGTTGGTTTCCAAAAATAGACGTGCGAGTGCTTCCAGCATTGCTGCAGAGGTTGCAGAAGTGGGATGTCAGCCTGTCAGTGCCCAGACCATACACCGCACACTGCATCAAATCGGGTTCTTCTGAAACCGATGCATAAGAAAGCCCGCAAACAGTTTGCTGAAGACAATGAATCCAATAACATGAGTTACTGGAACCATGTCCTGTGGTCTGATGACCAAAATAAACCTGTTTGGGTCAGATGATGTCCGGCGTGTGTGGCGGCACCCTGGTGAGGAGTACCAAGACAAATGTGTTTTGCCTACAGTCAAGCATGGTGGTGGCAGCATCATGGTCTGGGGCTGCATGAGTGCTGCCGGCACTGGGGAGCTGCATTTCATTGAGGGACACATGAATTCCAATATATACTGTGACATCCTGCAGCAGAGCATGATCCCCTCTCTTCGGAAACTGGGCCGTAGGGCAGTTTTCCAACATGATAATGACCCTAAACACACCTCCAAGATGACAACGGCCTTGCTGAAGAAGCTGAAGGTTAAGGTGATGGACTGGCCAAGTATGTCTCCAGACCTAAACCCAATTGAGCACATGTGGGGCATCCTCAAGAGGAAGGTGGAGGAGTGCAAGGTGTCTAACATCCGTGGGCTCCGTGATGTCGTCATGGAGGAGTGGAAGAAGATTACAGAAGCAACCTGTGCAGCTCTGGTGAATTCCATGCCCAGGAGGGTTAAAGCAGTGCTAGATAACAATGGTGGTCACACAATTAGACATTAACAGCTGTGTACTGAGTAATTTTCAATGGACAATAAATCTATACTGTTATTCAAGCAGCACACTGACTACTTTAAGTTATATCAAAGTTTCATTAAGATAGTGTTATCCCCTGAAAGGATATGACAGAATATTTGCAAAAATCTAAAGGGTGTACTCACTTTTGAGATATACTGTATATATAAATAAAGATTTTTCTTTTTTTACGCTATCACTGAGACTGCCAATGGCCCCGGGCCTGAGCTGGATTACTCTTCCTGCTACGACTGGTGGATTGATGATTCACTTGCTTAGTATTCAAATGTATTGATTGTAAGTCGCTTTGGAATAAGGCGTCTGCTAAATGCCAAAAATGTAAAATGTAAGATGACCACAGGGGTGAGGTGAATGTACCTGTTGCTTGACCACTAGGAGGCGCTGGACCTCTATGTATGCTGCCTGCAGGGCGGCGCGGGCCTGGATGAGGCTGCTGTCCACCGTCTGCAGGGAGCGGCTCAGCTCCTCCTCCCGCAGAGAGACGGTGAGCAGCTGGTCCACCTGTAGGCGCTCTGCAGCACAAACAGTGTTACTGAGCAGTCACTCTCAAAACCATAGCAGGGTTCCTCCCACACCTTCTGAAACATCACATTCAAGCACCTTTCAAGGACTTTCAAGACTCAATTCCCTCAAATTCAAGGACCCAACACGGCATAGTTTGAGACAGATCTAGATGAGAATTTATATAATAGTAACTATCCGCTCACAGACAACAATTAAAAAGAGAGGCTTGAATGTGTGAACACTAGACGGTCTCTTGCCTTCTCTACCACAGCAACACTTCTCTACCAAGTTAAGCAATACAGAGACTTATTTACTAGTTGACGAGCTGAGTAAAACATTTTTGAACATAGATATTTTTTTTAGAGAGAGAGAGAGGGGAATTCAAGCACTTTCAATGACCCATGTCTATTTTCAAAAACTTTTAAGACCTTGATTTTTTATTTATTTTTTTCCAATTCACAAACTTTCAAGGATTTCAAGGACCCATGGGAATGCCCTGTCATATATTAAAGAACACAATTCCATAGATAGACAGTGCCTAGATTACAGATTACAGATTACTAGATTACAGTAAACACAAGCCACACTAAAACAGTTACGAGAGTCAAGAAGGATACTCACCTTTCTTTGACTTTATTTTCCTTCTTTTATTCTTTCTTTCTAAACTAGGAATTTCTGGGGATGGAATGTCCTAAAAGAAAAAAAGAAAGAAAACATAGAGGCATTAGTATCACGTCAATCCATTTGCATCAATCATCAATCAGTATACAGGGCTCGACATTAACACCGTTTTACTTGTCCGGAGCAAGTAAAACTTTCGCCGGGTTTGTTTGCGCGAGCACGACGACGCTGCTAGATCCATTTTTACCTGTGTGCAGGAAGAACAACAGACGGCGCAGGCGCCAGACCAGACTAGATGATCGTGAGTGAAGATATTATCAAAGCGTACTCGCCTGTCGATCACCCGTACGCTTTGATAATATATTCACTCACGATCATCTAGTCTAGTCTGGCACCTGCGCAGTCTGTTGTTCTTCCTGCACACAGGTAAACATATCCGGGATCTAGCAGCATCGTCGTGCTCGTGCAAATAAACCCGGTGAAAGTTTTACTTGCTCCGGACAAGTAAAACGGCGTTAATGTCGAGCCCTGGTATAGGTCTATCACTGTTACCACTCACCCCGGCTGCTCTCCGCTTCTTCCCCCCCGCCAGTGTGTCATTCTGCTCCGTCCCTGAGCTGCTGTCCCCGATCACAGAGTCTGAGCACGGGAGAGGCCCTATTGGTCCCTCTGGCTGTCCGTGTGGTCTGGCCTCACACGGCCCGTGTATCCCCTCCTCCTGCTGTTGGTTGTCTCTGCTTCCATAAGCTGCTGTGGGGGTGGGGGGAGCTGAGGGGCCCTGCTGCTCCGAGCTGCGTCTCCCGGGCCGACCGGCGCCCTCTCTGGACGCTCTCTCCCCTGCTGGCTGGGCCGAAAAAAGGGACAGGTTGGCGGCCAAGCGGTCTGGGGCAATGCTGCTCTCTGATAGGCTGCGCTTGCGGGGGGTCATCGGGGCGATGGCTGGCTGAGAGCCAAAAAGTGACTCCCATTGGAAGCCCTCGGCCAGAGGGATATCCTCTTCCTCGAAGCTCAGCCCTTCCTGGTCGTATGCCACCATCTCTATACCGAACCTAAAATCACCACACAGACCACAGAAGTGCATCTGATGTTAATGTTTTACTTCTCTTAAAAGAGAGACATCAATAGCATCAGCATAGCAGAGAGTGAATGTAAATGATCAGAGAAAAAATAAGTCAAAGAAAACCTCACCTTGGCATGCCTTTCCCCCGCTCTTGTTTCTTCCTGCTGATCTCTTGGTACACTTGGTCCCAATTCACACATCGCCGAGACCCAGACGAGCTGATTAGCTGCCGCAAGGTTGGCTTGAGGCCGGAATCCTTCTCCGTCTCCCCTTTCCGCGTCCCGCTCATGTTTCGAATCCGCCGGGCGATGTTGAGGTTGGGCTCGTGGCTGCCAGCTTTGCTCTTGGAGCCGATGTGTCTGGTCAGGTCTCTCTTCAGGGCGGGCAGGCTCTGTTTGTTGTTCAACGTGGGCAGAGTGGCTCCAGAGGGGATCTGGGAGATCTCACTGCCTCTACACACATCACCATCTGAACCCGTCCCTGCATCCACTGCCGGCATGGCCTCGTCTGAAGCCGCCGAAACTATCACCTTCTCCCTCGCCTCCTCCTCGTCCTCCCTGGCTGAGAGCACTGCCCTAGGGGACTCCACCGTAGAGGTGCTGACCTGGATGGACTGGAGAGACAGGCTGTTGTCTGTAGGGGACATTGCAGTCTCCACTGTCTCCTCACTGCCAGGCTGGTGTCTGATAAGGCCTGTAACTCTGTCAACCTTTGGGTTTGTTCCATCCTTATGCCTGGATTTCTTCTCTTTGTTTGCTTCAACCTTGCTGCACTCTGAGCTCTCCACTTGCTGTTCCTCCTCTATGTGTAGCACTGTCTCCATCCTTTGGTCATTGGACAGACCCCTCTTGTCTAACAGGGTCTCCTTGGCCTTTCTCAGCATCTCTGCAAGCTGTTGTTCCTTCAACGAGGGAGGTGGAACCTCGCTGTGTGACGACTTTGAACTTGAGCTACTGTGTTGTGAGGACTTGGACTGTACAGAGTCCTGGCTGGAGGCTCTGCTGAGCTGTGTCTTGGGTGTGCTGGAAGCGGAGGACAGCCTCTTCTCAGGACGCTCCGATGGCTTGGTTGCTCTCTGCTTGAGTGACACAGATGAGGTGGAGGCTTGACTGTCTCTCAGTGAACTACTCCTGCTACCGCTCTTGGTGCTCTTGGTGGAGCTGCCTTTGGGCTTCATGCTCTCCCCCTCCTCAGCGCTGCACTCAGGAGAGGCTGGCATCAGCTGTTCTGTTTCTTGGTCCCATCGGGGCGGCTTCTTAGAGGAGTGGGTGTCCAGCGGTGTGTCGCGTCTCTGCCTCAGGTCCACATCTCTGACCGGGACTGGTGGTGGACCCTTTGGGTGCTTCTCTGAGGGGCTGGGATGAGGAGGGTCTTTGTGGGGCAAAGAGATGGTTGGATAGGGAGACCAGCGACAGGCCTTGTCTAGCTTCGGATTGCTTCCGAAGGTCTTGGGGGGACCCATGCCATTATTGTGGTCATGCTCCTTGCTTGGACCGTCGCTATTTTGATTTCCATTAAAATAGCGACTGGTATAAACACAATTAGTGCTGCCTCCGTTGCTCAACCATGGTGCACGGGCTTTCTGTTGGGCAGCGTATTGCTCTGATTCCCATCTTTTGTTAGCCCAGCCACCTTGATTGTGCAAGCTTCCGCCAGCCCGCTCTCCAGAGTTAGGTGTAATGAAGAGAGACGTGAAGGTAGGGAGCTCCTGGGCATGCCACGTGGCACTCTTGCCCTGTCTGCTGTTGTGCCAGTCGGATCTTGGATCCTCCTGGACACCCCACGCTCTACCACCAGAAGTGTTGCCGCCATTCCATGCTCCCTGCCAATTAGGTGTCTTGAAGCCCCTTGAAGGTTGTGGGAGGTTAGAGTGTCGCCTGTTCCAGGCAGCCGCCTCATTGAGCCGTTGCTGCTGAAGAAGCTGCTGCCTTTTTCGCTCTTCCTCCTCCCTGGCCCGCTTTGCAGCAGCCTCTTCCTCTTTCCTGAGAGAAAGAAGAACAGAAAAAAAACACACAGACAAATGGTAAATGGTAAATGGACTGCACTTAAATAGCGCCTTTTTTGCTGCTCCAACTGCTCCAAAGCGCTTTACAACGGCCTCTCAATCACCCATTCACACATACATTCACACACCAATGGCGGCAAGCTGCCATGCAAACGCGCCGGCCAGCCCGCTGGGAGCAATTTTGTGGTTCAGTGTCTTGCCCAAGGACACTTCGACATGTGGTCGGGGCTCGAACCGCCGATCTGCCAACCTTGTGATCATTAGCCGGCGACTCTACCTCCTGCGCCACAGCCACCCCGCAATTAAAAACTGATTTTAATGCATAACAAGTAAGTGAATCTCTTAGTAAGCCTTCGCAATGACAGGTAATGTGACCTTATTGGAAACTGCACATTAACATTAACAACAACAAAAAATACAGTCCATCTAGGCCTAGATTTTGAAAATCTACCTAGCAACAATATCTCTAGCACAGTTGGTTGGCAGGAGTGAGGTATTGACTCTTTCTGTAAGCCAAAGCATTGACCTCCTGTGATCTACGCACCAGGGTAAGGTCTGGCATGTGACAGGGAAGCAGCTGCCAAGCCAACTTTTGCTTGTGACTATCAAAACACGCATGTGTCACCCACCCAGCGGCTCTAGTTGGATTTTGGGTACCCCCCAAATGTTACTCAAATGTGGGTAGTACAAAAGTTTGAACAGTGAGAGGTTGGTTGGGTCCTAGGGTGGGTCCTAGGCGGGTCTTACTAGAAGCCAGAGAGGACATGGTGAGGAATGCGTCTGAGCTGAAGTGGGTGTGAGTGAGAGTGTGAAGTCATGCTTTTTTTAGTCAGCGCTCCCTGACATACGACTCCAACCTCAGCTCAAAAGGCAGCATGGTTCAGTTACCTAAATGAGAACCGTGAGCACCATGGTGCAGAATGTCTATGTCTATGACTATACATGGTCCAAGAGAGCAATGACAAAGACTAACATCAACATCACTATGGAGATAGCTAGACCCAATAACATGTTGTGAATATAGACTATAATATCGTATATTATAACATATTTAGACTTACTTAATTTAATGACATCAGTTAACAGTTAACAGTTAAAATCAGTTAGCAATGTAACTCTGAGATATCTGAGATAACAATCAGCTCTTACCTGAACAGTTCCTTTCTCTTGGCGATCAGTTTCACCAGCTCTCTGTCAAAGTACACCTCTTCCTGGTCGTTCCCGGCGCCCTCCTGCTCCACCACCTCTACCCGCTGCTTGTGTACGGGGCTGGAGATGTGGTTGGCGTAGTCGGTCAGGCCCACCACAGTCACCTGGCACACCCGGCACTCGTGGCCACAATCCCTGGGGAGGGAGGGGGACAGGGGGCGCTCGATTACTCCCTCTGGCATGGTTCTGGTCAAAGTTTGCTTTGGTTTCCCTGCCTGCGGAGCCTTGGACAAGTAACAGGCTTTAAACTTTGGTGATTTGGTGGTTTAAGGTCTATTATATAAAAAAAGGAGAGGAGATTACTCAACAATCCTTAAAAAAGAAAGCTATTCCAATTTCTTCTTCTCTCTTCAGAGAGATCAGGAGGTAAAACTGACTTGAATTTTCTCTTGTTTTAAAAAAAAAAATGTGTACAGAGATGGGTCTTCCTGATCATTTTCTTCTTGGGTTTTTTTGTTTGTTTTTAGCAGGCCAATGATGACAGGGCAGGAAGCACAGGCAGGAGGTGCGTTGGTGGTAGCATGCTAATTTGGCACCACAACCAACCAGCCACGGAGCACAGACCCTGGGACCCTACGGGGGAGCGCCCTCTCTCAGGCAGCCGCGGCCTAGCACGATGTCATGATGGTGTCTGCTGTGCTCTGAGGCTGTGCTGAGGCGGTGGCTGTATTCTATAGCAGCACTGCCCCCAAAGAAGGCAGCCACCCCCTTACAGACCAGCATGTGTCTCCAGGTCTGCAACCCCCCCCCCCCCACCCCTCACCCCCCCCCCATACACCAACTGCAAAGCTGCAGATCCTGTCGACCAATCCTGAGTAACCTGAGCCTTGTGCAGCTGCCCATAATCCCCAATTAAAACCTCTCCCAAGTATGACATGCTATGGCACTGAGAGGGACAGTAACTTTACTGGCTATGGTTCAAAACCTTCTACAAACTGTGTCACGGCACCCTGCCATGTACTGGCCTCCAGTGTTAACTCATTGATAAGGTTCTAGCAGTATTCCGAATTTCATTATTTTTCATTTACACGGCGGGGGAATAGAATTCGGTTGTTAAGTCTGACGTCAAACGTGACGTTTAGCAATTTCCGGGTCCAAACCAGAAATTCCCTGCACCAGAGTACCCGTGTACTAAAGCGGTAGAATGACAGTTCAATCGTTTTTTTTGACTCGGATCTATTCATACAACAAGGGACACAGCACTTTCCCGTTTTCCCCATATTTGTCAGCGTCTTTGAGCCTCGGAAAAGCGCTATATAAATATAATGAATTATTATTATTACTGAGGCATTTCGAATTGAGCGCCTCAGCCAACTTTGGACCCGGAAACACGTCACGACTTAACAACCGAATAAGGAGGGATTCATCCATCCATCGATGCACCAGTGGAGGCTGGTGGAGGTAGAAATCAGAGGACTGGCTCATTGTAAAGCATGGAATGGAATATGTAATGTTATGAGCCCGCCCGCTGACTTCCATCTCTCCACTAGCCTCCCCTGCTATGCATATGTCTGCTCAAAGTACCGATGAGACTTCGTGACGTTAGAATTATAAGGTTCTCTCCATTAATTGGTCAACATTTTGTTTTTTACATAATCTGATCCACTAGGTGTTTATTAATGCCTGTGTGGTGTTATTTTTAAAATGTTGACATTTTTGAGTTGGTAATTAATAAAATACAAAGGTTCCATCTCGCAAAACATAATGGAATGTAAAAACTTTGACGCTCAATATCTCTGAACTACCCTAAACGGAGATAGAACCTTATAATTCTAAGCTCTCGGCTTTATTCCTAAAGATTCTTTGAAAGAGTGGAAGACTCTCCAACGAGTTGAGCGGCAGCGTGGGATACAACAAAACATTTGTGGTGAAAAAAGGTGTAATTCTCACTCAATAAATTCAATAAATTCTTCACACTCATGCTTCAACTTTTCCCCCTCCAAAACTCTGATGGGTTTGGGGGCTCAATTGTGACTCAATGTTTTTTTTGTATGTTTTCAATATGGGAAAATAAAAAACTTTTACAGAGGCTTCAAACAAGGACGAATTGTAACACACAACCCTCTGCTTTAACCTAGATCTCTCCATGCCATTGACAAGTCACATATTTCAGTAATCTACAGGACAGTCACATGAGATATCCAGTTGCCGTCAGTTGGCCCATAGCTGTTGTTCCACTGAGATTGTGTCTAAATATATATGCGCAAGATGAGGCAGCTGCCCCCCTACTCATTTGTCAGATAAGTATGTATGCCCAGACACGTGCCATACATACAGTGTTCATTTTGGCAGGCTTTTTAGTCACTTTAGTCTTTGGTGTTTAGATGAAGATGCACACCAGTTCTAGTCACACACCAAGTCACCTCCATTTTTCTTAGTTCCAGTTCCAGTTTTCATCAACTGGAACTAAGAAAAGTGGAGGTGACTGGCTGTGATTAGAACTGGTGTGCATCTTCATCTAAAACACCAAAGACTAAGTGACTAAAAACTAAGCCTGCCAAAATTAACACTAATGGCCGAAGCCCAGAGAATAAAAACTGAACTGTAACCAAGCAACGCCAGCTTTAACGTGCAATTCATGATCTCAAACATGTACAACAATACAGGAGTAATATGGTTTATTGTTGGGTTAGGGTTACAACTTACCGGCCTTTCAGGTTCTCCAGCTCGCGGTGATGCAGCATGCTCCTCATGTGTTCATCCATCTCCTGATGACACAAGGACAGTTAACCAACATGGCCGCCGCAATGTGATTCCAATGACCTCGTTTTCCAGCTTCCAATACATACAGTACATTCTAAAAGCATTTTACACAGCAATGTCAGAGGTTACTCTTTTACTTTAAACAGGGTTCCTACAAGTTTCAACATGTCCAATTTAAGACCTTTTTAGACCTTTTTATAGACCTCTTTGAATAGAATTTTAGACCTGTTCGCATCATATGATAGCTTTTTGTCATCCTCAAGGTTATGAAATTTGGGATTTCACTGCCATACAGACAAAAAAGTAAGCGAATTGGCATTTTTGGGGTTCCAGCTTGATTCATTTCTGCGTAAATAGATGTGGTCGGACTGATTTCCTTGCAGGATCTCGTTTTTAAGACCTAGCACCTCATTTTTAGACCGAATAACTGTTATGGTGATTAGAGCTTCATAGATATATCGGCACAACTATTTTTACAGAAATATATGTATTTATATATGATATATATTATATAACTGAGTAGAACAAATGTAAATAATAACTAATAAAAAATTATAATCAGTGGATGATCAAACTCTGTCACAACAACTTAGATTGAACAAACTTTTTTGTTTTCTTATGTGTGTGTGTGTGTGTGTGTGTGTGTATATATATATTTAAAAATAAAGAAATAATAATAAAGACATTTAAAAAAAAAAAAAAAGGGGGGGGAAATGAAAAAATAGAAGAAAAACAAAATATATATAAAAATTTAAATAAATTCTGATATATTGGTTTACTGTGTATTACTGTGAATTTTGCCCCCCAACAAATCGGCATGAGACCCAAACATCCAGTATCGGTTGGTCTCTAATGATGATCCTTTACCTGCTTCGAGCTGTAGACAATTTGACAAAGGATGCACTTCCTTTCCCTCCCCATGTTGAATGTTGTAGGATATCAGGCCATTACTGTCAACAGAAAAGAAAATGTATATTAATTAAACAGCTTCACAGTAGCACTGTGCTTTAAATGGTTTCGTAACACTAC
This sequence comes from Nansenia antarctica, assembly GCF_963989245.1. Lineage (NCBI taxonomy): Eukaryota > Metazoa > Chordata > Actinopteri > Argentiniformes > Microstomatidae > Nansenia > Nansenia antarctica. The sequence continues at coordinate 24,658,796 of NC_137674.1, read as the reverse complement.
CCTCCATTACATTATAAATAGTAAACATCAGCTGGCCAGATATATGTGTTGACTCAATTATTGGCGCTTTTCCACTATCGGCCCGGCTCGGCTCGGGTCGGCTCGCTTCGGCACGCTTTTGAACAGTTCTGGTTTTCCACTATACACAAGAGACCAGGAACGAGTAGGAGGAGTAGAAGATAGTAGGCGGAGTTACGCGTCATAAAAGCGCGCCATGGTGGTGACGTATATTTTCACGAGACACAACACAGCCACAACAATAGCAACATGGAGGAACTTGAAGCAGTGTTTCCTCTATATGCATTTATTGGTGGTGGGCCGCCACGAATGAATTTCCTCCGCCACAAATTGATTCAGTCCAAACAAAATAAAAATAAAATAAAAACCACCTCTGAACATTTTTGCTGATTAAAATATATCTGATCCTAGATCAGCGCTATAATGGATGTTGACTATAAGTGCACCTAAATCCACGCCCATCTCTCTCTAACCGCTGATCCAAAATCAGATTAATGACATTAAACATTCAGTTGACGACGTGACACAAGGGCTACTCCTGAGCAAGCTGTGCAAGGTTAACAACCTGCTGCTGAACAAGTCAAAGACCCAGGAAATCATCGTAGACTTCAGGAGGAAAAAGTCCGAGATCCAGCCCCTGCTCATCGACGGAGAGAGCGTGGAGAGAGTCTCAACCCTCCGATTCCTGGGGGTGCACATGCAGGATGACCTGTCCTGGAAGGACAACACAAAAGCCACCATCAAGAAGGCACAACAGCGGCTATACATCCTGAGAGTCCTCAGGAAGGAACACAGCAAGCAGGAGATACTGGTGACCTTCTACCGCGGCGCAGTGGAGAGCATCCTCACCTACGGCATCTGCAACTGGTTCTCCAGCTGCACAACCGCGGAGAGAAATGCGCTACAGAGAGTCGTGAGAACAGCCCAGAAGATCACCGGCGCCCCCCTCCCCTCTCTGGAAGAGCTGTACAACACACGCTGTCTCAGGAAGCCCTCCAAGATCTCCAGGGACCCAACCCACCCTGGGTACGAACACTTTACCCGGCTGCCCTCGAAAAGGCGGTTCAGGACCATGGCCGCAAGGACAAACAGACTGAAGAACAGCTTCTACCCCAGGGCCATCCAGGCCCTGAACACAGCAAAGACCTAGGTTCTGGGCCCTGGACAGTCTGGACGGATTGATGGCAGCTGCTGGACTGAAAAAATCAGGTGTAGTGCTGAGGCACAAATATGTACATTTCAAGCCTGCAAACTGCGACACTTTAAATAAATGTGCAATAACACTATGTGCAATATGACAACCCTAGTCGTCTATCTGTACAGTATAGTATAGTGGATAGTGTACATAGCCTTTATTTATGTAAACCAGCTCCTTCCCTTCTTGTGTTTTTTTAAAGTTTTTTTTTCTTTCCTAACACCAGGGGAGCCACCCCTCCTAAATTTCGTTGTTTGGTACCTGTACTATAGCAATGACAATAAAGACCATTCATTCATTCATTCATTCATTCATTGGTCTAAATGTGAACCGGCATGAGAACCGTGCAGACTCAACCATCCCTGCTGAAAAACTGTCGCAAATTGAAGAACTCGCGCAAGTTGGAAACACTGGGAAACTTTCGCCAAGTTGGACATACTTTTCCTGTTGTGTTTGAGACGGAGCCAAGACTGCTCGTTTGGAAGGACATTGGATCCGTGAGTAACGTAAACCTTCAGAGCTGATGGATGGAAACCGGTATCACAAGTTTATATTCTGTATTTTTTTTTTTTTTTTTGCCATCCTACCTCTAGTTTTGTTTGAAATTAGGTCGTTGTTTTGAGCGCGCGTGCACGCGAGAAGAAAAAAAACGCGCACGCTGCGCACGGATAGGGCTCTCCGCCACTAAACACTGTGAAGCTATCGTATACTTTTTCCTCGGCATGTGGTATATTATTAACCGTGGTTTTTTGGAGAGAAAGAGAAAGAGAGAGAGGAAGCTATGTACACATAATAAAGTCATGTTTTTTTAACCCTTAAAACCACTGCCTTCACTTGTCTGCTTTATGAACTGTAGTATCATTGTGTGCCGTGTTATTCACAGACAAACATGGTGACCGGAGGCAACCTTTGCGGGTTAATAACTGTGATTTACCGTGGGTTAGGATAACAATTCAAACGTGTCCGGATAGGGGGGAGGACGAGGAATCCAAAACCATTTGAATGGTGTCGATACGACGCTCTTATCACGGTCGACACAGCGCGGAGCGAATTCCCGGGTAGAAATTGTCTGTCCCCCCGCTGATATCCTCCATGCCGTGCTGCTGCTTAGAGCAGCGGGCGAACTCCCGGTTCATTGAGTTTACGGTTAAAAGCATATCTTCTCGGGGTGTCAGCGCGGTGGTTAAGGGCTCAAAATGACTGTATACCGATGATGAAGTTAGCAAAGGAGTATTGTGATTGATTGTACCACCTTCATAGCCGGTGTTATTCACGGGCAAAGACGGTGCCCGGAGGCACCCTTTGCGGGTTAATAACTGTGATTTACCGTGGGTTAGGACTCTTAGGAGAACAATTCAAACGTGTCCGGATAGGGGAGAGGACAGGGAATCCAAAACCATTTGAATGGTGTTGATACGACACTCTTATCACGGTCGACACAGTGCGGAGCGAATTCCCTGTTAAAACTATTCTCTCCCCCCGCTGTCAAAGGGAGTTTCATCCAGCAGCAAGCGGTGCTGCGAGCAGCAGCGGGTGAACTCCCGGTTCATTGAGTTTACGGTTAAAAGCATAACTTCTCGGGGTGTAAAGCACTCTCTCTATTTCGGGCTAAACTGTGCAGTGTAGCCGGCGTCCTGGTTCCTCCAGCAACCGGACACTTCCATAAATAACAACAAATATGTAATATGTAAATATGTATAATACCACGTTCATTGATAAAATGACGCCAGGGATGGAAAGGGGTGATGGCAGTTTTAGAAGGGGGATGATGAAGCCCTGGACTATGGAACGGCACAGCACAGCACAACGGGGGGAAATGCGATAAGAATTATGTCAAAATGCAGCACCATCATGCACAGATCAGCCTTAAAACATGTAACGTTATATATATATCGTTATACAGGGCAGGGTTTGACGCTTACCTTTTCCCCAGGTAGCACTGTGCTACCATGTCAAAAAATTTAGTAGCACACCAAGAATTTCAGTAGCACAATGAAAATTGCGCAATTTTCGTATGACGACAACAAATTATCATAATCATAACATATTAAAAGAAAAGTGTTGGTATGGCTTTAAAAGCAGCATGGTCTAGCCTCCATTTACTGTTTGATTTACTTTACCTCTGAATAGGAAAGTCTTTTACGCACAGCGGAGAAAGTCAAACATTTTTACGCAACGCCAAAACGGGAGGGAACTCGGATACAACTTTAATATACAACTGAGACGAAAAATTAATATATTTTCTTGATTCGTGTTTTTTCTTCTTCTGTAAATTACATAGTTGTCGAAATTTTTGTGGGTTTTGGGCTGCGACGCATTCAAGTGCTCAACGATGTTCGGTCGAGTGTCTCTCCTGTTTGTGCATCTGGTGCTGCTGAACGAGGTGACCTCGGTGGCCAGAGTGTCGAGGAAGTCGCCCCGGGGCCGCTCGTGCCTGGACCTACTGGAGGATATATATGTTTTCTTCGTCACTCTCGTCTCCAGCTGTAATGTTGACTCCACTACCCCCCTCTACCTCCTCTCTGTCTGGAACGGTGCTAACATTAGCCTTAGTGATGCTCCGATCTGATCGGCGCCGATCGGTATCGGCCGATATGGCCTTGATCGGTTTTGATCGGAGTTCTCAAAACGGCCGATCAAACACGACCGATCTACAAAATGGCGTCGCCAGTCTGGAAATATTACACAGTGTCGGAAAGAGACAACAAATATGCCGTTTGTAATGTCTGCTCAAAAGAAATACCTCGCGGAGGAACGCACGCAAGGTCTTTCAATACCACGAATATCATACGGCATTTGCTGCGTTCGTCGATTCGCTCAGAGAGCGCCGAAGCGCACACTGGGCTCGACGTCATAAAGGGACCGAGTGCTTTGATTGGACGAGAGGCGTTCCACGAGTGCTGGTCAGAGTTCCAGCGCGACTTCACGAGCGTAGTGTAGGTAGTGTGCAGCGACGTCATGTGACCCCGCGAGCAGGAAGTCACTTGGCCCATAGCAACAACTATTAGCGCGTGAGTTTTAGGTCTTCCTCTGTGCACCTTGCACAAGTGTAGATAGCGAGCGACTTTTCAGCAGCAGGACATATTTTAGATGATAAGAGGAACAGGCTGAGTGCCAAAAACGCTGAGAAGCTTGTATTTCTCAAGGCTAATCTGTCAGTGATGCTGCTTAATCAGAAGTAAGGTTTGAGTCTGAAATCTCCTTAGGTGCAATGTTTTGTTTTTTTGTTTTATTGATTATTGCTGACTCGCTGTCTTATCTCCTCCTAAATATGACTTGAAACTGACTGACTTGAAACAGTATTTTATATTTGGCTATAGCCTGTTTATGTTGCAGTTTAGTTTGGGTATGTTTATTGTTCCTCAGGAAAGCTACAGTATACAGTATAAGCTCCAAGTTCTCTAAGAGCCCCTAGTTCCTCTCATTCGAGTGGAATGTTGCACATTTGATGTGACAGTGTACATGTTATTTATTATGATTTTTATTTTCACATTTTATTTGTTTTTCCTGAAGTAAGCTACAGGTGGTTGTGAATTCAATAAAACAGATGGTCGTCAATTCATGATACTTTCTCATCTCCTAATTTCATTTAAATACTTAATATACAATGTCAATGGTGTTAAGAATAATTAAAAACATAAATAATGCTACACAATAAATAGAATGCTTCAATTGCCATTTTCGACGCTGTGATCGGTGATCGGTGATATCGGATCGGCAGATCACTGATTCCAGTGATCGGTGATCGGTGATCGGCACCAAAAACCCTGATCGGAGCATCTCTAATTAGCCTTGCTAAAGTATGCCGTAATCGGATTCATTTTAACAGCGGTCTTTTTCTGACAGGATTTTCAAATGTAAATGCGCGCTTGTTGTGCTTGCGGGTCACGTGTCTGTTTTTTTTTTTCTTCTGTTTTCAAAGGATTGCATTGGTTTAGATGCGCTGTGATCTTATTAACGAACATAAGATTGACTGCGCATGACAGTAGTTAAGCTTTTTTTTTTTTTTTCGCACTGGTGCGATTGAATGTATTTCCAAGTCGCACAGAAATATATTCACTCGCAAATGCGACCAAAACAGTCGCACTGTCGAACCCTGATACAGGGAGCAATGTATTTCTACGGAAAGGCTGATAGATTGTAGAATCTTCTTGTCGGTAAAACGATGGAATCAATCTATTGAGGATTGTGATCTTAAATGCGTTGTGTCATCTCAGGATAGATTAGGTGCACAGCATACACGATTTGACAAGGAAATAGGATGTTCAACACGGGTCGGAATCTCTGTACTTGATTTATTAAGACAGTCAGCGAATGGTCCATCAGCACAGTATCTCAGCATCGGCATTCAATGACCATTCCACGACATTCAACGACATCATTATGACATACAGACAGGCTGATAGATACGAGTGCAGCGCTGTCTTGCTGGTAGTCAAATATATTTATTTATACAGCATATGGATGTTACGTGCCTGTTAGCCTACTTGCCGCTTTCAGTTCTAGTAGATTTGTAGTTTAGATCTCGCAACCAGGGATTGGGAAGCGATGTATTTCTACGAAAAGGCTGACTGACGCGGGGCTCATACAATCTCCGCGTTTATAGAGTGCTCCGGTGTCTTGCTGGTAGTCAAATATATTTATTTATATATACAGCATATGGATGTTACGTGCCTGTTACCTGCCGATTTCAGTTCTAGTAGTTTAGATCTCGCAACCAGGGAAACGCCAACAAGACGGGAATCTACCGGCATTTGACTCATGAGTGAACGGCAAAAATGCCTGGACGGCACAGCTTGGGATTCCATTGAAGTTACAGGGAACTATGTGTGAAAGAGACTTAAATGTTGAAATAACATTAATACAATGTTCATTGATAAAATGACATAAGGGATGGAAAGGGGAGATGGCAGTTTTAGAAGGGGGATGATGAAGCGCGCTCGACTGAGGGACAGCATAGGCACAGCACATCGCCATAATAGCGATTTTTTGGTTATGCTTGTTGTAAATAAAAGTTCTATGATGCATTGAAATGACATTAAACTAAGATAATACGATGGTTATCATATTTTTTCAAATCTTTATTAATACGTTATTACAGAAACAGTAAGTGAAATTTTCCTAGAGCGAAATCTGTTGTGGTATTTAAAAATGGCGGTTAGTGATGAAATCTATGAACATGGGATGACGATTTCCATTGACCAATCAACGGTGTGCAGCGTCACACGCAGCCTGGCAAAAAGGTACCCTTCGGCCCTATGGTTCCTGCTCACGATGGGTAGCTAAAGAACCGACCCGACCCGACCCGACCCAGGCCGACAAATGGAAAAGCGCCAAGGAAGCAGGCCAGCCTGGGTCGACCCGGGTCAGCCCTGTAGTGGAAAAGCGGCTTATGTGCGTTAGCACTATCGCGTAGGCTACAAGCATGCAGCTTGCTGCCAGCTAGCATCTGCAGCCCCTCAACGTGTGGAAACTGGCAGACCCCCGTCAGCGGGCCAGCAGCACGGAGGTCACTTTCCCACCTCCCACGCCAGGACCTTCTGCAGCCGCACCAAAACTGACGTGGCCTGAATGTGAGCGCAGAGTTCATACTGGAGACTGGTCTAATTCCAGCCTGCTCTGTAGCCAAAGAGAAGGGCCTTTGGAGCGACGTGGTCTGTCTGTACACACTCAACACAGCCCTGTAGCCAAAGAGCCTTTGGAGCGTTGGTCTGTAAGTGTACACACTCAACAGACAGTCAGACCAGACAGTCATAAAGCAGTCTGTCTCCAATAAATATATCAACTAACTAGAACAATACTAGTTCAGACATGAAGCTGTGAAGTTAAACCTCTTCTAAAAAGATCTTGGCTTACCACTAAACTAGTACTATTACGCAACATTAATGGGACAGTACAGCAGGCCTAGAACAGGAAACAGATGCAGACGAGATGAGTTTGCAGACGTAAAAATTCACTTTTCATCAAGCTTCAGACTCTTAGCTTTAAGACTCTCTCTGTCCTCTCCCACAGCAACCATGAAGGCAGTTATTTTTAAACTGGTATTACGGTGAGATGGTCATGCATCCCCGCACACTCACTAAACCCCTGAGGTGTCTCATCTGACCTCAACATCTGGTTGGTGTGTCTCTAGGTGCAGCAGAGATGGAGGAGCATTATTAGGCTATAACCAGTCATCTGATTAAAACAATAGAGATGGAGGTCTGTCCTAGAACACTATGGTGATAAGAACAATGGCCTAAACACACTTCAGGTGGAACTCAGCAGCACCATCTGAATTGTATATTGGACAATGAAAGAGCTCTATCAACAGAGTAGTAAAGATGTGTTGGCTACAGAGCATTTCAACATCATGTCATCGTTTGACCTGCAACAGAACAAATACACTGTCGCAAGGAAGCAAACTTAAGAGTTAACAATCAGAGTAGCTGTTGTTATCATAACAAGCTAATCATGTTCAAGACAAACATTGCCTTGTTTACATTTCCGTCCCCCGACATGACACAATAAAGTAAGATAGATGCATGGCCATCGGTGGTTTGGTAGGGAATCCAACTACTACAGCAAGCTATGGTAGCAAACTGTCTACATGTTCATGACTTGAATATAGCTACTTTGTACGATTCTAATGCACAGGACATCTTACAAATGAATTAGAAAGCTGGCTATATAAACCAAATAGCTAACGTTAGCGAGCTAGCTAGCTAGCTAACGTCGCCACCAGTTCGCAAAGCAAGCAAACAAGCCTAGCTAACGTTACTTAGGCATGCATTCGGTTCTCACAACACTTCCGATTTCTCCGAAATTGTTCGTGTAAAATTATAGCAAATTATTTATATGTATATCACGTCAATAAGTGAAAAATAGCTAGCTAGCTACCTTCTTATCAACCAAAGTTCATCCACTTCCCGTCCGGCGCTGTATCACTTGCTGCCCCTCCCCTTCCAGCTGTGATCGAAACTTGACTGGGCTGTGTTCAAAAACATCATTGGTCTATACAGTATGGAGCTATTTTAGTGCCTTCAAAAATGTAATTGTATTTGACAGATTGAATTGAATATGAGCACAAATTGAATTGTATTTCACAGATCTGAATTGTATTTGACAGATTGAATTGAATCTGAGCACAAACTGAATTGTATTCGACAGATTGAATTGTATTCAATTCAGTTTTCATTATTTTCATTCAGTTTTCAAATTCAGTTTCTCTAAATACAATTCGTTTTTTCTCAAAATACAATTCAGTTCTCTAAATACAATTCAGTTCTCAAAATACAATTCAGTTTTTCTCAAAATACGAGTTCAGTTTTAGAGGCACTCATCCGGGGACTCTGGGCTAGGTAGAATAATAGAGCACCGATTCTAACTCCCATCCCTCCCATCCGACGTCGTTATGGAGAAATGAATGAATGAAGAACTACAAATCCCTGATGACAGGGAGATGACGTATGACTGCTCTGATAAATCAACCCCTATTTCATAAATTTTCTCTATATAACGACGTCGATCATTGATCGGCAATGACACTATATAATAGTTTGCCTGACTGGCCATCGGATTTGTGCTCCTAATATCTAAAAAGCATTACGGTTTTCTTATTTTATCGGATTGAAGTAGCGAAGACCAGAAATTCCCATTGACCGCCATTCAAACTTCTCCGCTTCTATCACCCAAAAAGGGGCGTGGACATGACGGGAGAGCAAAGTACCCGGATGCGTTGCTCTGATGAATGCGTTGCTCTTATGAATTCGGATGGGAGGGATTAGAATCGGTGCTCTATTATTCTACCTAGCCCAGAGTCCCCGGATGAGTGCCTCTAAAACATAACTCGTATTTTGAGAAAAACTGAATTGTATTTTGAGAACTGAATTGTATTTTGAGTAAAACTGAATTGTATTTAGAGAACTGAATTGTATTTTGAGAAAAAACGAATTGTATTTAGAGAAACTGAATTTGAAAACTGAATGAAAATAATGAAAACTGAACTTAATACAATTCAATCTGTCGAATACAATTCAGTTTGTGCTCAGATTCAATTAAATCTGTCAAATACAATTCAGATCTGTGAAATACAATTCAATTTGTGCTCATATTCAATTCAATCTGTCAAATACAATTCAATTTCTGCTGGCACTAAAATAGCTCCATACTGAAGATCTTTTACGCAGACCCACCACTCCACTGACCATCTTGATATTATTATTATTATAATAGTAATAGTAATAGTAATAATAATAATAATAATAATAACAATAACAATAATAATAATAATAATAATAACAATAACAATAACAAGAATAATAATAACTTTTATTTATATAGCACTTTTCCTGCAAACGTTGCAGCTCAAAGTGCTCCAATCATTATATAATCATAATTTAATGATTTAGTCATAGGCAATATTAAAGAGATGGGTTTTTAATCTTGAACATATTTGCTGAGGTTGCATCGCTAATGTAAACTGGCAGTGCATTCCACGATTTGGGTGCATAAAATGAGAATGCAACCTTTTTTGTACATGTACACAGAGAAAACCAGCATCAGAAGACCTGAGAGCTCTATTGGGCTGATATGCTAGCAAAAAGTATTTCAGATATTCTGGTGCTGTGCCAGTGAGAGCTTTATAAACAAGCAGAAGGATCTTGAAATAATATTCTGAACTTAACAGGAAGCCAGTGTAGAGTCTCTAAAATAGGAGTTATATGAGCTCTTCTGCTTGTTTTGGTTAAAACAAAACTGCTGCATTTTGGAGAGAGGAGGGAGGGAGAGTGGAGAGGAGGAAGGGAGGGAGAGTGGAGAGGAGGAAGGGAGAGAGGAGGGAGGGAGAGAGGAGAGGAGGAAGGGAAGGAGAGAGGAGAGGAGGGAGGGAGAGAGGAGGGAGGGAGGGAGGAGAGGAGGGAGGGAGAGAGGAGAGGAGGGAGGGAGAGAGGAGAGGAGGAAGGGAGAGAGGAGAGGAGGAAGGGAGGGAGAGAGGAGGGAGGGAGAGAGGAGAGGAGGGAGGGAGAAAAGAGAGGAGGCAGAGAGGAGGGAGGGAGAGAGGAGAGGAGGGAGAGAGAGAGAGAAGGGAGGGAGGTGAGGAGGGAGGGAGGTGAGGAGGGAGGAAGGTGAGGAGGGAGGGAGGGAGAGAGGAGAGGAGGGAGGGAGAGAGGTGAGGAGGGAGGGAGGGAGGTGAGGAGGGATGGAGGGAGGTGAGGAGGGAGGGAGGAGAGGAGGGAGGGGGAGAGGTGATAAATCTTGCAGTTAGTAAATTATCTTAATCATCTATATCTGTATATAAACAACATAAACATCTGTATATCAATCATCTGTATATGTGGGTATACTGTGTTTGTGTCTTAATTAATCTAAAAATGAATTAGACCCCTATACTTTCTTTTATTTATTGTTTTGTTTCTTTTTACTACTCGATCTTTTCAGTTTGTAAAGCGTCTTTGAGTGTCTAGAAAAGCGCTATAAGTCTAATGTTATTATTATTATTATTATTATTATTGTGTGTGTGTGTGTACTTACAATTAGTAATCGTATCTACATATAAATATAAGTATACCAAATGTGCCCAGATTCATTGATGTATTGTTGCTAAAAAAAAAAGCACAGTAATTCCCCGTTAGGCAACCAATGACCTGTTATGATAATCATACCACACTGTAGATGTGTTTATCATGTTCCCTTGACAACGTGTTTGTTGTTTTGTTTTCTACTGTGATAAAAAAAATATATATATATATATTAAATAGCTACGAAACGGTAGGCCTAAACTACACTATTATTTCAGAGTAATGTTGTACTTTATAATAAACATTGCTTATTAGTATCTATGCTTTTTAGTATGAGATAACTTACCTGAATGCAGGCACCACCAATAAATACTCTGAAATAGAATTGAAGTCTAAAAGTATAATTTGAGGACAGTCCTACACTTCATGCACACAGACGCTACAGTTAGAAGAGGGAGAAGGTCTCATAAGAAGCTACAACTCCATTTAACAAAGCATAAGAAGTGGGAAAGAAGTAGCCTATAGTTCTCGGCACATGGCAGAAACCACTAATTATAACTATCACAAAATAAATACTGTTGTTGTTATTTTTGTGTGTTTTTTGACGTGTCGTATAAAAGCAATGGCCTATATCGTGATTTATCGTCAATAGGTAGTTCTAACTGGTACGGTTTGCCAACAACTCGGCCTCACAGGTATTATTGCTTAAATCACTAACGAAAGAGTAATTAAATATCAGAATCCAAATTTTACAAATTATATATTAAATTGACATGCTTTCTCAGATGCTTGGAATCAAGAGTACTGCTTTTTGTTACTGTGAAAGGAATAAATCATGTTGTCTATTCAGAAAAAAAACAATGAACTGCAAAGCAATAGGTATTTTATTTCCCAACATCAGCTTTACATCATTTCAAGTAAATTCCAGGTAATGATTGGTCATTCCTGTTCTCACACTATTGGTCAGATAGAAAGCAACAGTGTTTGCATTGAATCACATTGTGTGAAAGTAATAAAACAGTGCACATAGGTTCCCCTGGCCATAAGGTTTGCAATTCACAGTTAAATATTGAGATCTTATACCCAGATTCCACTTTGTAAGAAACATTGTAATGTTTAAAACAAATGGGTGAGCACCACACTTTAACCTGAGAGAAACTAACAATTGAAAACCAGATCTGAGCAGTTGTATTGTGGTCTAGATGTAAGAATTTCCATTACCTTATGTATTTCAGTCACGATGAACTTTACATTTTAAACGGTACATATTGTCATAAAAGCATGTCTAAAACGTTGTCTAAAACAACGTTGATACACCCTAGAACGATGACAACTGCTCATTCCCTTTCATTCTTGAGAGATCCAGATTCAACTAGTTATAGGTTATATTCAGGCTAATCGATGGTACATTATGTATAGGTTCCACTGTTTGAAATTCAGGGTAAGAATTTAAGGACAGACAAACATATATTCCTCACATAGAGGTCCCTTTAAGTTAGCCATTTTACAATCATGAACAATTCTCCCTAGTAAAGCTTTTCCTCAGCAGTCAGCAACATTTTCATTAGGTAGCTGGATTTTTTTTTAACAATCAGATTTCTCTGTAACTTGTTTTGTGCTTTCTATATTGGGTATAAATAAACATACACAAGTATGACAAACAATCATTGTTAATTTGACCTTTCTAAAATGTTTACATTTTCGTCAAGTTGCATCACTCAAGCTAGGCATCACAGTGCTAAGTATGGCTGGGTAAAATCACTGACGTATATATATATTTTTAAGTCATTGGGTGAAAAATGACTTAATGAAGAAAGTGCCTGTGAATGTAAAATGCTCACACAATACATCCCCAAAAATCTGTATTTAAAAACCAGCATTATACAATGTCAATGTCAATATGTGAATTGCGATAAGGAAGGAAAGTTTGTACTTACACAGAGACAATGTTGATGATTCTAACTCTTTGTATGTGCATAATGGTCAACATTGTGATCTAATTAAATCTTAGATACATAATGATGAATAAAAGTATCTAAAAATAAAATCTTAAAATAACTGCATGGGCAATTCAACTGCCACATTGATGCCGACATGTATGTGTTCCTCAGCTGATTTGGTTGAGTTCTCTATTTTTCCTCTTGTGCCTCTTACGGATCTTGATTATCCATTGAACACTAAGTTTGGCGAAGTTGGCTGCCTTGAAGAGAGCCATAAAGATGCCGCAAAGAATAGCGATGGAATTCCAGGCATTCGCAGTCGTCAACTGTTGAAAAATGTGAGTAAAAGATGTTCTGGGTTATTCCACAGCTTTGGGCAAATGAAACAATTGATATCGGCTAAATCACAACATTCATTTACCTCTCTGATTTCTTGTATAAATGGATCCCGCCATTCAAACACAACAAAGAACAGCTGGTTCCCTCGCTCCGACTCAGGTCTTTTGTCATTGAATTTTACCACACTGGACTGGAAGAACAGACAACATTGTTATTCTACAACAGCATGTTTGGATACTGGATTCTGATTGGCTAGCAACAGTGGTAAATATCCCAACAACCTTCAGTTCAGACCGCATTTCCAGTATCAATGCGCCTCCCAATCAATCTGATTAAGAACACCTGTGCTGACCTACAATGCAATGGTTGATCTGGTTTATGGGACTATATTCTGTGGCGGAAGGATATATGTATTCTGAAACGATTAATGACTGTAAATACATGAATTTAATGTTACAACTGTGTATTTATTTTCTTAGATTATGTGGTGGCTGTAGAAAAGCAATTTACCATTCGAGGGCGGGGGTTGTGGACTCATTTACCACTGTACAGGGTTTTCCTGGCTTCTCTTCGTGCCACAACCCTGTACCAGTGGTAAATGAGTCCACAACCCTGTACCAGTGGTAAATGAGTCCACAACCCCCTTCCTCTCATGGTACATTGCTTCCTCTTCTCATGATGCAGAGACACTGTTGCAAATAATCTGGGGGAGGACATCTGTGTACAAGCTCTATATCGTGAGTTTAGAATCACAAGGTTCTATCTCCGTTTAGGGCAGTTCAGAGATATTGAGCGTCAACGTTTTTACATTCCATTATGTTTTGTGAGATGGAACCTTTGTATTTTATGAATTACTAACTCAAAAATTTCAACATTTTAAAAATAACACCACACAGGCATTAATAAACACCTAATGGATCAGATTATGTAAAAAACTCAATTTTGACAAAAATGGAGATAGAACCTTATAATTCTAACGTCACGATATGTTGAAAAAATTATAGTATATATATTATATAAATAATAGTTGCCTCTTGACGAAATTCCATAGACTCATTTTTGGTTCCAGATGTCTTCACCAGAGACATCTTGACCCAGGTTCTGAAGCCTCCTGAGAAGGTCCACATGGAGTAATTTCTCTCACAGTCCATCATGAACTCAGATTTATCAATGCTATAGGGAAAAGACGACTGAATGATGATACTTATTCGCCAGCAACAATCGATGCACCTATCAGGGTTCCCACACCTTCTGTAACATCAAATTCAAGCACCTTTCAAGGACTTTCAAGACTCAATTCCCTCAAATTCAGGACCCGACAAGGCATAGTTTGAGACAGATCTAGATGAGAATTTATATAATAGGTAACTATCCGCTCACAGACAACAATTAAAAAGATAGGCTTGAATGTGTGAACACTAGATGGTCTCTTGCCTTCTCTACCACAGCACAGAAAAACAATATATTGTGAAATATGTGTAAAGTTAAGCAATACAGAGACTTATTTACTAGTTGACGAGGTAAGTAAAACATTTTATTTTTTTGGAGAGAGAGAGAGAGAGAGAGAGAGAGAGAGAGAGAGAGAGAGAGAGAGAGAGAGAGAGAGAGAGAGAGAGAGAGAGAGAGAGAGAGAGAGAGAGAGAGGGGGGAATTCAAGCACTTTCAATGACCCATGTCTATTTTCAAAAACTTTTAAGACCTTGATTTTTTTTCTCTCAAATTCACAAACTTTCAAGGATTTCAAGAACCCGTGGGAACCCTGACCTATTATGGAATCTAAATTATGCCGTTTTGCTTACCTTCTGGACAAGTCCCCAAATTCTGCGAAAAGCATGTAAGTGATGGCGCTGAAATCCTCTTGGGTTTCATTCTGACTGAACTGCATGAAAATGACTTCGCTGTTTCTGACATCTGTTGGGCCACTGACCACCAAGGCTTGTTTCTGGGGAAAACAGGTCAAGAGCAATATGTGAATCAATGTGCTTATTATAAAACACACACAAAACACAATGAGGCTGTATAGAAGTTCTCACCTTTAAAAAAAAAAAACTGCTAAAGACTGTCTTGTATAGACAGGCTTTTGGATAGCCCCAAGGGCCTGTCTTTCTGTGTCCTACTGATGCTGTTACACCAGTTGTCTGTTACTTGTTTTTATTTTCACTTGTTTTGCCTGTTTTAACCTGCAGTGGCTTTCGCTCTTGTATTATGTTTCTTCCTTGTTATGTAAAGCACTTTGTGACCCTTGGTCTGGGAAAGGTGCTGTATAAATACATTTTACTTACTTACTTACTTACCTGTGTCTGGTTTGTGTAAGGGGCTGTGTAAACAACCTGCTCCATCACACAGTCCCCTCCCTCGGGCTTCCCTGGGGTGACCAGTGGGGGGATGAGGGCATGTTGGTGGTGCTTACAGCTCAAGAGCTGAGCATTTCCAGGGTACAGAGCAATCCCTGCTCAAAATATGAACAGATAATATCTATATGTCATATTATGAGGTAAGTTAATAAGGACTAAATATTCATTCATGAACACCATCATCTCTCTCAAACTACCACCATATTTTAAAATAATAATAATAATAATAATAATAATAATAATAATACATTAGACTTATATAGCGCTTTTCTAGACACTCAAAGACACTTTACAAACTGAAAAGATTGAGTAGTAATAATAAAAAGACACAAACAATAAATAAAAGAAAGTATAGGGGGCTAATTAAGGTAGTGCTGGGGACACATGGGAAGGGGAGGGGGAGAGGGTTAACTGGTGAAGGCAAGCTTGAAGAAATATAATAATAATAATCAAAACAGGGCTCCCACACCTTCTGAAACATCAAATTCAAGCACCTTTCAAGGACTTTCAAGACTCAATTCCCTCAAATTCAAGGACCCAGCCCCGCGGTGGTGTAGCGGTCTAAGCACTAGCCAGCCACTAGTGCAAGCTGCCCACCGGGGACTGGGATCGAATCCCGGTCTCGCCAGACCCGGATATGGCCGAGGCACACAGGGAGCGGCATATTGAGCGGCCGCTCCAGAGGGCGGTATAGGACTATTTCCGGACAAGGACCCGGGGTGCCGGAATAACGGTGCTGGGCTCGAGGAGCCAGTCAGCTAGTCTGCCTGGCGATCTCCTCTGGGGCTGCCGGCCACGGGGTCGTGCGGCGGATCATACGCAATAGGCAGGGGATAATTGGATGCTAGGTTGGGTTCAATTGGATACTAAATTGGGTGAAAAAGGGATAAAATCAGAAATTTAAAAAATAATAAAAAAAATAATCAAGGACCCAACACGGCATAGTTTGAGACAGATCTAGATGAGAATGTATATAATAGGAACTATCCGCTCACAGACAACAACTAAAAAGAGAGGCTTGAATATGAACACTAGATGGTCTCTTGCCTTCTCTACCACAGCACAGCAAAACAATATATTGTGAAATATGTGTACAGTTAAGCAATACAGAGACTTATTTACTAGTTGACGAGCTAAGTAAAACATTTTTGAATATATATTTTGAGAGAGAGAGGGGGAGAGAGAGAGAGAGAGAGAGAGAGAGAGAGAGAGAGAGAGAGAGAGAGAGAGAGAGAGAGAGAGAGAGAGAGAGAGAGAGGGGAATTCAAGCACTTTCAATGACCCATGTGTATTCTTAAGGCCTTAAAAACACCAACCTGGGGGGGAGAAGGTGTCCACCTCTTTGTAAGTGACAGACATGACAGGATGACCGAGTTTCGTCATGAAGTCTGTGACTGTTTGGTACGCCAGGAAGCCGGCCACTGCTGTCAGCAAGAGGTAGACGAAGATGAGAAAGACTGCGAAGACATTCTTCAGGCAGCCTTTATTGAAGGCCATGCATGGGTTACCATCCCCTGTCTCATCCTCTTCTGCAATTAAAGGGGTAGAATCTCAGATTGGTATATATGTTACGGTACATGTGGGAAAACTAGGGTTAGGGTTAGGTGCTAGGATGCTAAGGTTAGGGTTAGGGTTAGAGTTAGGGGTAGGGGTAGGGGTAGGGTTAGGGGTAGGGTTAGGATTAGGGTTAGACATGCCAGCATGTACCAAGTCGACGAAGCACCTAACCCTAACCCTAGTTTTCCCACATGTACCGTATTCCCACATGTACCGTAACATATACATTTTTTCACTTTTTATAAATTAATGATATATAGCCTAGCTATTGATTCTTGATTAAAATTATGTATAAATGCTTCACAACCTTAGTTCAACTGTTTCACCCCATCAGAACCCAAAATACACACTTGTTTTACTTCATTGTTTGTCAACAATGTCATTATTATAAACAAACATTGTATAGCTTCAAAACATGGTTATATAAAACTATAATTTCAATCTCATGGATGATCAGTCCTTGCAAACAATCGGTCCTTGCAAAACAATCTCGTGACGTTAGAATTATAAGGTTCTATCTCCATTTTTGGCAAAATGTAGTTTTTTACATAATCTGATCCATTAGGTGTTTATTAATGCCTGTGTGGTGTAATTTTTAAAATGTTGAAATGTTTTAGTTAGTAATGAATAAAAGACAACTGTTCCATCTCACAGAACATAATGGAATGTAAAAACTTTGACACTCAATATCTCTGAACTACCCTAAACGGAGATAGAACCTTATCATTCTAAGCTCACGCTTTGTCTATGAATGTGTGTGTGGTTTCATTTCTCCATCCCCGTCCCTCAGCTGTTTACTGGGTTTAAAGTGGCGGGGGGAAGGCTTTGTTATTGATTGAATCCCAAATTGCCCCTTTAAATGGCAAAATGGTCCCAATTATTCATCAAAAACAGAGAGACAGTCCCAGTGAGAGCACATTACAGAGCCTGTTTCAGTAATCAACACCTGGTATAACACTGCCATGGTATTCCTCCGGATCCAGACAATTTTCTTTGTCTTGATAATAGTCTGGGGTTTGTTCATCATCTTCATTGTCATTGAACTGTATCAAATAAAGGTCACATTTAGTAGGCTATAATGAAACCATGAAAATGCAATATAGTATCAGGAAAGATCCACCTCTGCCTACACTCTTTGATCTTTTGAATAAAGGAATAGCCTACTGTTATACAAACAATTGGCTGTATCTTAATCTACCCAGTACATTATTGTATTTAAATGAGAACAGACGTGTTTAAGTATGTGTTTTTTTTTCAACCCACAATTGTGTAACTTATACAGTCATATGTACAAAAAGAAACATGGAACAAGACTTTAAGATGCATTTAACTGACCACAAAATGTGCGAAAAGTTTCAATCCCCCCTAGAAAGCAACAGGCTCGTGTTCGATGTGTCACATGATTCTGCTGAGCGCGCGCCTCGGTTACAACCGACTAAACGATAGGGAATGACTGAAACTATGAAACCCACATTTGCATATTCAATTAAAATCCCAACAAAATGCAACACGTTTATTGTCAAATGGGCAACAACAAGTTAAATGGGAATAAGTTTGAAGTCTCAAACCTCTTGATATAATGGGGGGGACTCCCTTCTCAGCATTCCGAAGCGAAGCTCCTTTTGCTTCTAAGGAAGAGCCTGCTGTACTTCTTGCTTTCTTACAACGTTTATATGTGTTAACAACTAAAAGTAGCATGAAACTTCCATTCTAACGAAAAGTGTCATGTTTTCCTCGCTAGGCTAGAGTTACAATGTTTTTCTCAGGTACAGCGAATTCCCAAACCGGCGTATTTGGCGTATTTGGTCATGTTCGTGGGGGTCATGCTACCTGCAACTCACCGAGTTGAAGCCATATGACGTCATCAATTGGAATCGGTGAATGGGGTTCGGGTTATCTATATTGGCTACGGTCAGTTTTGCCTTTCTCTGAATAGCGACAGGCTTATTAAACAGAGCGGGTCCTCATAGAACTGCAGAATGTGCAACCTCTTCCACAGATGTATAATTATGCTATAATGCTTCTTCAGTCAATGTTATCAGGTGACGCGCAGCATGCCATGTTTACCCCGACATATGATCCCCGGGAACGGATCGATTGAAACTCATCATGTGACCGTCATCAACTATAATACAACTATAGATCATACGATATTTATTATCGTGTAATATTATAACAAGTACTCTGATTTATTTATGGTCATCCTACTTGCACATTGAACACGCCATTGCCCCATAACATAACGCCCTCAACAGTGCAGCTGTGAAGCCCATAGAAGACCGTTCCAGGAAGTGAGCATCGCATTTAACTTGTGAGATTCGTCCAAAGACGACTATGTTAATAACAGCAGTGCAATTTTGGATCACATTTTTATTGATCTTGTCGTGTTTGGCAGACGACTTGAAATTGAAACACAGACCAGCCTCAAAACCTGTCCGACTGTTCACTGACGAAGATTTAATCAGATATGATGGGAGTGAGGTAAGTCTGTTTAATGTTTCATCCAAAGTTATGCAACTTCAATGTAGAAAGCCCTCAATGGGCAGCGTGTGAGTGTTATTTCTTTTAATAATCTCACTGTAACTCCTGTAATCGTTTTAGGAGGGACAACCCATTTACATGGCAATAAAGGGAGTGGTGTTTGACGTTACCATGGGAAAAGGTAAATAAAACAGTGGGGTCCCTTCCGAACATGATACTTACTACAACTTATCACACATCACTGTACCAATACTTTAATGTGGCGCACTAATAATAGCCACACGACCATAATAATACAACAATTATAGCCAACAACAAAAAGTCAAACATGAATGCTAATTGGTTCGTTACTTATTTTCTAGTTTATGTTGAATATCCATCATCTCTGTGCCTGGGCCAGCACGATTAATAGTTTTGTATTCTAAGGATAATAAAAATAAAAAAAATAATAATAATATAGCCTACATAATTGATGTTATGTAAAATGTTGGTTAACATTTCAGAGTTCTATGGGAAAGATGCACCTTACAATCTCTTAGCTGGCAAAGACTCAACAAGAGCTGTTGCCAAAATGTCCCTTGAAACAGCAGACCTGACTTCCGACACAGTGAGTTGAATGAATGAATGAATGAATGATTGATTGAATGAATGAATGAATGAATGGTCTTTATTGTCATTAATACAGTACAGGTACCATACAACGAAATTTAGGAGGGGGGGCTCCCCTGGTGCTAGGAAAAAAAATACTAAAAACAAGAAGGGAAAAGAGCTGGTTTACATAAATAAAGGCTATGTACACTATCCACTATACTATACTATACTATACTATACAAATAAAACACTGTGCTGTACTCTATGCTATGCTATAAATATCCTAACATTTCCTATCTCTGAACCTTATGTACCCGAGGGTTGTCATATTGCACATAGTGTTATTGCACATTCATTTAAAGTGTCGCAGTTTGTATTGATGAGTCACAAGGGTACCAAGTCATGATTCAGTCTCTGCTTTCTCTTATCATTCTTAGTAATAGATTAGCTTTTTTCAAATGGTTCATCCATATTCCAAAGTGTTCCATCTTGTTGAAAGCCAAACAGTGCATATTCACGAAATTGCACACTTAAAAATGCGGAAGTAATGAACTGCGGTTTCTGTTTTCCGTTTGTTAGACTGGCCTGACTGAAGAGGAGCTGAGGGCCCTGGACAGTGTTTTTGAGGGCACATACAAAACCAAGTATCCCATCGTGGGCTACACCGCCATGCGTATCCTTAATGAGGATGGCAGTCCCAATAAGCACTTCAAACCTGAAGACCAGCCTCATTTCAACATCAAAGATGAGTTTTAATTGTTGTTATTGTTTTTTGGAAGGACAAGTTTTTCTCAGGCTTGCAAGCACTGTTGAATCTGATGAATTTCAGGTAATTGATAAGACTGCATCTTAACTTGGAATACAATTAGCATGTCTGTGTTGTATTTTGTTTATTTTTGTATTAAAGATTCAGATTCAGATTCAGATTCAGACGCCCCACTGGGGGCGATTCATTTGTAGCTTTACTCCTCATTCAGACACCAACAACATACAACAGTACAATGTCATGTCAAGCACAGTTTAGTAAACAGACAACAAGGTCATTAAACGGCACCTTTTAGAAAAAGTAAAAAGTAAATAAATAAATAAAAGAAATCGGAAAGATAAAAGAACTACTCGACTAAGAACAGAGCATGGTAAGTCTACTTGAAGTGATCACCGTCTGAGTTAAGTAGTCTGATAGCTGAAGGGATAAAAAGATTTGGAGTGACGGTTGGTCTACATAGGCAATAGGCCTACATCTCAAACAGGTCAAAATGAAAATGGAATGTATGAAATGGGTTTCTCTTGAGTCATTAGGATATTTAACATGCTCTTTTGCAAAAGTCACTTTCTCAGACTAAGGTTTTCCATGTTTGCTAACTTGTATATCAGTTAAAGGCTGGTTTGGTTATGTGCCGCACATATCACATCCTTTCATTTTTCATTCATGACAACTTAGTTTGAAACTTAGTTTGAGTCTGTTCATTATTTAGGTGATTCACATTGTAAATATATTAGGCCTACTTTGAATTGCAATATATAAGATATTGATATTATTAATTCATAACAACCATATTACTTAGGCCTGGTTATAATTGTGTCCTCATCAGGTGGCTCTTTACCACCTTTAGGGAAGGGTTAAAATTGAGTATGAAATGGGTTTCTCATTAGGATATTTAACATGCTCTTTTGTAAAAGTCTAAGACTTAAGGTTACTTAGCCCTAAGTGTATGTTGGCTTTTTTAAAGGACACCTAACTATCTTTAGTCAAATGGTCAGAAAATAAGAAATAAATCACTAGTAACTTAAGGCTGTACATGTCCGACCGAAGGTCACCATGGCCAATGTGCTGAGGTAGGGGATTGCAGTAGGGTGGAGCCTTCAAATCAGTTTCCACCACAAACTCCTTGGTTGTATTGAGTTGAGGTATATAGGCATTTGTATCAGATCATGAGTCAGACAAGTATAAGCCAACTACTACGTCATTCCAATTGAGCTACAACCAAGTTCAAAGGACAGACGGCAGACGACCTACCTTGGAGAGTCCCGGAGCAGGAGGACGTTGGGTATTTATCAGGGAGCGGTTACCACGGGGAGAAGGCTGTTGCTGCAACTTTGGAGACGAGATTCTTCTACCTGAGCTGATACCCTCTGTCAACAACCAACATGCCTAAAACGGTGAGCTTTTCTGACTTTATATATCGACAATTGAAAATGAATGAAATGCCTCACATTTATTATTTGTTTTTTTCGGAATACTTACACCTAACTAGGCCTAAAAGACTATACGCATAAACCAAGACTATTCAATCTGTATAGACTCGCCTCCTACTGTATGTTTCATTGACATATACTATTACAATATGCCAAACATGCATTTGATTGACTACAGAATATTGTCTGTTGAGTCAGACTCCTGAGCCATGCCATACCCAGCCATCTTGAAACTTATTAACTAGAGTTTAACCCATACCCTATTCATGGTAACTGAGAGACCGTATCTCTTGTCTGTGCTAGCTGTGTGTGCTGTCGTTCAGCAGTTTGTCATGATTAATGGCATTATGGTATGGTTATGCTGTTATTGCTCTTTAAAGACTGACAAGCTATCATTAGGTCTAAATGTGTGGAATTGGATCATTAAAGGTTTAATTATTTTTAATTAATCTATCCAGTAGTAAAACAATAAAGCCATTAACGATTCACTCTTCTTTTATACTCTTATAACAACAGGAGTCCTGCACCGCCTAGGCCTGCTATCTAGATATTGTCGTAGACATATTGACAGCATTTCCTTCCTGCGAGCCTCTTTCAACACTTATCAGTGACACAGAGAGGTGCTTTAAAGCACATCAAGTACAGACTGTCCAATGCGTAGTACACATTAACATATTTTGTGTCAATATGATAGACCAGGCATTGTAGTGATATAGGTTCCCTTGACCAAGATCTACAGTACGTATCTCAAAGCAATTACACCAAGGGTACTGAGTTTTAAACAAACATTATACTAAACATACTAAGCCTATATTTGGACTGTTGAGTTTCACTTAGAACACAGTGCTCCTTTTTATGTTCCAAGGAGAAAGCGTCACACTACAGGGGTCATATTGACGTCAGACACAGCTTCTTTGACGTTCTTTTCTGTAGATAAGTTCTCAACATTATGATAAATAGTCTCGGGTTGCCCTGGGAGACACTGACATGTGAAGTGAATAGTAGTTGAGGCTTTCCAGTGGAATGAAATCTACTTATAATGGGAAAACTTCCTCTATCTAGATATTTGGTCAGGTTTAGCCCAACTGATATATTTTTTTAGGATATAAATGAATAATTTTGACTATAAAGAGGAGGATATTTTCGTGTATCATCATGGTGTGTGAAATTGTCGTAAACATTGTTCTATGGGAAAGATGTCGGAAACATTGCGGTTGTAAAAACGGATGTTCCAGTTTTTTGTTGCACAAGTTTAAGTGGGTTTTATCTTTATAGCACTGGGGCGTGCTTTAGTGTAAGTTCATAAAAATGTTGTGTAACTGAAAGCCAACGCTTCAACTCTCTGCCAAGGTTCATGGGGCAGTTATGGAATTATTTCGCACACAAACGTCAAATCTCCAATTTTAGAAAGTCTTAAATAACTCCATATTGAAGAGCTCCTCTGCAATACTAAATCTGAATCTTACATACATGATCACAATACAAATCCTTTTCCATCTCCCTCCCGAACAGTTGAAGGGCATAGGTATATGTTTTATTTTACCTCGTAAAACTATTAGTGGGTCACCCTTAAGTTAGGCATTATGTTATTATTCATGTTGAACTCTGTAGTCTACTTGGCAAGTGGTTAATCTGCTTTAGAATAACCTTGTTGCACCTTGCAAGGGTAGTCCAAAGTCTAGTGAGATAGCATGCAATTAGAAATGGTTTATGAGCAAAGTACCTCACACCCACACAAAGGGATCCATTACCCAAATAATATAATTATTCCTACATTGTGTAACAGTTTAAAAATGTGGGCACCCCTGGTTTAAATGTCTGTTACAATTCATCTCCAAGTGATTGAAAGCAAACCTGAACACTAAATGCTACAAAGTTTAAACATGACACCTTTCTGCAAAGTTTATTTTTATTATATTTATCGAGTTTTCATTAATGAGTTTTAAATGATAAAAAAGGGCCCTGTGCAAAAGTTTGGGAACCCTTTTGGATTATTCTTTGTTACCTTTTGAGAAGATGATTACTAAGGCCCAGACCAAGGTGATTTACTCGTTAGGGCTTCAATGAGTCAGGTGAATATAATTCCAGGGTCGAACTAAACTCCCCATACCAATTGATATTGTATATATCAATATCGTTGGAAAGCCTGATTAGTCACCTTTACAATGAGGTACAACTTGTAAGGATCATGCATTTGTGGAATGAGCAACACAGCTAAACGTGTGGGTAGCGGCCGAAATGTGCCAAAATCCCCTGCAATATTCTTCTGTTGGTTAGTGTGTTTCACAGGCAAAACAGAACTTGTCATCTTTGAAGGCAATCTCAATGCAGTGAGATATCGGAATTATATTCTGGAGCCAGTGGCGATCCCATATCTCCAGAATCTGGGACCTAACTCCATCCTCCAGGATGAGAACGCACACCCCTACAGAGCCAGGATCATCACAGAGTACCTCCAGAATTTGGGAGTGAAGAGAATGGAATGGCCTGCCGTAAGTCCAGACCTCAACCCAATTGAACAATTGAACAATTGTGGGATCAGCTTGGGCGTGCTGTACGTGCCAGAGTGACCAACGCAACCAAGTTGGCTGACTTGCGGCAAATCCTGGTTGAGGGATGGGATGCCATCGCACAACAGTGTGTGACCAGGCTGGTGACCAGCATGAGGAGGAGGTGCCAAGCTGTTGTGACTGCGTATGGATCTTCCACACGCTATTGAGGTCCCTGACAGTGTAAAATGAAAAGTGTAAAAATTGCCAATATGTGTTTTTCCCTTATTACTGTGGGAGAGTGCAATCATCCAATCCACCAAGCAACTCAAAACGAGAGTGAATACCAACAGAAGAATATTGCAGGGGATTTTGGCAGATTGTTTTGGGCCGCTACCCACACGTTTAGCTGTGTTGCTCATTCCACGAATGCATGATCCTTACAAGTTGTAAAGGTGACTAATCAGGCTTTCCAACGATATATAAAATACAATACCAATTGGTATTATTAAAGGGGAGGAATAATCGACCGAAATAACGTTTCCGAACTTTTTTGGAAGAGTTTATATATTCTGAAGTAACTCTGTGCCTTCTAAAGTATCTGACTGCGGTGGCTGTTGTGTCTGGTGTTAAAAACCATGGGTTCCTCTAAACAGTTGTCCAAGGATGTCAGAATCAAGATAGTTCACTTCCACCATCAAGGAGAAGGCTACAAAAAACTCTCGCAACATTTCAAACTAGCCATTTCCACTGTCAGAAACATCATCAGAAAATGGAAAATAAATGGAACAATTGAAGTCAAGGCAAGATCTAGAAGACCAAGACATTTTTCAGATAGAATGGCCAGAGGTCTGGTGAGAAAGGATGGGTGAGAGAGAGGGGGGATGACATGCAGGATATGTCAATGGCCGGAATCGAACTGGGATTGTCACCACCAGAGATGCATTTTACGTTTGGGTCGCAGGTTTTGGGTATATTGAATATAAGCATCACTGCAAGGCACTTCATAGCTAGATGCTTTGATTCCCAGTGAATTGAATTCTCATATTATACACTGCAGGTCAATGTTCGGGTCACCTCCATGGATGCGGAGTTGGAGTTCTCCTTCCACCCCAACACTACTGGAAAACAGCTTTTCGAACAAGTCAGTTCACTATCTATCCTATATCATGATCATTATCTTATTTCTGGGGGGAAAAAGAAATGGTAAAAGACATCTTTTTATTCTGCCCTGTGTTCTTATCAAGGTGGTCAGGACTGTCGGCCTGCGTGAAGTCTGGTACTTTGGTCTGCAGTTCGTGGACACCAAAGGAATCAGCACATGGCTGAAATTTGATAAAAAGGTATTGGTGGTAGCTATTGGTATGTTATGCGTATATGGCTGATGTTGTGTATATGGCTGATGTTGTGTCTGCTGCTTTGCAGTGGCTTTAGTTTACTGTATGGAACTACACTGTGGCTGTGTACAGTAAGCCTTGCAAATAATAACACATCGTGAGCTTAGAATCATAAGGTTCTATCTCCGTTTAGGGTAGTTCAGAGATATTGAGCGTCAAACTTTTTACATTCCATTATGTTTTGTGAGATGGAACCTTTGTATTTACCAACTCAAAAATGTCAACATTTTAAAAAATAACACCACACAGGCATTAATAAACACCTAATGGATCAGATTATGTAAAAAACTAAATTTGGACAAAAATGGAGATAGAACCTTATAATTCTAACGCCTCACGACATGCTTTGTTCTGGCGATGTGCATTAGAAGCCATTAACAACACTGGTGCTCTCATCTCTCGTCTCTCTCAGGTGACGGCCCAGGAGGTGAAGAAAGACAACCCACTGCAGTTCAGGTTTCGCGCCAAGTTCTACCCAGAGGACGTCTCAGAGGAGCTGGTCCAGGACATCACACAGAAGCTCTTCTTCCTGCAGGTGAAGGACGGCATCCTGAACGACAACGTCTACTGTCCCCCCGAGTCGGCTGTCCTGCTGGCCTCTTACTCGGTGCAGACCAAGTTCGGAGACTTCAACAAGGAGGTACACCAGCCTGGGTACCTGGCCTCAGAGCGCCTGCTGCCAAAGAGGTGAGTGTGGAGATCTTCCTGTCCTGAGACTTCTACTGCCCCCCAGCACTGCTCCTCCTGAGACTTCTACTGCCCCCCCAGCACTGCGTCTCCTGAAGACACACGCTTTTTCCCCCCTTTACCGTGTCTCCCCTAAAACTTCTATTGCCCCCCTTGTACTGTTTCTCTGTTTTTCCAGTGTCTATATATACAATTTTAAAAAGTCTAGGTTTAGAAGATGGTGATAGAAGTAGATTTTTCCCTTCTATCACAGAGACTGCCAATGGCCCCGGGCCTGAGCTGGATTATACTCTATACCTCTATACCTTTATACCTCTATACCTCTATACCTCTATACCTCTATACCTCTATACCTCTATACCTCTATACCTCTATACCTCTATATCTCTAGATCTCTATACCTCTATACCTCTATACCTCTAGGCCTCTATACCTCTAGGTCTCTATACCTCTCGATCTCTAGTTCATCCCTTTGCCTACCGAAGACTCTGCCGTTAGATGTCCTATAGCCTTACAGTCGATGGTCAATAAAAGCAATAATATGATATTTTGTATGACATGGTGTATGTGCTTGAGAAGGATATATGCATATACAGTATTAATACAAAATGACAACAGTCATGTGGATATTTATAGCCTCCTCTTCCTCTTCAGAGTGCTTGACCAACACAAGCTGTCTAAGGAGCAGTGGGAGCAGCGCATCCAGGTTTGGCACGAGGAGCATGGATCCATGCTGAAGTGAGTAGGAGTAGGCTACATTGTCAAATACACGCATTCTGGCAAATATTATTAAAAAAAAATATTGATCATCATTTGTCATTAATGAATAGGGAGGATTCTATGCTTGAGTATCTAAAGATTGCCCAGGACCTGGAGATGTACGGAGTCAACTACTTTGATATCAAGAACAGGAAGGGAACAGATCTATGGCTGGGCGTGGACGCTCTGGGACTGAACATCTATGCTCACGATGATAAGTATGTATGTCTGTCTGTATGTATGTACAGTATGTATGTATGTGTGTGTGTGTGTGTGTATGTATGTATGTATGTGTAACCAGGGAGTAGCTAAAAGGACTGTAGAATTTAGGAAGGGGCTGGTTATCTAACTAACTCTAAGCTAAATAGGCAGTGTAGGAGGATACAGGCAGGGGGCGCCAGCAAACCGTTAGACTAGCAGTTACTATCGTTAGCATTAGCATGGGAATTAGCATTAGCATTAGCATTGGAATTAGCATTAGCATTAGCCTTGGAATTAGCATTAGCATACAAACAACTAACACACGGTAACGGTATCACATATGAACAACACATTTATTTACATAACTGATGTATACATCCCCAGATATATACACTCCCTCCCCGCTGGCCACACACACACTCAATCACTCACTCATAGTATCTGGCCTGAACAGGCTTATAGTCCCGGACTGTGGTGCGCGTTGAGGCCTGGTTGGATGGCATGTGCGTCGAGGAAGGTAGCAGACAAAAGGGGGGGGGTGACGTAGCAACGCGGAGGGAAAGGGCCTTCTTCGTGGTCCACGACGAGGTGAAGGGCCCAGGTCCGGTGGTCCACGTCGAAGCTCCGATGGAGTCAGCGTTCGGTCGCAGTCCGCTCGTGGAGGCGACGATTCTGTCCAGTTTGGCGTCTCGCTTGGTCCAACGTTAAAAGCCGGCTGCGGGCAAGGCTGTCTAACGGGAACACAACTAAAACGGGCTATCACAGCTCTGAACTCGATAATCACTCTTGGTCTTCAGCTTCCGCACGGTGTGCGTGTTACTGAATCCGCCATCTTAGATTGACTTCTCGTTGCTTCTCTCTCGTTACTCTCTCTCGTTCTGATTCTCATCACACACTGACACACTGAGCACTTCCGTTCCTATATATACACCACCGAACCTAGCATCCGGGTCACGGACACACCCCGGATATACCACGTCATCAAACATATACATAAACATTACAATAACAATACATACACTTCACGAAACGTATATGAATAGTATAGAAAATAACAAAGGAAATAACTGGGGCAAAATAGGGCTGGTTTGGGGAAACTAAACTGGCTCTAAACTGTGGGCCTTCACAACAGTATGTATGTATGTATGTATGTATGTATGTATGTACAGTATGTCTGCCTGTCTGTCTGTATGTATGTACAGTATGTATGTATGTATGTATGTATGTATGTGTGTACAGTATGTATGTATGTATGTACAGTATGTATGTACAGTATGTATGTATGTACAGTATGTATGTACAGTATGTATGTATGTACAGTATGTATGTATGTATGTACAGTATGTATGTATGTACAGTATGTATGTATGACTGATGACCTCACATTTGTAGCATGCTGAGTAATGATGACCATGTGAACCCCTATTGAGGAGGGCAACAGACCAGGAGTCAGTCCCCTGAGTCAATGACCTGTATTACCTCATCACGCCCCAGCCTGCTGTACGCTAACATGACCTGGTGGTTGTTGTTATTGAGAGGTCATTGGCCTAATTCCCCCGGATTCCACCGTTGTTCTACCTAGAAAGGTTCTACCTAGGGGTGGCTGTGGCCCAGGAGTTAGAGCCACCGTCTAATGATCACAAGGTTGGCAGATCGGTGGTTCGAGTCCCGGCTGGCCACATGTCGAAGTGTTCTTGGGCAAGACACTGAACCCCAAAATTGCTCCCAGTGAGCGGGCCAGCGCCTTGCATGGCAGCTTGCCGCCATTGGTGTGTGAATGTGTGTGTGAATGTGTGTGTGAATGGGTGAATGAGAGGCCGTAATAATTAATAATTAAAGAAAGGAGTGTAGAATGTTAATAGAATGTTGTGTTTTGCCTACCATAACATACTCTTGTGTTGACTTCCAGACTGTCTCCAAAAATTGGGTTTCCCTGGAGTGAAATCAGGAACATTTCATTCAATGACAAGAAATTCATCATTAAGCCCATTGATAAGAAATCTCCCGTAAGTACTTAAGAATAATTTGAATAT
Organism: Nansenia antarctica; assembly: GCF_963989245.1. Classification (NCBI taxonomy): domain Eukaryota; kingdom Metazoa; phylum Chordata; class Actinopteri; order Argentiniformes; family Microstomatidae; genus Nansenia; species Nansenia antarctica. The sequence continues at coordinate 24,629,062 of NC_137674.1, read as the reverse complement.
TGTCCTCTGTGTCTAATGTACTCCAGTCCGTACAGCTCATATACACAGGGTTCCCACGCTGGTCTTAAAAAGCCTTAAAGTCTAAGATCCAGCAATCCAATCTATAAGGCCTAAAAAGGTCTCAGATTTCAGTTATTCGGTCTAAAAAAGAGGTGCTAGGTCTTAAAAAGTTGATCCTGCAAGGAAATCAGTCCGACCACATCTATTTATGTGGAAATGAATCAAGCTGTAACCAAAAAAATTCCAATTCGCTTCCTTTTTTGTTTGTATGGCAGTGAAATCCCTAATTTCATCACCTCAAGGATGACAAAAAGCTATCATACGGTGTCGCGAATAGGTCTAAAATTCTATCCAAAGAGGTCTAAAAAAGGTCCAAAAAGGTCTTAAATGTTACTTATTGAAACATGTAGGAACCCTGTATACAGTAGATGATACTGCACACATGAGAGAAAGGAATATAAAAGCTCCTTATTGTATATTTTCAGGACTTTGTGTTCTACGCCCCTCGCCTGCGTGTGAACAAGCGCATCCTGCAGCTGTGCATGGGGAACCATGAGCTGTACATGCGGCGCCGCAAGCCTGACACCATCGAGGTGCAGCAGATGAAGGCCAGCGCCCGCGAGGAGAAACACAAGAAACAGATGGAGAGGTGAGAGGACACGGCTTCAACACCACAACAGCCGGGCCTATTTTACCTACTAGTAGAGCTGCCTTGGGGGTCAAATTCGGTTGTTAAGTCTGACGTCAAACGTGACGTTTAGCAATTTCCGGGTCCAAACCAGAAATTTCCCGCACCAGAGTACCAGTGTACTACAGTGGTAGAATGACAGTTCAATCGGTTTTTAGACTGGGATCTATTCATACAACAAGGGACAGAGCACTTTCACGTTTTTCCCATATTTGTCAGTCTTTGAGCCTCGGAAAAGCGCTATACAAATATAATGAATTATTATTATTATTACTGAGGCATTTCGAAGAGAGCGCCTCAGCCAACGTTGGACCCGGAAACACGTCACGACTTAACAACCGAATAGACCGCCTTTTTAGAATGTAAATCTGCTATTTACACACAGAGATCACTAGAGGGCGCTTCTTTTTTTAGCCTGCCTCCTCCTACACAGAAAAACTGCAAAACAGCTTTAATTATACTATCTTATCCTGAAGTGATTTTGAAAATGTAAGGATACTGGGTGGTAGAACGCACATATTTAGGAAAAGTCATGAAAGGAGGATCCTGAAGTGCAAAGATAGATTTGATCGAGTGCAAAGATAGAATTTTTTCTTTTTACTCACAGGGGTAACCCTCTTCTAGTGTTAACTCAGAGGAGTAGAAATTAGTATAGTGTAAATGATTACTAATGTACAGATGATGAATTACAGTATATCCTCATAGGCAAAGTTAGCAGTTTATTCATAATGTCAATGAATCTCATGTACATGTATATATCATACCTTCAAATTAGCCCTCAAAACTCATCTGTTCTCCAAGGCCCTTGGCCCCTAGTCATTGTTTCAGTTTTGCTTTGTTTGTTTTCTGTTTTGTCTGTCTGATCATTCCCTTGTAAAGCGTCCTTGGGCTTTTTGAAAGGAGCTATATAAATTAAAGTTATTATTATTATTATTATTATTATTATTATTATTATTATATAAAATGGGTTTATGGGAGTTTGTGAGCTGTGGTATGTGTGGCTTCCATCGTGTACTGTACAAGCACAAGTCACAGTGCTTTGCTCAACTTGCATAGGGCCCAACTGGAGAATGAGAAAAAGAAGAGGGAGGCCATGGAGAAAGAGAAAGAGCTAATGGAGAGGGAGAAGCAGGACTTGATGTTGAGGCTTTACCAGTTCGAGGAGACAACTAAAAGGGCCGAAAAAGGTAAGAGAAAGACACAGACATGTCAGAACTGCAGAGTCACTACCCATCTTCCGTTGTAGACTGAAGACCTCCATCTCTTCAAGTTACACCTTAACTGCTCCTCCTGAGACTTCTGCCCCTCAGCACTGCGTCTCTTGAAGACACCCGGTTTTCCCCTCTACTGTGTCCCCTAAAAATTTATATTGCCCCCCTTGTACTGTTTCTCTTTCTCTCCAGTGTCTATTTTTTTAAATTTATTTTATAAATAAAAATAAACCTAGGTTTAGAAGAAGGTGATAAAAGAATTTTTTTCCTTTTTCCCTGGTCTGCTGGTCAAATCGTGACGTTAGAATTATAAGGTTCTATCTCCATTTTTGGTCAAAATTGAGTTTTTTACATAATCTGATCCATTAGGTGTTTATTAATGCCTCTGTGGTGTTATTTTTAAAATGTTGACATTTTTGAGTTAGTAATTAATAAAATACAAAGGTTCCATCTCACAAAACATAATGGAATGTAAAAACTTTGACGCTCAATATCTCTGAACTACCCTAAACGGAGATAGAACCTTATAATTCTAAGCTCACGAAAAGAGAATGAATTTTCCTTTGTTCACACATTAAATACCCTCAGTGATATGCAAATACACGTTTATGTATTTCACATTACGTAGATATCAATCGAGGTTTGAAAAAAGGGTCAGTCCTACATACAGTGACTCAGGTTAAAGGTCAGGGGGAAGGCCACAGAAAGATAGGCCGCCATCTTGAAATGAACATTTCAAGGGACAATGTGGCTTTAAGACAAAGGGATGACCATCATAAAAAAAAACTTTCCAGGAGAATCCTTACAGCTACACATGTGTGCAGAAGACATGTTTATACTATACACTATACAGTTTATGTGTGTGTGTGTGTGTGTGTGTGTGTGTGTCAACATATACCACACCTTTCTCCTTCAGAACTGGAGGAGCAGTTGAAGAGGGCTGTAAAGCTGGAGGAGGAGCGCAGGAGGGTGGAGGAGGATGCAGCGCGTCTGGAGATCGAGCGTCAGGCGGCTCTACTGGCCAAGGAGGAGCTGGCCAGGCAGGCTGAGGAACAGCTCCACAGCCAGGAACAGCTGGTGAGCGAGGGGGACAACACCACTGAATACCACTCTGCTAATAATAATAATAATTCATTATATTTGTATTGCGCTTTTTTCCAAGGCTCAAAGACGCTGACAATATGGGAGAAACGGAAAACACAGAAACAACAAGCAACAGATAACATGAGCATATAGAACACAGAGTTAACGAACGGGGAGGGGGGGGTGGTAGGGTTAAGGGAGATGGGTAGGGGTAGGGGAGGTTGTATGCATGTCCATGGGGGGAGGGGGGGTGGCAGGGTTAGGGGAGATGGGTAGGGGTAGGGGAGATTGTATGCATGTCCGGGGGGGGGGAGGGGGGGTGGCAGGGTTAGGGGAGATGGTTAGGGGTAGGGGAGGTTGTATGCATGTCCAGGGGGGGAGAGGGGGTGGCAGGGTTAGGGGAGATGGGTAGGGGTAGGGGAGGTTGTATGCGTGTCCAGGGGGAGGGGGGGTGGCAGGGTTAGGGGAGATGGTTAGGGGTAGGGGAGGTTGTATGCATGTCCAGGGGGGGGAGGGGGGTGGCAGGGTTAGGGGAGATGGTTAGGGGTAGGGGAGGTTGTATGCATGTCCATGGGGGGAGGGGAGTGGCAGGGTTAGGGGAGATGGTTAGGGGTAGGGGAGGTTGTATGCATGTCCAGGGGGGGAGGGAGAGGGGGTGGCAGGGTTAGGGGAGATGGTTAGGGGTAGGGTCCCCTACTGTGCTAGTCATTGTCTTTATGTGAAGAACTCTCCACAAAGCCAGACATCCTGTAGTATATAATATCAACAGACTACTGTTTATTGTTTATTGTTTCATAAAACATGTGTCTTTACAGCTAGTCTTTTCCCCATTCACTCATAATTCAAACATAAGTTACTTTAGTTGAGACACTTGTGAGTGTCAACGTGGTGATCTTAGAATGATAAGGTTCTATCTCCGTTTAGGGTAGTTCAGAGATATTGAGCGTCAAAGTTTTTACATTCCATTATGTTTTGTGAGATGGAACCTTTGTATTTTATTAATTACTAACAAAAAAATGTCAACATTTTAAAAATAACACCACACAGGCATTAATAAAAACCTAATGGATCAGATTATGTAAAAAACTCAATTTTTACAAAAATGGAGATAGAACCTTATAATTCTAACGTCACAAAGTGTTATAGGAGCCCAAAGTATGAGGTGGTGCTATTGTGGGGCTTTGTTATGACCCAGCTTGTGCTTCTTCTCTCTCAGACTGCAGAGCTGGCGGAGTACACTGCCAAGATCGCCCTCCTGGAGGATGCCAACAGAGTCAAGGAAGAGGAGGCGGAGTCATGGCAAAGCAGGGTGAGGTTTTTATGGTCATGGATAACACACCTAAAATCTGAGGGATTAGTAGCTCATGAAGGCCAAACAGACGCTTCTCACCCCAAACATGGACTGTTCACCCTCCTAGGCACTGGCGGACTCAAGGGGGGGGCAGACCGCCCCTCCTGGTGCCTCCACGGTTGAAAAACGTCTCTCTTAAGTGCCCTTTTGAGTGGCAAAAATGCCCTTTTGAGTGGCGAAAATGAGAGGACGTGCCCTATTGGTGCCCCTCCAATGGTCTAAACTTGACCATGTGCCCCCCACAGTTGAAAAACGTTGTGTGTAGATCATGCTGTACATAGCCCATCCCTGTGTATCATAGCCCACAGCCTGTATTTTTGTATACTTCACTATACGACATATTTATCATATATGTATCATATGTATCATAGCCTGTACAATTGCACATTGTATATAATCTCAATTTATATATATATAACCACTGCACATATACATCCAGTCACCATGGTATGACATGGTATGTCATTGCACATCACGCTACCATTTGCACTTTACTGTATAGATTGCTGTAAATATTGCTGTAAATACTGCTACTTATCACTGCAATATAATTGCTATTTGTTGCATTTCTGGTTAGACGCACAATAATTTTGTTGCATTTCCTTGTACTGTGTAATGACAATAAAGTGAATCTAATCTAATCTAATCTAATCTAATCTAATCTAATCTAGTAAATCCTAGCCAGCCAGTCTAACAGATCACTACTCCTCTCAGGCTAAGGAGGTGCAGGACGACCTGGTGAAGACAAAGGAGGAGCTGCACTTGGTGACGTCCGTCCCGGCTGCTCCTGCTCCTGCCCCTGCCTCTTCCTCCTCCTCCTCCTCCTCCTCCGACAGTGAGAGTGACCATGAGCATGAGCATGAGCAGAACAGTGAGGAGAACAGCACCTACAGCGCTGAGCTGGGGTCACAGGACATCAACGACCACCGCGAGGAGGAGGAGCGCGTCACAGAGGCGGAGAAGAACCAGCGTCTGCAGAAACAGCTGATGGTGAGCTTAGTAATAATAATAATAATAATAATAGAATAGAAAAGACTGGATTTGAAAGTGGTGAGAGTGTCAATATTGCATATATTAGGTGGCAGAGCGTTCCAGAGGCGGGGAGCAGAACGGCTGAAGGCTCTAGATCCTATACTAGTCAGGAGGGCAGAAGGTATAATGAGTTGAAAGGCAGTGGAGGATCGGAGAGTGTTCATTTCTCTGAGCCTTGGTCTAGCAATGCAAATAACATAAACATATCAGTGCGATGCAAACACCTGTTGCCCGTAGCAATTCATCCAGACTGGCTGAAACATCTCAAGATTATCTTTGATCTCCTGATCTGTAAAGTCAATTGTATTTACTGTCAAAACGATAGAATAAAAGTTGGGACAAGCCCATGCTTTGTCAGTGAACGACATTTACGATTATGTTGTTGATACACGATGAGAATATTCTTGATGCAGTTTTGTTAACGATCTTTATGCCCCCCCCCCCCCCCCCCTCCTCCTCTAAGGCCCTGAGTTCTGAGTTGGCAGATGCCCGAGAAGACAGCATGAAGACCCAGAACGACCTGCTCCACACAGAGAACATGCGTGCTGGGCGAGACAAGTACAAGACCCTGCGGCAGATCCGTCAAGGCAACACCAAGCAGAGGGTTGATGAGTTTGAAGCCTTGTAGACAAGACAGCGTAGCTGGTTAAGCCATGTAACTCAAACATCTCCAACAAAACTGTAGTCTTATTCAAGAAGTCGTCTCATACTTATAATGATCATGATGTTTAACATTTTGGGAAACTTAAACCTTTTGTTTTTGGACCAATAGTATGTTTGAAATTGCTGATTATACATGATGTGTGAAACAGAGGAGCTGGTGTTTTAATCCTCCAGTGAGAGAAACAGAGAATGACTGTATTCACGTTCCCTGATTAGCCACAGCACTTAATGGCACAGATTTTCCTTCTTTTTTTGTTCTTTGTTATTACAATTGCATAATAATGCAAGTTATTACCACAATCATACTTTTCAATTCCATCCTCCTTTATATTTCGGTAGCATGTTTTTGACAAATAGAAGGGGTTCCTTTGTGTGTTGTGCTAATTTACAAAGCTATAGATGCTTATTTAATTTTAATTTATAATCAGTGTCCCATAGACTGTCTTCCAAAAAAAGATTATATTATTTAAGTAACTCAAATGTACACACTATTCAATATCAATTATTTATGATTGCACACAATGTAAAACTAAATACTTGTGACCTTTATATGACATTTTATTTCATTGTATTGATCATTTCAAAGTAGAAACTGTGCTGGGCTATTATGATGTAGATCTACATGGATTCAATTTGTCCTATCCAAAATGTGGATTCTGTATTTACAATACCAGTAATAGCCTATTGTTGGTCCGTCAACAACAGGGCATGTTATCTGTTGCAGCTGTGTATTTAAGAGAAGAGATTGACGATTACATATTTGAATACCTATCGTAATGTCTGTCATATGTCGGAAATAACATCTTTACACTGTAAAATAAATGAATCGTGATTGTTCCAACGTGTCATGCTTGTTTACCTCTTTCTTTGGGTATTAATTAACTTGATAACAATGCTTCCATTCAGATCAAGAGAGGCTAGGAAAAAGGTTAATTGTTTGGGTGTGTGTGCTTGTGTTAAATGATCCTGGATATTTACTCAAGGACAAGAGGGTTAGCAAATGATGTTGCTAGACAACACCTTCAGAAGCCTGGAGACCTTGTATGTGTAAACAAACAGAGGTAAAAATTATCTCCCCGGATGAAAGCACATACTATGTACACATTTTTTTTTTTGGGGGGGGGGGGGGGGGGGACCATAATAACTTCATATCAGTATGGGAGAATACAATACCTGAATACTAAATCATCCACATCCAAAGCCATACACGGGACTATATACTACTGTACAGTGTATTGGACTTGTATCTGGACTTCAAAGTAGATGTCCAGTGCTGTCCATTCAGCATCCAATAATGTAGGTAGGCTGTGTGGGTTTGAATCGACAACCAATTGCGACGTGGGGGTGGTTCTGAAAGGACAGCTCCCAATGAACGTGCGCTTCTGCGAAAGTCCTCCTGTGCTCCAAGTGTTCCATGATGAAGAGATGATCAGATCCGATAGACATGAAACGAATTAAGATTGGTCTCTGTTATATAATAAGACGAACTGTCACAAACGTTTGAGTCTGTCTGCTTATCATGAAGAGACAGAACGCCAGGACCCTTGCACTCATCATCAGTATCTTAACCTATTTACTGGTCGGAGCGGCTGTATTTGATACCTTGGAATCTAAACAGGAAAAAAGTCAAAAGAAGAAGCTGGACGATAGAAAATTGGACCTTATGCGCAAATATAACTTGACCAAAGTAAACTTTGAAGAGCTGGAAGTCGTGGTTTTGCATCTGAAACCGCACAAAGCTGGGGTGCAGTGGAGATTCGCCGGGTCTTTCTACTTCGCTATTACTGTGATAACGACAATAGGTAAGCTCGGTTCATCAGTTTCTATACACGAAAAACGCAAAATACCTTCTGTAAGACTATATAATACGTTGATTCAAAGCAAACATACAAAATATTGTTTAGAAAAATGAGGACCAACCCGCGCTTCTCTGTTTCAGCGCTGTCACTGCGTTACAGAATATTCAGAGATAGTTCTCACATAGCCTAAATCGTCTTTAATAGCGCTTGATTAATTTATCCTTTGTAATCATGATTGCAAATAAGCTATGCACAATTAAGGCGATGCACAATTAGAAATGAAACGCATGAAACAAAATGACTGTAGGTATATAGGCTATTATCATAGTGAAAAATAAATAAATAAATAAATAAAAGTGAATAAGATGATGTGACCTTCTCGTTTCGTACCAGGATACGGGCACGCGGCCCCCAGCACGGACTCCGGCAAGGTGTTCTGCATGTTCTACGCCCTCCTGGGGATCCCGCTCACCTTGGTCATGTTCCAGAGCTTGGGCGAGCGCATCAACACCTTCGTCAGGTACCTGCTGCACAAAGCCAAGAAGTGCCTGGGACTGCGTCAAACCGAGGTTTCCATGGCAAACATGGTGACGATCGGCTTCTTCTCCTGTATGAGCACCCTGTGTGTGGGGGCCGTGGCATTCTCCCACTATGAAGGATGGAGCTTCTTCCATGCGTACTATTATTGCTTCATCACACTCACCACCATAGGCTTCGGTGACTATGTGGCCCTGCAGAAGGACCACGCGCTGCAGAACGATCCCAGGTATGTGGCCTTCTGCTTCGTGTACATCCTGACAGGCTTGACTGTGATAGGGGCCTTCCTGAACTTGGTGGTGCTGCGCTTCTTGACCATGAATGCCGAGGACGAGCGGAGGGACAAGGAGCAGAAAGCCGCCCTGCTCTCCGGGGGCAAGCAGAGAGCCACCCTGCTCTCTGGTGGCAAGCAGAGAGCGGACGCGCCTCCTCCTCCGGTTCCAACCTCGGCCTCGAGCTCCTCCACACCCGTGAGAGGCAACGCCACCAGGAAACGAGGCCTAAAGGAGGTCTACACAGAGGTGCTGCATTTCCAGACGGTGTGCTCCTGTCTGTGGTACAAAAGCAGAGAGAAGCTGAGGGGCTCCATCCCCATGACGATCACTCAGGACTACTCCTTCTCCGACGCCTACATGGACCACAGCGACATGTCCCCACATTTCTTCGAGCCTGGCTCTGCTGGGTGTGTGTGTGGCCCACGCCAGTGCACAAGCATCAGCTCCATATCCACTGGCCTGCACTTCCTCTCCCCGTTCAGGGCTTTCACTAAGAGACGGAGTTCTGTCTAGGCGCATTGACGTAGACTTGACAGACTTACAGATATTTAGTGCCTATTGGACTGATTTCATATACTTCACATTCACAACGTGTGCATCCACATAGTATACACAGACCGGGCAATGCCACCACCTTGCACTGACACGAATAGACTAGTTGAGGGCAATAAGCAAACAAAACAGCATTATGAATGTGCTAAATGTTTTGTGCTAAACAAGCTTGTGAGGTTTGCCGAAATGACATCCACAACTATCACTGCTTCAATTGTTTTGGTTTTGGGCTATATTTTTCATATTTTTTTCCTTTGACATGTTTTTCATTCCTAATATCAGAATATGCTTTCCAAGTCTCCACGATTTCATGTTTATCTGAAAGCTAATAACTTATTTCAAGAATATGAATATTCAGATAATATTTTGGGTGAATTCCTGTTTCCTGTGTGTCATAGAATGCCCTGTATGAAGAATGAACATGACTGGCTAGGTCCATTGCCTGATAATCTAATAAATTAATATCAAAAGAAAAGTTATAATTTCCTTTATTAGATTATCAGAAGAATGTAATTTATGATTTTAATCAAAATTTATTTTGGTGATGACTGACATCGGACTAGTTTTGGCATCAGAATAGTTTTTTCAAAATGTCATTTCATATTCACATGACTTCACATCGGCACAACTCTAATGTAAATAATTTAAACAGCAATATGAATTCAACATATTGTCAAACATAGGTGGCATCCCAACATGACTTTTTTTTTTTTTATGTGTGTGTTTGTTTTACCCATTTTCTCTGTACATTAACTATTTATGGTGCCATAGGCTCATGATAATGCCAAGCACTAAATTATTACAACATTCAGACATTGTTTCTGTATTATCACTGTTTTAAATCTCAACGACTGCTTGAATAACGCTTTCATGGGCATTATGAGGATTCGTTTATGAGGGCAACTTGTAAAACTCACAGACACAGTGGTACCTGACATGCTATTCGCTGTCCATGCATGTAAATCCCTCCTATAACAGCCCTTATAAGCCCCACAGAACATTAACTCCTTTTAAAATATCTTCTTGTATCCATTCCATGTTCCTCAGGCATATATACCATCATGTGCAGCTGAGGTTTTGCCTAGTTATCAGATTTGCTTGCCATTGCAACATCAAGCCAAGCAGAATTGGCTTTGTGCCTATGAATCTCCTTTCAGCCAGTAGACCTGCACAGAACAGCAACAGAAGGAGGATCCATTTGACAAATCCCTGTATTGCCTCCCTATGGTGTTAGCATCTGCTGTTTTCTGCTTTGTCCATAGACCTCAGTATTTATGTCAGAGACAAGACAGAAATAGTTTGACTTGGAAGGTCAAATCTGTCATTGCTTCACTGGAATTCGTGTCACTGTCTCAGGAATATCAAACATTAACATGACTATATATTGATCAATGTAATATATCTATAGCCTATCTATACCTATATATCTATATCTATATATTTCATATGAACGAAAATGGCACAGATAGGCCATTTAGACGCCACCCGAATAGATTTTCACACCGAGTCGGATTTTTGCTGACACAAGTAGATCCCGACTATAAGACTACTGGCTATCCTTTTCGCGACTTCAAAATAAAAGCGCAAGGTAATGGATGACTGTAAAGTGATGGGATCACAAATATTTAATTGTATTTTTCATGAATTAGGGATATATTATGTAATGGAAAGTATCTACAATGATGTAGTAGTGTTGTTGGTCATTTACTGTGACCCAACAGTCCAAAGTGCCTCGAGGTGGATGCAAAATTCTACAGTGCTGTGAAAAAGCATTTGCCCCCTTCCCAATTTCGTCTGTTTTTGCATGTTTGTCACACTTAAATGTTTCAGATCATCAAACCAATTTTTATATTACACGAAGATAACCTGAGTAAATAGGAAATGCAGTTTTATAGGATCATTCCATTTATTGAAGTCAAATAGTTATTTAAAACATATATCTGATATAGATTTCTAGATTGAACAGGTCTGGCAGTGATCGGGCCTAGGTGTGGCTTGTGAAATTGAACTCAGCTTTCAAACAAATGTGTTTAATCGGTTGGTTGTTAAGGAGGGGCAATTACTTTTTCACATAGGGCCAGGTAGGGTTGGATAGCATTTTTCCCTTGATACATGAAATCATCATTTAAAAACTGCAAACTACTTTTCTATTTACTCAGGTTATCTTTGTGTAATATTAAAAATGGTTTGATGATCTGAAACATTTAAGTGTGACAAACATGCAAAAATTGACAAAATTGGGAAGGGGCCAAATACTTTCTTACAGCACTGTACATGTTCTACTGTTTCCTTTACCTGACAATACGTGACGTTAGAATTATAAGGTTGTTTTTGTCAAAATTTAGTTTTTTACATAATCTGATTCATTAGGTGTTTATTAATGCCTGTGTAGTGTTATTTTTAGTTAGTAATTCATAAAATACAAAGGTTCCATCTCACAAAACATAATGGAATGTAAAAACTTTGATGCTCAATATCTCTGAACTACCCTAAACGGAGATAGAACCTGACAATAGTCACATAGTCCAGTTGGATGCTTTCCTATAATGTGGAGAGTTTCGTTCAAGTTACTGTGCCTTATTCTTAGTATTGTCATCACCAACACCTCCTCTTTTCTATTTCTTCCCCTGTTTCTCTCACTACCCACTCTGTTTTGTACTGAGTGTTGTCTTCCTCTAGTCTCCTGATCCCTCTGCTGATGACACTCTGTATTGGCTTCCTTCTATACAATACTCTTTCCCTCTGATTTGGATATTTTAATTATGGCTATGTTTGCTTGCTTTAACAGCTTGTTTGGCTAGTTTGTCCACTCTCTCATTACCCATAATGCCTATATGAGCAGGGACCCAAATGAATGTGACCACAGTTCCTTGTTTTATTACTCGTGAATGTATTTCCATTATTTTAAAATATCAGGTCATGCGCTTACTAGATGTACCTAGCTTTAGGGAGGCGGCTGTGGTTCAGGAGGTAGAGCCGCCGGCATCTAATGATCGCAAGGTCGGCAGATCAGCGGCTCAAACCCCAGCTGGCCACATGTCGAGGTGTCCTTGGGCATGACACTGAATCCCAAATTGCTCCCAATGAGCGGGCTGGAGCCTTGCATGGTAGCTTGCCGCCATTGGTGTGTGAATGGATGAATGAGAGGTGCTTTGGAATAAGGCGCTATATAAGTCAGTCCATTTAGGCTGTACAGACCAGATGCTGAGCCACTACAGATCAAAGGTCTGTTGGGTTTGCCTTGTTCAATCCACCCTAAAGCCATCCAGATGGTGTACAACTCAAGCATATACTTAAGCAGTTTGGAGTCTTTTTAGACAATTCAACTCTGTGGCTTGGAGCTACCACTGCAGAACCAGTATAAATCTGTTATTGGCTCTTTTGATCCGTCCGTAAACACCTGTATATACTTTCTGTATACCTATAAAACTCTAAAACTAAATCCACACTTTCCTTCCATGCCTTTTTTTTCTTCTTCACAACTCTTTTTATTGGTGTTTTTCCACAATATAAACAGTATTTTCTGAAATTGTTTCAATATGTTTTTTGTAAACGAACATACAAAGAATAATAATAATAATAATAATAATAATAATAATAATAATAATAATAATAATGCATTTTATTTGTATTGCACTAAAATGAATTAATATTATTATTATTCTTTGTATGTTCAAATAACAATAGGTATATTTATAATATAAATAAAGGCTCAAACTTTCAGATCCCCCCCACCCATGACGCGAGGCAAAAATACCCGGATGCGTCGCTCTGATGAACACACTCCAGCTAAGTGGGCGGAGTTCCAATATTGCCTTTCCCAAAACACGAGAGTAGTCGAGAGTAGTTCAGCACACTCATAAACTGTTAAATGTCACATAAATGAGAGGTTCCTACAAGCTGTCGAGAAGTTAAAATGGACATAAAAGAACTATTAAAAAATGTGCTCACTCAGAACAGTAAAACGACACTGTTGATCGGAGGTGCGAGTGTCACGTTTCTCGCTCTTGGACTTGGGTACAAGTACGTCCTGAGGCGGCCGGCCAGAGTGACTCCAGTAGGAGTTGTCTCGGAACTTCTTGTTCATCCCCTGAAATCTGGAAAAGCGGTGTCTGTTGCGCTTGCAGAATGTCAACAGATGGGTTTAAAATACGGAGAACTTGAAGATAGGTCAGTAATATAAATATATATTCATAAATATGTATTCATTCAGCTGCAACATTTGCAGGAAAAGCGCTATAGAAATAAACAAGTTATTAGGCTATTATTATACCTATTTTACCTGCACGTAAAAAAACACCTCAGCACTTTATTAACAACAGTTTGAATGTGATCCAGGCACTGGCTGGTGACCACTGAGGATGGCGGGATGGTCACGGGCAGGCAAGAACCTCGCTTGGTTCTGGTGTCGTTGACCAGTAAGGGAGGTCCAGGACACGTGTGTCTCAACGGTCCAGACATGGACGAGCTGACGTTTCCCGTGCAGCAGCTGACCAACCCCATCATCGACTGCAGGTATGTTCATTAAGTTTGTCACCATCCTGTTAAGGTTGAATAATTGCTTACCAATTGAACTGTTGTGTCACCTGTTGCCATTCACAATATTGTCTGACCAGATTGTTTTGTTGTATTACTTGTGATGCATCATGCATGTAACCCTTTTTGATTCTATGTCATGTAGAATCTTTTGTGGTAGTGTTGCTTTGAGGTTTGTTCGTTCTTTGTCGTTTGTCCCAGGGTGTTTGGTAAAGACATTCAAGGCAGAGACTGTGGGGACGAGGCTTCGAGCTGGCTCACTCGATACCTGGCAGCTGATAAAACCTTTCGCCTGGTGCACTTTGAGCCCCATATGATGCCCAGGAGACCAGTGGACCAAGAACCTCTCTTTTCACAGATTGATAAGGTAAAATGTTGTTTAATTATGTAACGGGTTGTGTTAATAAGTCATCTTACTCCTGGATTGTTTTACAAAAAACAGCTATAGTGTCACCATCTTTTGAAACACTAGCTACTAGAATTTCGCATATTTAAGTGTTACAAGTTTAGTGACACAGTTATATGCACTCACTGGAATGGCATTTCAATTTGATGTTGCTGTTTGAAAATATACCCAGGGCTGCAAACTTGTCACCTTTCTGCTAAATTCGTCTGTTTTTACCTCAAAATAGGTGATCCATGTGAATCGTGTAGATCTTTTTTTTTTTTTGGGGGGGGGGGGGTCCTAAGCCTTAAGTCTCATCCAAGTCATATGATGACTAAACTAAACTCCGCTGCTGTTGAAATAACTTTTAGCTTCAGGCAGCTAGGTACAATTCCAGACAGCGTGGAGAGAACACAGTCACAGTAAACTGTTTTCGAAGTAATGCTGCAGGTGTTAAGGTCAGGGCTGCCGCTACTTACACACGCATCGTTGTTAGACCACCGTTAGTGCTAGCGATATCCATTTAGCACCATTAGTACTAGTGCTATCGCCCCCCCCCCCCGTAGAAAAATCTTCTCCTGTAAGGTTGGCCACGCATTGATAATGTTCTTCGTTTTCAGTCACCTTTTTGGACCATCACCAGTTCGTGACATTAGAATTATAAGGTTCTATCTCCATTTTTGTCAGAATTTAGTTTTTTACATAATCTGATCCATTAGGTGTTTATTAATGCCTGTGTGGTGTTATTTGTTATATGTTGAAATTTTTGAGTTAATAAAATACAAAGGTACCATCTCACAAATCATAATGGAATGTAAAAACGTTGGCGCTCAATATCTCTGAACTACCATAAACGGAGATAGAACCTTATCATTCTAAGCTCACCAGTTTGCACCCCTGTATACGTCTAGGTTGCGTACCCTGACGTTGGCCCTGTCATGTTGCTGTCTGAGGCCTCTGTGGCGGATCTGAGCAGCAGACTGGAGAATGATGTCACAGCGGCACGATTTCGACCCAATATCGTTGTTACTGGCTGTGAAGCCTTTGATGAGGTACGGTAGTGTCTTTAACACACAGGAAACATTTGACACTTCAACACAATTACATTGATGATCTACGTCAGATAGACTGTAAGCTTACAATTTAAGAAACAGGATGTACTTCCTTCTATTTGAGACTAAATGTATACTATTCTGATTTGTGAGTGATTTGCTCTTGTAGACTCAATGATAATTCTCATTTTGACCACTGTTAAAACACAATACTTTTTCCTGCTCTTGGTAAGGATTCTTGGGATGACATCCAGATTGGCAGTGTGAGGATGCAGCGTGTGATGAGCTGTGGAAGGTAATGCAGCAGGATCATTGTGACGTTACTTGCATGCTCTTGCATATAAGACAGCATGGTACGTGGGGCGGCTGGGGCGCAGGAGTCGCCGCCTAATGATCACAAGGTTGGCAGATCGGCGGTTCGAGCCCCGGATGGCCACATGTCGAAGTGTCCTTGGGCAAGACACTGAACCCCAAAATTGCTCCCAGTGATGCCATTGGTGTGTGAATGTGTGTGTGAATGGGTGAATGAGAGGCCGTTGTAAAGCGCTTTGGAGCAGCTTTGGAGCAGCAAAAAAGGCTCTATATAAGTGCAGTCCATTTACCATTTACCATTGTATTTGTGGTAGTTATGGTTACAGGGACGTGTGTTCATGCACTGTACTGTAATACTCTCCTGTGTCTGCTCAGTAGGGGTTGAGCAGTAACTGAGTAAGCTAGGTGGACTGACTTATATAGCGCCTTATTCCAAAGCGCTTTACATCGGCCTCTTATTCCCCCAGTCACACACACATTCACTCACCAAAGGCGAGGTAGGCAAGCTATCATGCAAGGCGCCGGCCCACTCATTAGGAGCAATTTGGGCTTCAGTGTCTTGCCCAAGGACACTTCGACATGTGGCCAGCCGGGGATCGAATCGCCAAACCTCAGACCTTGCGATTGTTAGACGCTGGCTCTACCTCCTGACCCACAGCTAGGTGAGGGTCGGCCTGGGTCAGCTTTAGGGGGTCAGCTTTAGGACTGACTTGGCTGTCCTCACCGCTCGCTCGGCCATGCCGTCGGCCTGTGAATAATGCGGACTTGACGTGACACGTTGTGTGAATTGTGGTCCGTTGTCCGTCAAAACAGTCGTATGAAGCGTCTCTCAGCGAAATACTCTTCAGCTTTGATATGACAGTCACATGGGTATGTGGAGTATTTCCAACCACTTGAGGCGCCGTAGCCTAGAGGCCGGCTAGCAATCTGAAGGTTGCTGGTTCGATCCCGATGTGTGCTGGTGACTTGAGGGTTGCTGGCAACATATCTAAGGTGCCTACCACTGCCGTTGTGCCCTTGTGCAAGGCAGGTAATCCCCTAAATGCTCCAGGGGTGCTGACTATGGCTGACCCTGTGCCTAGAGCAAAAAATATATATTTTGTTGTACTACTGTGCAATGACAAAAAGGTTGAATCTAATCTAGTAGTCAACGGCGATACGGTAGTTTTCTTACCTTTGTGTTCGCAGAGGTCGGCTGCGACCCTTGATGTCCCTGATGGACTTTGTTCTTTAGGTCAGCACTCTGGCTGGCTAGAACAATGATTTGGTTTCTGCGTCTTATATGTCCATTTTAGTTCACTGAGTGATCCTCAGTCTGGGAAGAATGGCTTTGCTATGGCTGTCATCCTCTTGACATACTCCGGCCATCCGTGTTTTATGTAGTTCAGTATAAATGGACTGTACTTATATAGTCGCCTTATTCCAAAGCGCTTTACAACGGCCTGTCATTCACCCATTCACACACACATTCACACACCAATGGCGGTTGACATAATTTGTTGTTATATTACCTGAGTGGATTGTGAGCACAGAGGCTATAAGGATAGCTAACTGACCATTTCCCTTGTACTGTAGGTTTCTCCTTCTCAACAGCACATAAGAACCCTAATTACAAGTCAGGGATATTTTTATGGTGGTCATTCCATACATTTAAGCAATATCACACGAGAGGGAGTATATAACAGCACGACCTCGAGTGTGATATTGCTTTTATACAACAGTTCTACAGCGCCATTTATTAGTTAACAGTAATAAGCGACAACAGATTATGATTTGTTTGTTTATTTAATCATAAAAATAAACAAAAAATAGTTCCGCAACTGAACTTCAAATGGACTGCTGCCTAGTAACCTGAACACAAACAATGTAGTCTAATTAACGGTCATTTAGTAGAACATCTGTGCAGGGGAGTGATACATATAGTTAAAGGTCCCAGTGCTGTTATACTGTATATCAGCACTCATGGAATGCCTCTTGTCCAATCAAATCCAATCAAATGACTTGGTCGGAACTAACTGTTGTATAATTGTCATTTTCAGGTGCATTTTCACCACTGTTGACCCTGAAACGGGAGTGATCAGTAGGAAAGAGCCACTGGACACACTCAAAAGGTAATTGACCTGACTATGATACCAGTACATCCCTCTGTCAAGGTGTTGGCCTGTGACTGCTGGTGTAAAACTAATTGTTGCACTGGTACTTACCCACTATTAATGATACCGTCAATCTAATGGTAGTGCCTATATTATCTCAATACTACTGCATTGTTTGATAAGTCACAATTGTTAAGTCAGGAATTCCTGAATTGTCAATTGTGACTTATCAAATAATGCGGTCATACAGACATTATGTTATGATTTGTCATGACACAACATGGATTTGATGTACAAACAAGTCTGCTATTATCCCTTCCCTTCGTTTTGCAGCTATCGCCAGTGTCAACCAGCCGAGAAGCATATTTATAAAACCTCCCCACTATTTGGACAGCTGTTCGTTGTCAAACAGACCGGCATCCTTCAGGTTGGAGATGTGGTGTACAAGGTCAGCCACTGAGATGGACAGAGAAGCACTGGAGTGACCTGGAGAATCTTCTGTCACAAAACCACAGAACAAGCACCTTGTGGTGAAGGGTTTATGGCTATTTTGGTTCATGTTGCATTGTAATTTGCCTGCAAAACATCTTACAATCTAACATGTTGATAAAGAAAATGTATTCTGAATGGAGTCGGGCCATTTTGATCCATAGACTTTCTATGATCCATAGAACTATTGTTGACAAAAAATAAACAGCAATGTTGTAGCTGTAGTTATAATAAATTCAAATCAATCATTAATTATTTTTTTATTTTTGCCATTTAGCAGACGCTTTTAATCCAAAGTGACTTACAATTACGAATTACAGGGACATTCCCCCTGGAGTAACTGAGGGCTAAGTGCCTTACTCAAGGGCACACTAGTGGTGTGGTTTCATATCTATTGTACCTGAGATGTTTTATAATTAAGTTGTTTGGATGACAATATTATCTGTGTTCATCTCAATAATTAAAATATGGTATGATGCTTAGAACTAAAAGTGTTTCATCAATGAACATTTTTTTGTGGTTGAAAATGAAATAAAGGGTTAATGGAACCAATGTCTGAATAATTTTCACCAGTACAAAATAGACTTAAACACAATATGGAAACATTTTGATCTGAAAAGAATATCTTAAAAGCTCAGAAATGGTTGGTAAATTATCCTTTCAGAGCAGAAACTTGCCAGATTTAATCACAGTGTTCATTATTACTGTTCTTGCACTACATAATCCTACTTTGGCAACAGTAAAATATGAAGAATTGTGGTTATGTTTGGGGTATGGCAATCTATGTAATCCTAGATTAGCAACTACATTGAGCAGCCATTTCAATTCAATATTCTGAAGCTTGGTTTGTTTAGTCTAAATCATTATTTTTCCAAACTAACCAATCCATACATGGCCATTTGTTGATGTGCACTTTCATTACTAGGCACACCACTAAGTTCACCATTGTTGACCCTAACACAGGGACGATAAACAGGGAATCACTAGAAACAATGGAAATGTTATCATACTGTATATCCTATTCCGAATAGGATGTGTAACGCTTTACCCAGTGTGAATTCTGAGTGACCTCAGTGCCTTGATTTAGTAATTGACTGATTTGAGATCAATCTTAGTTTGACCACTATCAACAGTGTGAACCAGGTGAGAAGCAGATCTATAAAACAAGACTGGCTCTCTTCATGTTGGATATACAGTATGTGGTCTACAGTATGTTGTAAGATGCTGTAAGCCACTGATATGGATAAAAAAACACACAGATAGAACCACCATGAAACAACAAACTTGAAGGGGCCTTTATGCATTTTCTTGCCTGGTGCATTTCTAACAGCTCTAAGAGAGATCGTTTTTAATTTTCAAGTACGATAGATGAAGTGTATAGGTACTGTTAGATTAGGTGAGTTAATGGTAAGATAAGTAGCTTGTGGGTAGAATTACTGCACTGTCAGATACTGGTCTGTCAAGATACTGGTGCAGGCTTTCCTCTACCCAGCAAGTAGTAACATATTATGGTAAATTGTGGTTTACCCTAAAACACAGTGTGTAGTTTACACAAAGCCGTCTCTGAATCACTTTTTTGCATAGCACTGCACTGCTACAGTATGTGTTTTCGTGAACTAACCTTTTCATGTTAAGTACAGGGCTTGCATAATACAGGGCTGTATAAACCGTTTTGGGGTTCTTACATCATGTGTTTATACTCTTTTATGTTATATTTGATGTGTGCAACTAAATAAAAATAACCAAACATCATGTTACAAACATTACAGAAATTTGAAGATGGCTGATGACGATATTCCTGAAAACTGTGTAGATTTGTAGCCTACCGTATAATAGTAGATTGGATCACTTACTATAACAATACAGTTAATTGTCACCATTCACCTTGCAGCAAAACTGGTATGATGTTGATATGTTTAGAATTTACTGATGGATTAACTCAACCTAGTAAAAAAAAATCCCATGAAAAGTGTTTAAAGTTAAGTTAAGTTACACACAGTAACTTGGGTTTTGCTGGCAGTATAGCTAATCGTTTTTAGACTGCATAAAAGTGGTGGAATGATGTTAAATTTCTCACAGAGTTGTGATAGGTCTGCGCCACTGTTGGAGTTATGCCAAATGTTTAACCCATCTCTCACTATTCACACCATATCGATGAGCCCACAGCTATCTACGGAGCCCCCCTGGGGTCACATGGTAGAAAAAAAATATTTGATGTGTGAATCCGTTCCCTCGGTTTTGAAATCCGTTCCCTCGGTTTAGTAATTCGTTAGGGTTAGGGTTATGGTTAGGGTTAGGGTTAGGCCCTACGAGCCAGAACGATCGCAAGGATTAGGGTTAGGGTTAGGGTTAGAATCCTTGCGAACGTTCCGGCTCGTAGGGCCTAACCCTAACCCTAACCCTAACCATAACCATAACCCTAACCCTAACCCTAACGAATTACAAAACCGAGGTAACGGATTCACACATCAAATATTTTTTTTCTACCATGTGACCCCAGGGGGGCTCCGTAACTATCACAACACAGGGAGAGGAGAAAAAACTATTATAGCACAGAGAAAAAATCACTTCTAATCCACATAATGTGAGTGGTTTCCCAGACAAAAGCATAAATAATAAAATGTGGCTCTACATTAGAGATCACTCTGATCTCTGAAGGGAGTGATGTAAGCAAAGTACCATCAGTAAGTTGTTAAAAGTTGTGACACCATCTACGTCAATACATACTGAAAACCTCTGATGTGAATGACTTGGATTCTTACAGTAAAGTAAATCAACTCATCATTGCATGAGAGCTTTAATTGTAGCATGTATTCCCTTAAAAGCTCTCCCAAGATCAAGTTTGATGTGTGCTAAGGTTCTGCCTGAATACACACACGCTTAGCCGATAACTATACTGAAAGAATTATCAGTCTCGGATTATTAGTTATTTTTCTGATGAGATTAATATTGTTTTTAGTTGAAACCTTGACAGATTTATGCAAACCTTGTCTCATGCACAGCAGTCAGCATCAGGGGCTGTTATCAGAGTACCGGTAGGTTCTACAGCAATCCTGGCAGCGTACCCAAAGTTAAACTTATATTAAGAAGGAATGAACACACAGTGGGGCATCATTATCGTTTTTGGAACACACTCTCCATCTCTCTGAAAACCAAAGGGGACAGAGCATTTGAGGTGACGGCCCCAAGACTCTGGAACGCCCTCCCCCCTGACCTGAGAGCCACTCCCTCAGAACCAATCTTTAAGCGGCAATTAAAGACTAATCTTTTTAGGCAGGCCGGCAGTCATTTTTAGCCTTCCTATTGTTCCTGTTTATGTTTTGTTTATGTTGTTCCCTTTGTGTTTTTAATCACTGATGTTTTGAAATGTGCACTTTTTCACCTGTTTAGATTTTACCACATTAATTGCCAATTAAGTACATTTACATTTACATTTTTGCCATTTAGCAGATGCCTCTATCCAAAGCAACTTACAACAAATACATTGTGAATAATCTATCCATCAGTCATCAGTTCCATTGTTTTCACTCAAATAGAGATTGTAAATTAAATGTTTGCAAAACTCCACAAATCGCATCATTTAGCACACTTTGTTCACCTGGAAAACACTGGCTTTCAAAATGCCACAACCTAATTACCTCAAATAACTCAAGTGGCACTACTCTGTTGGAGAGAAAAATTTAGCAGCATGGAGAAATGAGAGGAAGAGGAAGAGTGAGAGTAAGAGTGAGCGTGAGAGCAAGAGCAGTAGGAGGAGGAGGAGGAAGAAGAGAAAGATGAGCCAATAATATTTTATGTCTAATGAAATCCATATCCATATGTCTAATGAAATCCATGCAACTTTGGTTGACCGTGTACTCAACCATGGCCTAACAATGACCGAGTCCAGCTGAATTAAGTTTAAAAAGAAATACTCCACAATGGCTCTTTAATTCAATACCGTTACAGAATAAGGTCTTTGTGACTGAATCCAAAGGATAGATTAGTCAAATAAGGAATCTGTAGAAGATCATAATGCTAATATGGATGACAAGGCTTTATTAAAGCCTCATAATTAACATCCTCATTTTCATCTCACCATGAAGAGAATGAGCAATGAGAACAATGTCAATCTCTGGAACCGCACATACTTATTAGTCACTATTAGTAAGTACTTATCATAGAGAAGGCGGAATGCATCATGCATAGTCTGGCTTTAATATAGCTTTCACTTTAATGGAAGTCAAACTAAGCAGGCCTCAAGTCTCATTAAACGAGGAGGAGATTTGGGATTTATTTGGCATTCATGAACTTCAGTTAGCCCTGAAAGAAACAAAGAAAAAAAAATAAGGGGGAAAAAAAAGGGGGAAGGACCCCACGTTCTGTGCCAATCATCGCCTTGTGTCCTTAATCAACCCCTGACATTTTATTCATAAACAATTTGCGTTCACAAACCCATGGAATGAAATGAAGCAGCATCCACACACTCAAAACCGTTCAAAAATCAATGTTTTATTGCGAGCTTTCGGTCTCTCATAGACCTAAGGTTCACAACCCCCTGGAATGAAAAGAAACAGCATCCACACACACTCAAAACCGTTACAAAATCAACGTTTTATTGCAAGCTTTCGGTCTTTCATAGACCTATGGTTCACAACCCCATGGAATGAAAAGAAACAGCATCCACACACTCAAAACCATTCAAAAATCTATGTTTTATTGCAAGCTTTCTGTCTTTCATAGACCTAAGGTTCACAACCCCATGGAATGAAAAGAAACAGCATCCACACACTCAAAACAGTTCAAAAATCTATGTTTTATTGGGGAGCGTACCTATGTTCCCCGGGTCCTATGTTCCCCGGGTCCTATGTTCCCCGGTTCCCCGCTTCTGAAAAAGGGTCCTATGTTCCCCGCTTCCGAAAAAGGGTCCTATGTTCCCCGGGTCCTATGTTCCCCGCTCCCGAAAAAGGGTCCTATGTTCCCCGGGTCCTATGTTCCCCGCTCCCGAAAAAGGGTCCTATGTTCCCCGCTCCCGAAAAAGGGTCCTATGTTCCCCGGTCTTATGTTCTCCGGCTAATTAACTACTAAATCGAAGTAAATTTAAAGTTGTTTCCGTCCATGATTGGAAGATTGTATAGCCCATATCCAAATGAGAGAAATACCAGTGAAAGGCTATCTCCCAGCTAACACAGTTACGCAGTGCTTAATTTGTAAATCTGGAGGTGCCGGTGTAAGTACCGGAGTTTCCGACCCTGGAGGTTTTTCCGACCCTACCAGTTCCGGTCATAGGTTCTGCCCTTTCCGGCCATAGGTAGCGCTATGATTCGCTATGATTCACGATGCCAACGATGACAACGAAGACCCGTTAGTAGATCTGAAACTGTGTGATGTATGTGTGTTTCGCGCGCATCAGGCGTGCGCGCGTGTGTGCCCGCGCGTGTGACCAATGTGTCACAGTGTGTGTGTTCAAGTGGTATCTTTGTAATCATGACACGGTAGACATTTCTAAGAATGTATTTCACTATTTCTGAGTATTTCACTACTCAGTTATACATTTTCCATAGTTTGCTTCAAATATCTGTTATGTGATAATAAAGTAATAATAATAATAATAATAACATATATTTCAATCCTTTGTATACCGTATATACACATCTCTGCATTCTCTGTGCCATTATGCTTGTTAATCATTTTAATTCGTTAGAGTAAACTAATAGGTATGAAATGAAAAAAAGATTCATTACCTTTAGCTATGGTTAATGTAATAGGGTCAACCATTACATATCTTCTCCTATTATCTTTTATCACTTTCTCTTCAGAGAATGGTAGAGATGTATTAATTACTATGGCCACACCCCTCTTCTTACCATATGACGCATGAAATACTTGGTTTACCAAATCCTTTCTCAATGTTTTGTAGTCTTCCTCAATCAGATGTGTTTTTTGTAGTAAAGCAACACGATTTAATGAAATGCAATGGATTTATTGTAAATCAATACAGCATGAAACCATATTTACATAAAAATGGATTGACCATACACAAACAAAAACTTATTCATTCACAAATTAGCTGGAATCAAGTAAAAACATTGTGTAGGTTAACCGAAATATAGCATGTGTACATATATATATATATCTTATTTGGGAAAACCTCAAACAAGCAGAACCATCTAGACAGTGCACACACACTGGAGGGCGCGCGCAGGTGCGTGCGCAACATCCATGTATCTTAAGGTAGCTACAGAGATTAGATTTATAAACAGCCAAAATTACTGATGGGTAAAAATGGCGGTCATCATGTGATCGTAAGTCATCGTCGTCAGCGAATCATAGCGCTACCTATGGCCGGAAAGGGCAGAACCTATGACCGGATCTGGTAGGGTCGGAAAAACCTCCAGGGTCGGAAACTCTGGTACTTACACCGGAGCAAAAAGTGCTCCAGTGACAGAGGCAACCAAAGCCTCTGAGAGGCTTAGCTGTTTGTCAGCCTCTGGGTCGCGTTATGGTGTCGCGTTATGGTGGTAAATAACCCATTAGACCTAGGTTGCATCAACGCGTTGCCCATGCCCACAGGTTTACTGTTTGAAGTAAATTGAACCATATGCACAAACATAGTTTAATTAGTTGGTTGCAATAAAAGCCTATATTTTGGATTGATATCTCTACTGTATTTATTTGATTTCGTTTGACAAAAATATAGAACAAATATTTAATAATATGTATATATACACTGTCACTGGTGTTCTTTTAGGAATATAAGATTTTCAATTCCATCTCGAAAATGATCTATCTAGGGAGTTACACTCATCAACACGGAGCATTATGACGTCACGTTACCTCGCTGGAGCGGGGAACATAGGACCCTTTTTCGGGAGCGGGGAACATAGGACCCGGGGAACATAGGACCCTTTTCCTGGAGCGGGGAACATAGGACCCGGGGAACATAGGACCCTTTTTCGGAAGCGGGGAACATAGGACCCTTTTTCGGAAGCGGGGAACATAGAACGCTTGGGGAACATAGGACCCGGGGAACATAGGGATGACCCCTTTTATTGCGAGCTTTCGGTCTTTCATAGACCTAAGGTTCACAACCCTATCCAAAACCCATCCACATCCTCCTGCGACTGAAAACCAACACAGTACAAGTCCCCGCATGTCTGCTGCAATGTCAACACAGCAAATTAGCAGTTTGAGACCACCATCAAAGAAGGTGTCTTGCCTTACAAAAGAGTCATCTGTAATGATAAGCTGTGTGCTACATTTGACGAGTAGTTGGGCAAGAAGAGGAGAAAAACAGATGGATCCTGTGCTTAAGCTTTGTTCTGTCATCACCCTCTGGAAAGACCAGTTCTGTTCTGTACTGTTCCGTCAGGACACTCATCGTGAGCTTAGAATTATAAGGTTCTATCTCCATTTAGGGTAGTTCAGAGATATTGAGCGTCGAAGTTTTTACATTCCATTATGTTTTGTGAGATGGAACCTTTGTATTTTATTAATTACTAACTTAAAAATGTCTACATTAAAATATATATATAACACCACACAGGCATTAATAAACAACTAATGGTTCAGATTATGTAAAAAACTAAATTTTGACAAAAATGGAGATAGAACCTTATAATTCTAACGTCACGTCATGTCAGTTTAACATTGCATGGAAATTGTTCTACATTTAAGCTTGACATCAATGGGAGGCTCCGCTCTGTAGAACTCCCTGTCTGGAGTTAAATGACCACAACATACAATTATATAACAGCATGTTTGGATACTGGATTCTGATTGGCTAGCAACAGTGGTAAATATCTCAACAACCCACAGTTCAGACTGCATTTCCAGTATCAATGCGCCTCCCAATCAATCTGATTAAGAACACCTGTGCTGACCTACAATGCAATGGTTGATCTGGTCTATGGGACTATATTCTGTGGCGGAAGGATATATGTATTCTGAAACGATTAATGATTGTAAATACATTAATTTAATGTTACAACTGTGTATTTATTTTTTATATTATGTGGTGGCTGTTGTAGAAAAGCAATTGACCATTCGAGGGCGGTGGTTGTGGACTCATTTACCACTGTACAGGGTTTTCCTACTCGGCTTCGCCTCGTGCCACAACCCTGTACCAGTGGTAAATGAGTCCACAACCCTGTACCAGTGGTAAATGAGTCCACAACCCCCTTCCTCTCATGGTCAATTGCTTCCGTATACACCAGGGCAGTGAGCCCATAACTTATCTTAGGCTACTTATAGGGCGACCGAGCAGGTGGAGGAGGCGTGTGTGGGATGACTAAACAAATGTATTCTCATAGCCAGTACAAATTAACGATGAATTGAAAATCAAGGACCCCAATTGAAATAAGCCAGTGGCTTTCTTGGGTTTTTATCCTTTTAGTTGACCTTGTATGTAATATGTACTTTCAGGTACCTACTTCTGCAAACATTCTAATAAAGTTTTCAATCAATCAATCAAAACCATGTCACAACTGTTGAATGCTATGTAGGAGTGTAAACATGGCTGCTGTTACCTGACAGAACCAGCTGTCCTGTTACCTGATAGACAGTTGCACTGGTTGTCTGAGGGGGTGTTCTCACTAGAACATTTGCTTCACTTGAAACAGAGTTTAGGATAAAGTTCGCCTTGCTCTGCGTCGTTTGGAGCTGTGAGAACGCACATTCGAAGTAACTCCCGGAGCAAAGAACCCTCGGATGCTCCGCTTGAAAAGGGTGGTTTCGCTTCGGTTAGAAACGACGCATCCATCACTTTGCTTCGCTTCGCTTTTGGTGAGAACGCTGCTCGAGGCAGTCCATAGGAAAACAACAGCGCACGCGTGTTGATCTGGATAAGAGCGGGACGAACAGGCAATTTTCTCTTTTTCTGACCAATCAACTACCACGTCTGTTGCTTCGATTGCGTATGTTACTTCGTTTACATGAAGGGCTGTGAGAACACAAATCAGAGAAATAATTTATGCAACAATGTTGCGAACTCATCCACTTGCTCCGGGTCTCGATTCAGACTTTTATGTGAGAACATGACCTTAGATTTAGCAGATGCCTTTATCCAAAGCGACTTACAACAAATACAATTTGTTTCAGTGAATCATCTATCCATCAGTCATAGCAAGAAGCATTCATTTACGCTCGGGCCATTGTCATTTGTCATTGTCATCATACTTATTTAAGAGCGGAATTCATCATGCAATGAGTCTGGCTTTAATATAGCTTTGTGTCTATCCACACATGACGGCCATTGGCAGTCATAAAGCTGTAGTAAATACAGTTTTAGTTGTGGTGTGGTAGGTTGGGCTCAGAGGTCAACCATCTTCATGTGGATCCTTTTATCAGACGTTGTACTGTAACTATCTAACTGGAATTGTGTCTCTGGGACTGTTGGCTGTATCTTCTCAGAAAGAGGTCAAGGAACGTACAGTATGGTTGAATGGAGCACGCATAGCCCTGGAACTTGTTAAGTCAATCAAGAGTGGTTGTCCACGTGTCCTTAGTCCCAAAATGTCACATAAACCCTTTGCAGAGACCAATTAAATTGATAATGCAATTGGAAGCCAAAATATATTTTATTATGCCATAAGAACTTTCATTATGCCAGCCTTGGTTAAAGTGGCTTTTAAATATGGTCAGTGGTTGGGGAAATGACAGAGGGCTTCAAACAAAAACACAGCTTTTTAAAGTCCACAATGTTTATTTTTGAACACTTATGTGTTGTAAAATTAGAGCAATTTAACAACACCAATGTTGGTTACAAAGTTTCCTGTTCCTACGTTTCTAGTTTGTTTGTTGACCAAAAAGAAGAGGAATTACAATTTCATGCATACCATCAAAGATGTAACTGTTTCACTTATTCTGTGGTCATGAGTACATATTACGCCAAAAACCAAAACGTTCCATAAAAACTGGAAGATGAACATACACAGTAACCGAAAACTCATGCTAAGCAATTCAATTTCAATGGATTTTACCATCTTTTGATTTTTTGCTTTTGATATTTGCTGCTTTATTCTTTTGCACAGTTTTCTTCAGACTGATATCAGAGAGTTTCTTGACTTCTTTAGCAGGTTGTTTCTTGGTTCCTTTAGCAAGTTTCTTGACTCCTTTGGCGGTTACTTTTATCTTAGGGGATTTCTTTACCTCTTTATGTTTAGGTTGTTTCTTTACCGCTTTCTTAAAGAGGATCTTCCTCACCTTCTTCTTCTTCTTCTTCGCCAGTGTCCTGGCTGTCTGATTCTTGAGAGCTTTATTCAGTAAAGTATTTAATTTAAACTTTTTGGCTTTGGTCTTTGTCTTCATCACAGTCTTGTCGTTAGCTCTCCATTTGGGCAACTGGGTTGGGTTCATAGTCCTGACTCTGGGTGAGGTTGAGGTAGGTTTGGGATAGCTTGTGGCTGGTGGTTTGGTGGTTAATATTAGTTTTCTAGGTGGAGGTCTTGTAGGCTTTTCATCCATGTCCAGCACAGTCACTGAAATTGCAAACAACATTTAGAAAACAGCCATTTTAGTGATTCCCCTGTCTTGCCTGAATACAGCTCAAAACCCACAAGTTAAACGCCATGTTAAGTTTATGTGTTAGTTGCGATGATGCGATCAAATGTTTGGCTTTGAAAACTTGGTTTGCAGATCTGAAATGTTTTCCTCTTTTGTTTGTTTCTATTTATATTATGACAGATTTTGACAAACAAAAGAGAAAAACATTTCATATTGACTTTTATAGTTGTATATACAAGTTCAGTCCAATTAGATTTGTGCACTTTGGAATTATACATTTGCAGATGTATCAGTAGGCTACACTAACTTGGTGCAGTGACAGTCTCAAAAATGCAACTATCTCTCCACAACTATGGTAAACCTTTGGCCCTGCATGTACATGTAAATGGTAAATGGACTGACTTATATAGCACCTTATTCCAAAGTGCTTTACAACGGCCTCTCATTCACCTATTCACACACACTTTCACACACCAATGGCGGAAAGCTACCATGCAAGGCGCCGGCCCGCTCACTGGGAGCAATTTGGGGTTCAGTGTCTTGCCCAAGGACAGCCGGGGCTCGAACCGCCGATCTGCCAACCTTGCGATCATTAGACGGCGGCTCTACCTCCTGCGCCACAGCCGCCCCTCATTTTGTCACTAGCCCCTCATTTTTGTATACCCACATTATAAGCACTCGGACGGTAAAGCGAAAAATAACAGTTGAGAGAGAC
Source organism: Nansenia antarctica (assembly GCF_963989245.1). Classification (NCBI taxonomy): domain Eukaryota; kingdom Metazoa; phylum Chordata; class Actinopteri; order Argentiniformes; family Microstomatidae; genus Nansenia; species Nansenia antarctica. The sequence continues at coordinate 24,599,807 of NC_137674.1, read as the reverse complement.
AGGATTTCCAAAGGTTTGCTTGGCGCTGTGCGTCTCAAATCGTAACAGTTCCTATTTGAACTGAAGTGTTAGACTTGGTGACTTGGTTTAAACTTTTTTTTTAAAGTTTAATTTGTGACTTACTTTCCCGGGGTATAAAAGGATGTTTTTTTCCTTTCACTTTCACAGGGAGAGGTTTTTGTTTGCATTTCTCAGGTGGTGCCCTCCTGTATGAAGTGCAAAGGACAATAAAAAGGTTAGAAAAACAACAATTACATTTACACAAGTCATCTCTGAAACCCATAGAATTTACAGAATAGGAAATGTGTGTGTGAGAGTGGGCTCACGACGAAGCCAAGAACACTCAGGGCCAGTTTCACAGGCAAGTACCGGTAAGTAAGTAAGTAAAGCTTTATTTATGTAGCGCCTTTCGTACATGAAATGCAACTCAAAGCACTTTAGGAGCTAAAGGAATGAACACACTTGACTGATGTTCCAGACTTAAGCCTAGTCCTGGACTAAATCACACTTTCAATGTAAAATATCATATATAAATATATTTTTTGGGTCTAGACAAGGTTTAAGCCTATTTCTAGACAAAGCATTTTCAATGGATATTTTACATTGAAAGTGTGATTTAGTCCAGGACTAGGCTTAAGTCTTGTCTGTGAAACTGGCCCTCATTGAACCACTGGAACATCAGTCAAGTGTGTTCATTCCTCCGTCAATTGTTTCCACATTGCTATCTCTGTCTGAACAAACTCCTGGACCTCCACCAATCCAGCTTTAAGGCTGGGAACTCCACTGAGACTGCTCTCCTTGCTGTCACGGAGGCCCTCCACTCTGCTCAAGCAGCTTCCTCCCTATCCTCTGTTCTCATGGTGGAGGCAGGGGAGCCTGGCCAGGAGCTTAAAACCCACCAAGTTAAAAGCCTGGTGGAACGAGCTTCCCACGGCTGTCAGAACTGCAGAATCACTCCCCATCTTCCGTCGGAGACTGAAGACCCATCTTTTCAGGTTACACCTTAATTGCTCCACCTGAGGCATCTACTACCCTCCTGCACTGTATCTCCAGAGACACCTGCTCCCCCCCTTCCCCATTGTTTCTCCTGGGATTTCTTTAACCCCTTGCACTTGTTATGTCTATCCAGTCTCTACTATTAAAACAAATAATAATAATAATAATAAATATAACCGCAAGCAGTAATGGGGCGTGTTCCTACAGATATGCCCCCATAACCATAAATGGGGTGAGACTGACAGACACAGGTTAGACGTACAGACAGGTTGTAGATTGACAGATAGGGGGTAGACCTACAGACAGGGGGGTAGACCACTCACCGAATATGGGACAAGTTGAACTCATGATATACTAAGCTATGATATTATGAAGTACCCTAGGACCACGGGCCTGTAAGGTACCAGTCACCTAATTATGGCCTGATATACATAGGCTACTATGCTATGATGATAATATACACTACGGTAAGCTTAAATACGAAAATGCATTGTGGATTAACCTTCCCCAGTTAATGACCATGTTGTATAGTTTTTGTCAAGCATTTCACTATTTAGAATGTGCTTACACTATATTATGCAAGCCTAGCATAGTATGCCACCCCCATCTGACTGAATAAGGTAAAGCGGTCATGAGAAGATGAGTTTTAAAGCGCTATATTAGCATTAGCCTTAGCTTTTAGCCCCCCCCCCCAAAAAAAAAATCAAACATTGAACATTTCAAACATCTGTAATGTCCTTGTTTTTTGAGATATCTTCAAATGCTTCAACATAGTAACACATTGTAGTGCCCTCTATCAGCCTGTCGACTGCCATAAATATTGACGTAGCAGGGCAAATTCTCCAAGCATTTGAAAATTCTGTGCCAATTTCTTTTCTTTTCATATCATTTTCTACGATATCTTTAAATGGATCTCTTATCCTTTAACACTCTATAGAGAGACGTGCACCACGCATTTTCATATACAATTTTGGACCAATCTGACTTTCCATTTGATTATGATGGATTTGATGGTGCTCCTGGGGATCATCAAAGATTTTGATATTTTTTTATAACCCAACCCTGACTTGTACTTCTCAACAACTTTGTCTCAGACTTGTTTGGAGAGTTCCTTGGTCTTCATGGCAGTGTTTGGTTGGTGGTGCCTCTTGCTTAGGTGTTGCAGCCTCTGGGGCCTTTCAGAAAAGGTGTGTATATACTGACAGATCATGTGACACTTAGATTGCATACAAGTGGACTTCATTTCACTAATTATGTGACTTCTGAAGGTAATTGGTTGCACCAGAAGTTTTTAGGGGCTTCATAACAAAGGGGGTGAATACATATGCACACGCCAATTTTCAGTTCTTTATTTTTTATATATATATTTCTAATTTCATTTAAAAACTAACACTATTTTGTGCAGATTCATCAAATAAAATTCTGATTTCTTTTTTTTTTAATTACAGGTTGTAATGTAATAAAATAGGTAAAAAGCCAAAGGGGTGAATACTTTTGCAAGGCACTGTATGTATTCTGAAACGATTACTGATTGTAAATACATGAATCTAATGTTACAACTGTGTATTTATTTTTTATATTATGTGGTGGCTGTTGTAGAAAAGCAATTTACCATTGGAGGGCGGGGGTTGTGGACTCATTTACCACTGTACAGGGTTTTCCTACTCGGCTTCGCCTCGTGCCACAACCCTGTACCAGTGGTAAATGAGTCCACAACCCCCTTCCTCTCATGGCCAATTGCTTCCTTTTAACCTCATCTTATCCACCTAATTTTTCTGGTTTTCTGCTCGAAATGACATGCCCACAGTGAATATAGAATATCTCCACAATCACAAGGGCCTTCATAATGATATTGTTATCAAATGAAAGCTAACACCTGTGGTGTGGCTGTAGAAGTGTCAGAATCAAAATCTATGTTACTGTGTCAGAGCAAATAGAGCTAGAACATTATAAAACATCTCAAATTCAGTCTCCGCCTAAAAAAACAACAGCTTTTACAGTGAATATCACCTTGGAAACCTGATGAATAAGCCCAAATCATCTAGGAATCAGTACTCCAGGGTCTTATTAGTACTTGTGCCAAAGTCGATGCTAGTAATGTGAGCAAATGCAACTTTGTACCTGTTTTAGTACAGGTATGTTTAGGCGGACACCTATATGTTTAGGCCATTTGGAGATATGTTGGCACCCTCTTTGACCTTTGACCTTTCTCATGTATCAGATTATTTTTTTATTTTATTTTGGGGGGGGGGATTTTTTGGGGTTAGACGACCAATGGTATGGAAATTCGGCGTTGAAACCGGACATGACACATTCTCCAGTTGTAGAAAACTGGATGTGACTTAGGCCGTGTTTACCGTCTTGGGAAAAAAATGGTGGCATCGTATAGCATGCAAAGTTGTGAAAAAAATGTGATATCGATGAAGAGAATTGATCGAGGTAAACTCTTTATATCACTTCGGATGCCCATGGGGGTCCGTTGGCTCCTATGAGGTTAAAAACTAATAAAACACCTGATCTGTCTCTCCACCCTCTCAGAACTATGCATCTCTGGCTCTGCACTCCTACTCCCTGGCAGACCGCTCTTCCCAGGTGATGTGGAGAGGATCCTTGTCCTCTCCGCGAGCCCTCACCTCTCCCCCCGGGCTACAGCGTCCTAGGATCTGTAATTTCCTCCCATGGTTTCTCCTACCCCTGCTATGCAGATGACACTCAACTCGTTCTCTCTTCCCCCCACCTCTGACTCACAGGTGGCAACAACACGTGTCTCTGCGCGTCTCGCAGGCATTTCTGGTAGGAGGTCAGCCCACGCCCACAAGCATCATTGGGGATGCTTGTGAATGAGAAATGTGAGACCAAGGTAAATGCAGATGTAGTGCTATGGCGCCAACAATATGGAAATTAGGCTGTTATGATCCTACAATGACTATACAGACAATTCAGATGTACTGTGTATGATGGTGTGAGGAAGGCACCTCGACCTAGGCTATGATAGTAATGTCAAATGCAAATAAATATACATTTACAGAGGTTACTATAAACACACATTCATTCATGATAGTTCTAACAATCAAATATTTTACTAGTTTAAAATGATTAATTTTAACACGTTTTACTAAATGTAAAATATTTGATCATCACCATACTGCTGTTGAATAATCTGGGCAGTGTAGGCATAATCTGGCATCGACCAGGGTGGTTATAAAAAACACATGGCTCAAGGGTCTCAAACCAGGATTCCAAGATACGAAGAGAAAGGAATGGAAAATATCTGATGCTCCATAATGATTATATCAGTCCTGTAGTCTATTAACTGCCTGCGTCAACTAACCTGAAGTTATTTTGACACGAGTACAGATATAGAGTTACATAAGAGAGTCAAGAAGGCCAATAATTCCTTTCTCTAATCTATAAAAGAGAGACTTGGTGGACTTCAGGGCTATCATGGATCAGTGAGGAGTGAGGTAGATATCCATGAAATAATAAATATATATCCATGCTTAGCATCTGGTAAAACTGTAGATAACCCCAGTAACAACATTGTATTAACAATTTATCATCATCAACATGTATTTATGACAATTAGTCAACAACTAGTTGCTCACAAACACAGCCTCAGCCTACCATGTTAATATTTTTACATTTACATTTTTGGCATTTAGCAGACGCCTTATTCCAAAGCGATTTACAGTCAATACATTTGAATACTAAGCAACCAGTCGTAGCAGGAAGAGTAATCCAGCTCAGGCCCGGGGCCATTGATAGAAGGAAAAACCTTCTTCTATCACCTTCTTCTAAACCTAGTTTTTTTTTTTGGGACACTGCAGAAACAGAGAAACAGTACAAGAGGGGGCAATAGAAGTTTTTAGGGACACAGTAGAGGGGAAATGCATGCATGCATACTATACCTGGATGGATCCATAAATTTGTAAACCGTTCCAAAGGGAGACATTGCACTAGGGTATGAGGTAGCAAGAAAATACAATTCCCCTAAAGACACAGGAAAAAACAGAGGGGTTACACGAGTCGGGTGCTAGTATTGGTGCACAATACTTAAGAATGTATATTACATTCTCAGACAATACCTGCTTCATCTTCAGCAAAGGAAATTATGAACTTGTGGTGGTGGTTAACCAGTCCAGGAAAAGAGCATGTTTTTGTTTCACCCATACAAACACTCCTCTCTTTCCATTTCCCGGTTGTCTTATCTTCTTGCAAGGCCATAATACGTCTGGTTGATAAACAAGAAAGAATTAAATTATCATGGATATATCATTTGGGTGTTTTTTTCCAACATCCATTGTAAACAGACTGTACCGGTGCTGTTATGTTATGTTCAGACTTTTCCCGCTTTCACCAGCTGCTGTCACATTTGGCTTACCCACTCATGAAGTCCCCAAAGATGTAGAGTCCGTTCAAATTGGGAGACTCGCATCCTCTGTATACATAACCCCCAGTCACTGACTTCCCAACATGGTGACCATAAGCAAAAATAGGAAGGATGTCATCTATTTAGAGGAGGAAAGAAATAACAATGTATTGGCTAAGGATGTTACATCAGGCTTCTATATCAACCTCTTAATATAAAAAAGCTGCAAAACTGCCAAATAATAACTGCTACATTTGGTTGTTATTGTCTGATACTATAGTTCTGCCAGATCATGCTAATTGTAATTTGTTCTATTTTTATGTAACTAGATATTTAAGTGTTTTATATTAGGCTATGCCAAATGTAGAATTGTATAATGTATGATATATTTTAATGTTTGATATTTGTAATTTAAAGTATGTTTTATATGTTAAATGTTACTTGTAATGTATGTTTTAAATGTAAACTCCAATTAGATATATAAGTGTTTTATATTATGCCAAATGTAAAATTGTATGATGTATGATATATTTTAATGTTTGATATTTGTAATTTAAGTATGTTTTACATGTTAAATTTTATTTGTAATGTATGTTTTAAATGTGGACCCCACTAAAAGTAGCTCATGCCTATGGGCAAATCATGATACAGGTGATGGTACTCCTGCTGGGCATTGCTGCCTGACGCACCTCCAACAGTGCCTTTAGAACAGGTGTGCTGTGACACCTCACTGAACACCTATGTGGGCCTAACTGGGTCATCAACCACCAATAAATAAACAAAAATAAAAAATAAACATGCTCACCCAGTAAAGAGTAATAGCATAACTTGAGATCATAGCATTCAAATCCCTCTTTGGCTCTCCATCCATAGTTTCCCCCGCTCACAATAATGTCTATCTCCTCAAACCGGTTCTGGCCGACGTCTCCACAGAATATCCTCCCCCTGCCGTAGCGGCTCAGTGGATCTCCGCGATCCACCGAGCAACGCCACATGTTCCTGACACCGTACGCGTACACCTCCGGCCGCGCATCTGGGTCCCCGACGAACGGGTTGTCTGGGGGGATTCTGTAGTGCGTTCCGTTTGTGTCGCTTCCATCGACGTCAATACGCAGGGCCTTCCCCAAAAGAGCACTCCTACATTTCAAAGAGATTGTCATTGCATGCAATTACATCTGATTGAACATTGATGAATTCATTAGCAACAAAAACCCCTTCTACTACATTTACATGTTTACATTTTTGGCATTTAGCAGACGCCTTATTCCAAAGCGACTTACACTCAATACATTTGACTAAGCAAGTGAATCATCAATCCACCACCAGTCATAGCAGGAAGAATAATCCAGCTCAGGCCCGGGGCCATTGGCAGTCTCTGTGATAGAAGGAAAAATCGACTTCTATCTATAAATCATCTTCTAAACCTACTACACATACAGTAACAGCCTTACCTATTTTGGGAATTCCCATACTTTCCAAAAGGATCACCTGCTTTGCCACCGTCCCCAGTGAAAATGTATAAATATTCATCAAGGCCAAACAGGATCTGACCGCCATTGTGATTGGCTGCTGGCTCTTCAATCTCAAGAATCACCCTGAGGGAAATGAGAGTGTTTGTTATATAAAGTCTCTTGCCTTTCTCATATCCCTGTCTTACTGTCAGACACACGTCACACCACATTTCAAGTGGTCTAAAATATAGAATGGCCGTCGACGGCATAATCAATCCCCAAACCCATGAGCTGCCTTTGAGTCTGATCTACTGATCCAATACGTTTTTTCTACTGTGTTGTTTATAGTACAAGTGAGAAGAAGAGAAAGAAGAAATGCACAGAACATGCTCATGCATGTTACCGGTAAGTGCAACAACAGCTAAGGAGTAATTATATGCTTCTATCTATTGTGTTGTAAAACTACTGTCAGTCAGACCACACCAGTGGTAAGAAACAAATCACTCCTACCTCTCAGAGTAAGGATCAGCAACGTTCATATCAGAGGCAGAGACCTTCATCTCACTGATTCTGACTTTCTCCAGTTTGCTGTTGACCAGGATGGAGTAGTAGATGAAGAAGCGGCCGTTGTCCCTGTACCGCGGGTGGAAGGCCATGCCCAGGAAGCCTCTCTCGTCCCCCAGCCAAGGGGTGGTCATCACCTCCCCACTCAGGTCCAGGAAGGGAACGTCCAGACGGCTACCGTCCCGCAGATACACCCACACGAAGCCCAGCTGCTCGGCTATGAACATGCGATGTGTGTCGTCACTACTGTGTAGCATGAGGACAGGGTTCCGGAGACCGTTAGCCACCTCGGTCAGGCAAAGCTGGAGACAACCCTTGGTGTCTTCAACCACTTTGCCCAGGTTGTTGTTGAGGTCAGTGCTCTTCAGGACTTTGGGGTAACAGTAATCCTGATCGGCGAGATTCACCAAGGTGCAGAAACGGCTCCTGTCGTTCTCAAGGGCCTCTAGCAGGACCTTGCTGTCTGTCAAGTATTTGACCACATGGTGGCATTTTTCGAGGAATTCTGTGCAGAAGCCGAAGCACAGGCCGGGCAGCTGTCTGACAGGGGTGTACGGGTCCTCTGCGTCGTAGAGGTGAGCCGCGTATGGAGAGCACTCCTAGATATCAGACGTAGGGAAATCGTTAGAATTATACGGTTCTATCTCCATTTTTGGTCAGAATTCTGATCCATTAGGTGTTTATTAATGCCTGTGTGGTGTTATTTTTAAAATGTTTATTTATTTTTGTTAGAAATTAATAAAATACAAAGGTTCCATCTCACAGAACATAATGGAATGAAAAAACTTTGACGCTCAATATCTCTGAACTACCCTAATCGGATGATTCTAAGCTCACGAAATGGTATAGTGAATAGTTTCAAGCAGTTACTAGAGTATGAACTATATACAGTTACTTCGGAAAGTATTCAGACCCCTTCACTTTCACAACAAATTTGCCATCAATCCACATGCAATACACACACAAAAAAAGTGAAAAACACGTTTTGGGGAAATTTCTGTAAATGTATTCAAATTTAAATACAGAAATAGCTCATGTCCTGTACATACAGTAAGTATTCAGACCCTTTGCTAGCGTATGACACTCTTAAAATGAGCTAAAATGCAGAAATGTCATCAACAAATCACTCAACAAGTTGAATTGAGTCTTGAATATCAATGCAAAGGGTAATAGCCTAGTTAATGTAATTTTGTATTATTATATGCAGGACCGGATTACATGGATAGATTACATTAGAAAGACTGTATTTACAAGGGGTGTGGATTTGTACATTGAGGAAGATGATGGGGGATGAAGGTTAAGGGGGAATCGACCCCCACTTTCTCCTAGAGACAGAAAGGTGAAAAAGGAACACAAAGGCCACAAACTGGTTTAGTCTGGTCCTAGAGTACTGGGTCTGGGGAAACACAAAGGTCCAAAACTGCTCTAGATGGCTTAGTCCATCTAGGTGCAGGTCAGGAGAAAAGAGAGCAATCAGGTCTTTGTAATCATTTAAATGTGTCTGTTGTCTAGCCAATGTCAAGCTTCAAGTAGAGAAACTGGTTTCATTGTCTACTAGGCTGAGGTCGTCAATGTTGGTTCTGTCCTTGTGAATTCCGTCAGGTGAAAGAATATTCTTATTAATGTATAAAATGTCTTAGGCAATATTATTCCATCACACTTTTGATGAAGTATGTCCTAATGATGCTATCAACATCCAGAGAGGTCAAACAATGGCTGCTGTCTTTCCTGGACATACTCTACATGGAACAATCTATAGCCAGAATACACGGAGCTAAGGAAAGGACAATTCAAACATGGACCTCTGCAATATCAGAGATAAAAGAGTTGGTGGAATTACTGTGTGCGTAAACTGTGTTGTAAGGGATGTAACCTGTAAATGTTGTACTGTTATGATTTTATGATATACCAAATATAGTGTAATGAAGAACTATGGGGGGGGGGGGGGGGGAGTTATCGCCATGGGGGGGGGTTACTTGTGTGTTTATAGTGGGGGGGGGGGGGGTAAGATAAAGAAAAAAAAGTCAGGACACACTTATTTTGTTTGGTGTTATAATTGTATAATTGTATAATTGTATAATTGAGTTTTTCATGTGTACTGTTTTGCAATAAGTAATTGATAAAAAAAATCCAGGGTGGTCGTAAAATCCATGTTCATCTGCCAACAGGGCAAAGGCGTTAAGTTTTTTATCTCTTACTGTTGATCTCAGGTATTTTCACACGTTTCAACAAAGAAAACTACCTTTCATCCAAACATCCCTCAGGCCTAGCTCTCTGAGCCTCGTGTCCATGTCCATGATGACTGATTGTTCATTTTTCACCATTGAGATGATCTCGTGAGCTTAGAATGATAAGGTTCTATCTCCGTTTAGGGTAGTTCAGAGATATTGAGCGTCAAAGTTTTTACATTCCATTATGTTCTGTGAGATGGAACCTTTGTATTTTATTAATTACTAACTAAAAAATGTCAACATTTTAAAAGTAACACCACACAGGCATTAATAAACACCTAATGGATCAGATTATGTAAGAAACTAAATGTTGACAACAATTTAGATAGAACCTTCTATTCTAACGTCACAAACTAGCAAAACTGTGCTGTTAAGTCCTCCTCCAGATCATGTGGGTAGGCCTATATTTCCTTCAGATTGTCTGTCGCTGCCTGAGTTTCTCCAATGTCCATTGATTTGGCTTTTGTAAGGAAACCAAATCCTCCACATTTTTGTATGTACCGACCATTGCGTCGTTGCAATTCTTATTCTTAATATTTTATTATTTTAAAATGTATGTTTAACATTATTTAGGCAGTTGATGTTCTTTACCCCTTTCTGTCTGGGCCCCATAGGCCTTAGGCAGTGTTGCCAGATGGGAGGTTTTCCAGCCCAATTGGGCTAGTTTAGGTTGCATTGTGCTGGTAAAATTGGGCTTGGGCTGGTGGACAGAATTTTAAAATATGTATTATGATATATCATATGCTATAATATTTGGGCAGTTGTGTTTTTTTGGTATCAATTTGGGCGGATTTTGAGCACTGATTGGGCTGGTAAACATCAGACCAATCTGGCAACACTGGCCTTAGGTATGTGCCTAGTATGCCTATGCCTAGATCCGGGCCTGATTATGCAATGCAGTTTCTGCTCCATCTCTCCTGTAATGAATAGTGGTACCTGCATCAAGTTATGTGTATGTTTGTCACTGGCAAGGACTGGGGAGTTTGTCAGGATCAAGAGACAATGATGATATTTCCTGAGTTGGTAGTGACATCCTAAAGTACACAGTGTGTAATTCACAGTGTGATTCCTATGTGAATCAGATACCCAATAAAAACAAAGATATTAATCCCAAAATTACCTGAACTCTTATCCTTTCATTAAGATCGACTCAATTCAACTTATTGAGTGATTTGTTGATGACATTTTAGCTAATTTTAAGAGTGTCATAGCAAAGGGTCTGAATACTTACAGTTACCTTTTACCAAAAAGCTCTATTTTGGTCTCATCTGTCCACAGGATGTTCTCCCAGAAGGATTTGGGCTTCCCCAGGTAAGTTTTGGCAAACTCCAGTCTGTCTTTTTGTATGTCTCTGTGTCAGCAGTGGGGTCCTCCTGGGTCTCCTACCATAGCGTCCCACTTCATTCAGATGGCGAAGGATAGTGCGAGCTGACACTGTTGTAGCCTGTGTCTGCAGTTCATCTTGATTTTGTTTGGAAGTTGATCATTTTTTATCCAACATTCGAAGAATCCTTTTGTTGCAATCTTTCATCAATGTTTCTTTTCAGTGACAGTGCCATGGGTTGTAAACCTCTTGATGCACAGTTGACACAGGAACATTAAGATCTCTGGAGATGGACTTGTAGCCTTGAGATTCTTCATGCTTTTCTACAATTTTGGTTATCAAATCCTCAGACAATTCTCTTCTTCTCTGTGGAACAGCCTTCCTAGCCAGTTAAGGGCAGTACAGAGCCTGTGGAACAACAGCCTTCCTAGCCAGCTAAGGGCAGTACAGAGCCTGTGGAACAACAGCCTTCCTAGCCAGCTAAGGGCAGTACAGAGCCTGTGGAACAGCCTTCCTAGCCAGTTAAGGGCAGTACAGAGCCTGTGGAACAACAGCCTTCCTAGCCAGCTAAGGGCAGTACAGAGCCTGTGGAACAGCCTTCCTAGCCAGTTAAGGGCAGTACAGAGCCTGTGGAACAACAGCCTTCCTAGCCAGCTAAGGGCAGTACAGAGCCTGTGGAACAGCCTTCCTAGCCAGCTAAGGGCAGTACAGAGCCTGTGGAACAGCCTTCCTAGCCAGTTAAGGGCAGTACAGAGCCTGTGGAACAACAGCCTTCCTAGCCAGCTAAGGGCAGTACAGAGCCTGTGGAACAGCCTTCCTAGCCAGTTAAGGGCAGTACAGAGCCTGGACTCTTTTAAGACAGGCCTAAAAACCTTTTTATTCAAAAAGGCCTTTGACTGCTGAACCTGTGTTCATTCTTGTGATTTTTTTTACTATGTTTTTTACTTAATATGTTTTTAGGTTGTTTTGTTTTTAACTTATTATGTTTTTACGGTTGTTGTTGTTGTTGTTGTTGTTGTTGTTGTTGTTGTTGTTGTTTTTGTCTCTCTGTAGCACTCTGAGATTCTTTTGAATGAATCTCCATGCTCAGTGTGGTACACACAGACACACCTAACCCTAACCCTAACACATGCTCAGTGTGGTACACACAGACACACCTAACCCTAACACATGCTCAGTGTGCTGAAGTGAAGTGAAACTTCACACACAGTGAAGTGAAGTGAAGTGAAACTTTATTTATATAGCGCCATTCGTACACGGATGCAACTCAAAGCGCTTTACAATGATTTACACAGACACACATCACACACGTCACCTTTTCTCCATTTTAAATGGCTGCATTGGGTTTATTACCATTTTGAAGTGCAGGGGTGCCAATATGTTTGTACATGACAATATGTACATGAGGTATTTGTATTTCAATTTTAATAAATGTACTGAAATATATTTATTTATTTATTTTTAATGTGTTTTCGCTTTGTCATTCTGGGGTATTGCGTGTGGATTGATAATAATAATAATAACTTTTATTTGTATAGCGCTTTTCCTGCAAACTTTGCAGCTCAAAGTGCTCCAATCTTTATATAATCATAATTTAATTTTTTTTTCATTTAAAGGCAATATTTAAAAGATGGGTTTTTAGTCTTGACTTGAACATATGTGCTGAGGTTGCATCCCTAATGTAAACTGGCAGTGTATTCCACAATCTGGGTGCATAAAATGAGAATGCAGCCTCACCAAATCTCTTCTTTTGTACATGGTGTGGTACACAGAGAAAACCAGCGTCAGAAGACCTGAGAGCTCTATTGGGCTGATATGCTAGCAAAAGACCTGAGAGCTCTATTGGGCTGATATGCTAGCACAAGGTCTTTCAGATATTCTGGTGCTGTGCCAGAGAGAGCTTTATAAACAAGCAGAAGGATCTTGAAATCTATTCTGAACTTAACATGATAGCATCTTAATTTGATGGCAAATTCTTTTCATTTAATCAATTTTAAATTCAGTCTATAACACAACAAAATGAGGAAAAAGTGAAGGTGTCTGAATACATCCCGAAGGCACTGTACATCCTCACCTGGGCTCTGCTAAACTAGGACCCTAGACATTATTCATATATCAAAGATAACAGGATGGAACATCCAGCAATATCTCTATTATGACCTCATCACTTACCTATCAAATCCATTCATGAGATGAGAATCCTAAAAAAGGTGTATTGAGACTGAAGTATATACACCCCTCTTTTGATCAACAAGTCATCTGATTTTAGAATAAATAATTATACACAGGACTGTCCCCTCAAAACAAAAAAGATTGATAAAAAACAGCCTGTATTGATGAATAGGCATATCAGATATACACCCTGTCCATTTTCCTAAACCATTCAGAAAATGGTTCTGAATACCAGGATAGACTGCTCAAAATAGGCTATGTATCAAAGCCTCAGCTATTTTTGAATTCTATGCCAGGATAACATTCATACTGTTCACCTGCCACAGAACGTACACAAAACCATAGCATAAATGTGCAGTGTGAAACAAAAAACGGACCTCAAAAAAGGATACAAACTGACAACATTAAACATTCATAAATTCTGGATGAGGAGGAACCATGCTATTCCATCATGCTATTAGAAATTAACATTTCATACACATTACCTGACATAAAATATCTTTCACATAGTCACCACAGAGCTCGTACCCCTGGACATCCAAGAAGTCAATGATGTCCCAATACCTCTCGGCAATGATATTATCCGTGTTCTGGTCGCAACAACCGAATTGCTCATAATGAGTGCAGAACTCCAAGTGATGCGGAGGTTTAAACGGAGGCTCAAAGTCCAGACACTGTGGATGAGACGAGGTGTTTTGAATTGAGATGAGCAACAATACAACTGACACTGCTAGGAGCTCAGAGAGGGGCAAAAGGCGCGACCCTGCTGCCCCGCGTCTGTGGAGGACCGTGCAACAGGCTTCTCCTTGGCAGAGAGCATCCCGCTGCCTTGTCATTTTTGCCGTCTCCTTCTGAAAGAGCTCAACTGTTTGCTCATGCTCTCATCTCTCATTTAACTGTGTGTGCGTGTGTGTGTGTGTGTGTGTGTGTGTGTGTGTGTGTGTGTGTGTGTGTGTGTCTGTGTGTGTGTGTGTGTGTGTTTGCGTGCGTGCGTGCGTGAGTGCCGTGTGTGTTTGTTTGTGTGTGTGTGTGTGTGTGTGTGTGCGTGCGTGCGTGCGTGCGTGTGTGTGTGTGTGTGTGTGTGAGTGTGTGTGTGTGTGTGCGTGCGTGCGTGTGACCGTGTGCGTAATCAGAACATTTATCGGAATCTATTGGCTCTTAAGCAAGCATCAATTAAGCAGGCATCAACTGTGTGAATTCACAAAATGATGTATAGATCTACACTTGCAAGGCAAACAAACACAAATGCCTGAACGGTCATGCACACGCACGCACACACACACACACACACACACACACACACACACACACACACACACACACACACACACACACACACACACACACACACCAAAAAAACTACGGTATATGCCAAAGGAATGCAAACATTAAACCCGCAATTATGGCTCAGTCTACCTCTGTACCTCTGTTGGGGACCCTCAGGCGGTGTAAATATCCCTCAAATACAGTCATCTGGCTTCACTGTAGCGGCATGTCTGTTTAGGAATATTTGCATACTATCAGTCAAAGGAAATGTATGTCATCTTGTTCAAAGGTGCCAAAGAATACTGCACTTTTTGTCCCTTTAAGATTATGGGCTACTAATCTGAGTAGGGGGGGTTACATATGGGAAGTAGCCTACCCTTTGATGACAGTTTAACGTCTAATGTAAATAATGATATAGTTGTTGTTTTTTCCCCTGATAATCATTTATTTGAAAACGTGTGTTTTATTAGGATGGTCGGTCACGTAGGCGGCCCTAATGATCTTCTGAAGAGGCGGTGAAGTGACAAAATCTGCAACCACCAACAGAATCCACTAGGGGGCAGTGTCCACGTTACGTCGGTCTCGACCTCCCGGAGAAGAAGGCAGCAAAGGAAAGGAAGCGGAATTCCGTCACGTCATTTATTTTGCTCTAGTTGTCTGTTCATGAGGAGCTGCTCGTCGAAGAAGTATCCATTGCGTGCGTCTGTATTTCAAAATCCCTATTTCCAACTTCTCAAAAGGGCTAGTGATTTGTTCCACCGTTGAATCGAGACACTTGCCACGCAGCGAGAGAACGGGTCATTTGTACCCCGGTGACAAACAACCCCCAGGCCCGACGATGAGCTCGGAGCGCCAGAGGAGTGACAGCGAAGACTCTCCAGACAGGCCCGGCAGCAGAGCGTCTGACAAGGTCCCCGAGATAGAGGACTCGGATGATGAAGATGAGACCCCTCGGACGTTTCCCCACCTCTCTTCTCCTCCTCCTCCTTCTCCTCCTCCTCCCTCCAGCCACGACCATGTTCCTACCCGAAGGAGCTCCACATCGGAGAGTCCCGACCCCCGGTGTCGGTCCCCGGGGGGGTCGAGGAACGCCAGTAGTGTTGCTGGCACGGTAGAAGGCAGCTGCTCGAGCCTGTTCTCCTGGATCCAGAACAGGACTATCAGAAGAGGTCTTTTCGTCGATCCGTCCAGGGATAACTTTAGGACAATGACCAACTTGTATTGCTCAATGAGTCCCGCAGCGGACTCAGTCAACTTGAGCACTCAGACCCACGGAGCGGTGTTCAATTTGGAATACTCTCCTGATGGGTAAGATTGTCTAGGGGAGGAAGATCATTGACAACATGTGCAGCAACAAACTGTTACTCTTTTTTTCATCACAGCACAGTGCATGTTTCAATGTGTAGCCACTAGCCACAATACCATCCAAATGAATGTGCATTGCACATGAAGTGCTGGACAGTTTCTTGTCAATAGTCTGTGTCAGTGGTTTTCCACCCTCTCCTCGGGGACCACCAGCCGTTCCACATATTTGATCTGTTCCACCACCAGCACACCTGATTCAACTAATCAAGTACAAACCATAATTGCTTTGCACTTGATTAGTTTAATCAGGTGTGCTGGTGGTTGGAACAGATCAAATATGTGGAACGGCTGGTGGTCCCCGAGGAGAGGGTTGAGAACCACTGGTCTAAATAGATAGCCAAACGTAAACAATGTGAGTTAATTCAAGGAAGATCTGAAAAATCCGGCAATATGTTTTCTAGGCCAGGGTGTAGAAGAGATGTGTTTGTTGTTGACCGTCTGTCCACTCCTCAGGTCTGTACTGACAGTGGCCTGTGAGCAGACAGAGGTCCTCCTGTTCGACCCCATCTCTTCACGGCACATCACAACACTGGTGGAGGCTCATGAAGACTGCGTCAACAACATCAGGCAAGCCAGTTGCTCTCTTCCTACTCAGTGTCACCTACCTAAATGCTGTGAAAGTCACCCAGTCAGTGGGGCGGCTGTGGCGCAGGAGGTAGAGCCGCCGTCTAATGATCGCAAGGTTGGCAGATCGGCGGTTCGAGCCCCGGCTGGCTACATGTCGAAGTGTCTGAACCCCAAGACACTGAACCCCAAATTGCTCCCAGTGAGCGGGCCGGCGCCTTGCATGGTAGCTTGCCGCCATTGGTGTGTGAATGTGTGTGTGAATGGGTGAATGAGAGGCTGTTGTAAAGTGCTTTGGATAAAGGTGCTATATAAGTCAGTCTGTTTACCATCCATTTATGTTTTTCATGATCATGTGATCACATTTGCACTTTGTAGGTTCCTGGACAATCGCCTGTTTGCCACCTGTTCTGATGACACCACAATTGCATTGTGGGACCTGCGGAAGCTGAACTCTAAAGTGTGCACCTTGCACGGTCACGCCAGCTGGGTAAAGAATATTGAGTATGACACCAACACGCGTCTCCTGGTCACCTCCGGCTTCGATGGCAATGTCATCACCTGGGACACCAACAGGTGTGTGTGTGTGTGTGTGTGTGTTTGGTGTATATAGTTTGCAAGGAAGCCTGTTTTGTGACTTCAATCGAGCGATATTAGCGATATTATTCTCCTTCAAGATGACTGTTGCTGTCTTCATATTAACACAGACCACAATGGTCTGATGATTCTCTCCTGTGAACTCAATGCTCTCAATGTGCCATTTATGTCAAAAAACACCTTGAATCTTCATCGCTCTGCAGGTTCACAGAGGACGGCTGCCCACACAAAAAGTTCTTCCACACTCGCTACCTGATGAGGATGCGACTGACACCCGACTGCTCCAAGATGCTCATCTCCACGTCCTCAGGCTACCTGCTCATCCTCCACGACCTGGACCTCACCCAGTCCCTGGAGGTGGGCAGCTACCGCATGCTCCGAGCCAGACGCACGCCTCTCAGCTCAGGTGAGCCAAAGTCCCTTGCTGTATGTATTACTACTTATATTACTTATTATAAGTCCAAGTTACCGTATCGTTTTTTACTGTTTGTTGAAAGTTGATTTGAAACCTTGGCTGCCTCTCTAGACGGCTCTGCATCCGCATCCAGATCCACAGGGACTCCTCGTCAGGGGAACGACTCCAGCAAGGTGCACCCACACAGGGAAGGTCAGTGAGTCTCTAGATTTATATGAGAATCTTTTGCAATTACTATTTTCAGTCTGGACATGCATACCACCTCCCCTACCCCTAACCATCTCCCCTAACCCTGCCACCCCTCCCCGTTCGTTAACTCTGTGTTCTATGTGTCCATGTTATCTGTTGCTTATTGTTTCTGTGTTTTCCGTTTCTCCCATATTGTCAGCGTCTTTGAGCCTTGGAAAAGCGCTATATAAATATAATGAATTATTATTATTATTATTGCAAAACAACCATGCAGAGACAAACTATTGTGTTGACTCGTAATCACACTGTTGTGAGTGGTCTTAGGAAGTTTAGACTGTTCTGTGCCAAGTGTTGACTTCAACATAACACAGGGTTCCCGTGCTGGTCTTAAAAAGCCTTAAAGTCTAAAATCCAGCTATCCGATTTACAAGGCCTAAAAAGGTCCCAAATTTAAATTTTTGGGTTATTCGGTCTAAAAATTAGGTGCTAGGTCATATAAAATTAGATCCTGCAAGGAAATCAGTATGGCAGTGAAATCCCTAATTTCATCACCTCGAGGATGACCGAAAGCTATCATATGGTGTCGCGAATAGGGCTAAAATTCTATCCAAAGAGGTCTAAAATAAGGTCTAAAAAGGTCTTAAATTTGACTTGTTGAAACTTGTAGGAACCCTGATAACAGACTCTTGCTGTGTTCTTCTCCCAGGTCTGTCGCCCAGGAACAGCCTGGAGGTCCTGACTCCAGAGATCCCAGGAGAGAGGGACCGAGGGAACTGCATCACCTCCCTGCAGCTGCACCCCAAAGGCTGGGCCACCCTCATCCGCTGCTCCAGCAACATGGACGACCAGGAGGTGAGTCACGTTTGACAGACATCTACTGCCCCCCAGCACTGCGTCTCCTGAAGAAACCCGCTTTTCCCCTCTACTGTGTCCCCTAAAAACTTCTACTGCCCCCCTTGTGTAAGTTTAGAAGAAGGTTTTTCCTTCTTTCAATGGCCCCGGGCCTGAGCTGGATTACTCTTCCTGCTACGACTGGTGGATTGATGATTCACTTGCTTAGTATTCAAATGTATTGATTGTAAGTCGCTTTGGAATAAGGCGTCTGCTAAATGCCAAAAATGTAAATGTAAAATGTAAATGACAGGGTTCCCACGGGTCCTTGAAATCCTTGAAAGTTTGTGAATTTGAGGGAAAAAAAGTCAAGGCCTTAAAAGTTTTTGAAAATAGACATGGGTCATTGAAAGTGCTTGAATTCCCCCCCCCCCCTCTCTCTCTCAAAAAAAAAATATATGTATTCAAAAATGTTTTACTTAGCTCGTCAACTAGTAAATAAGTCTCTGTATTGCTTAACTTGGTAGAGAAGTGTTGCTGTGGTAGAGAAGGCAAGAGACCATCTAGTGTTCACACATTCAACTCTCTTTTTAATTGTTGTCTGTGAGCGGATAGTTCCTATTATATCAATTCTCATCTAGATCTGTCTCAAACTATGCCGTGTTGGGTCCTTGAATTTGAGGGAATTGAGTCTTGAAAGTAGGGCTGTCCCAAACGACTATTTTTCTAACGATTAATCTAGCGATTATTTTTCCGATTAGTCTACCGACTAATTTAACGATATTTGTTTTTACTGTTCGGGAAAAAAAATGGGGAAAAAAATGTGTTGGCCCCTTAATTTCCACCTCACTGCTATGTTTAGCCAACTTGAATCCCAACATGGCCATTTAGAAGTCTGTCCATCACCACAACACATAGCTAGCTAGTAGCTACATAGCTAGCTAACGTTACTCTCGCTGCTATGTTATGATTAGCTAAATTGATGCTAACGTAGCATGCGAGCTACGAGCTAGATAACATACATTAGATGCGAGCACCACAATGACAATAGGCTACCGTAGCTAGCCAGCTACATAGCTAACGTTACTAACACCAGAAGACAAGACATACAAACTGTGGTGAGCTACATTGCTTGTGTAACATTAGCTAGTAGCTATCCATTTTTCACTCATACACGGCCGGAAAAGTGAACAGAAATACAACGGTGACTTACGGTGGTGCTATCTTGTGGCTGTCTTCACAAAGAGCTCCAGGATGCTTTCGCTTGAGGTGCTCGTTCATTGCAGACGTACTGCTGTGATAGGCCATTTCATTTTTGCTTATTTTTTTTGCTTATTTAAAAAATATATATATATATTTACGACTAACCGACGCATATTACGCAAACCGACGTATTGACGTAGTCGATGACGTCGATGACGTCGACTAATCGTAACAGCCTTACTTGAAAGTCCTTGAAAGGTGCTTGAATCTGATGTTTCAGGAGGTGTGGGAACCCTGTGAGTTACGTATGACCCCATGACCCCATGCGTCTGGCTCATGAACCCTTTTGACCACAACACCAACGACTCGGATGTCCTTAATTGTACCTGTTACAGCATGTAACATCTAGCCCCTAACCTTAACTGTCTCCTCTTCGGGGGCGGTTGTGGCGCAGGAGGTAGAGCCACCGTCTAATGATCGCAAGGTCGGCAGATCGGCGGTTCAAGGCCCCGGCTGGCCACATGTCGAAGTGTCCTTGGGCAAGACACTGAACCCCAAAATTGCTCCCAGTGAGCAGGCCGGCGCCTTCCATGGTCGCTTGCCGCCATTGCTGTGTGAATGTGTGTGTGAATGGGTGAATGAGAGGCCGTTTGGATAAAGCACTTTGGATACGGCGCTGTACCCATTTTACCATTCTCCCTCTGCAGTGGACGTGTGTGTACGAGTTCCAGGAGGGTGCCCCCACGCAGCCCCCCGTCTCCCCCCGCTGCTCCCTCCGCCTCACCCACTACATTGAGGAGGCCAACGTGGGGCGGGGCTACATCAAGGAGCTGTGCTTCAGCCCCGACGGACGCCTCATCTGCTCACCCTACGGGTACGGGGTGCGCCTGCTGGCCTTCGACGAGCACTGCGGGGAGCTAACTGACTGCATCCCCGTCCAGACCAGCTGCCTGAAGGAAGTGCGCTCCATATACTCCCACAGCGACGTGGTACTCACCACCAAGTTCTCCCCCACACACTGTCAGCTGGCCTCCGGCTGCCTGAGCGGCAGGGTGGCCCTCTACCAGCCCAAGTTCTAGCAGCACCCGCAACGAACTGCACTGCAACTGTGCGTCAGACTGTATTACGGTTTGAATGTTTGGCGTGGAAAACCGTTGAAACTATGAAAGGATGGAACACAGGGGAACGTCAAAGACACGTACAACACTAACAGACTGGCGACAGAGGTCTCTATCTTCTAGGGGCTGAGGAGGAGGGATATGTAAATCCAAACCCAAAGTTTGTAATCAGTTTTTGCCCAGCACTCGATGGGCGACAACTTGGTTGGTGTGATCCACAAGCAAAGAGATGACTTGGTTTGGTAGTTGTTGTTTTGTTTTGTTTTTTACTGAGAACTAACTTTTGACTTTTGTTCTTGTTTGTTCATGAGACTTGTTTTTTGGGGGGTAGTTCTCTTTGAAACATCTTTGTAAAACAGGTGCAGAAAAACGATTCTCCTCTCTATCACACCCTGCTGCCCCCGTGTGCAGGACAAGACAAAAACAGTATTATGACATTAGGGGGCCACACACATAAACGTACTACACAAACAGTCAAACTACGTACTACACAAACAAACTGGGCATTCTGGGGTGGTCCTGGTGGTCTCACAGGCCACGTCTGATCTACTCAACATCCTCTCCTTCCTTCAGGCTCTACCAATCTGATTGTGACTCTGGGAAGCTTCCTGCTCTCACGCCTTTCTCCGTACGTGCTGCTTAACGCTCATACAATCTGACCTTTGACCTCTGCTTAAAGGACCTCCCATAGCCTCACGATGGAGAACAGTGACCTCCTCGCTCACCCTCTACCTTGTACCCCTCCCCCCCACCCCACCCATTTTTCTAATGATTTTAATGTTGTTGTTTTTATTTATTTTTTTATCACTAACTACTCCAGTTCTGGTGGATGTTGTTGATACTGTTTGGAGCACGGTGCAGGATGATGTTTCTACTGACCCTGAGCATGTCTGGGGGTTGAGGCCACTCTTAGAATTAGGGATGCTCCGATTTATCGGCCACCGATTTAAATCGGCCGATTTCACTCCAAATGACTCGATCGGTGATCGGCAAAAATGGCCGATCGCAAAAACCGATCATTTTTTTTTTTTTCTGGGGAAGACAGATAACTGAACAGAAAACATAGGAGGACGTAACAGTATGTAAACCATGAAGGCCACGTTTATGATGTCTTTTATACAGCCATATCGACTGACTTGGGCTTCAGGCCCTAACTGGGTGATAGGCCAGACTTTTACTGTGCCATAAAAATGGGTCTGCGTTTGCTTGGTGCCTAATGGATCAAAACTTTTGTCTAAAAAGCAAAAAATATGTAGGCTATCCAGTCAGTAGGCCTACAGTTATGTATTTAAAAAAAAATCGGTATCGGTATCGGTTGATCTTGAGGAAAAAAATCGGTGATCGGTATCGGCCACAAAAATCCAGATCGGAGCATCCCTACTTAGAATACACTTGTCAGCCTGCCGTGTGTGTGTGTGCGTGTGTGCGTGCGTGCGTGCCTACATGCGTGCGTGTGTGTGTCTTAAAAACCCACAAAGAAAACCAAGTTGTCCTGTTATTAACCCAACACTTCATGGAGCTGGATGACCAACTGAGCTTGAGTTCCTTTCTTCTCAGGAGTGTGAATTCTGTTTGTAACTGTTCTGTTTGTAACTGTTATTGTTACTGTTATTTTTTACACCTGTATTACCACTGTGTTCATCACCATTGCTTCTGGGTTGGTATTGGATATAACCTGTATTTTAGCTAGGCTAATCGGCCTAGAGTCACACAGCACCTGGTAATAAGAAGGCCTTGTTATAATTCCTGCTAGTTTCAAAATAGATATACAGTAATGTGCCAGTGTGTATGAATATTTAAGTGATAGACAACAAGTCCATGCTACTATGCACATCAGCCTTTTCTGGATATTCTATACAGAGTACATTGCAGGAAGGTGATGCTCGATAGTGAGTTATCAATGCCAAAACATGTCTTAAGATTGTAAGACTCAGGTGTGGTTTGACCTTACCTGTATCTGCTGTGCAGTGAATCGCTTCATGATGACTTCTGTATGTCCCAGGTGAATGAAGGAGCGCAGCTTTTTATGTACCTCAGCTAAGCTGTCGAGTCGAAAAACAATCGGATCATCTTGAGGATTTTGAGTAGTTGAGTATATTCTTTGCTGCTTTTTATTTACTAATTGATGTGGTCTTGAAGAGCAACTACTAATTTGCCGTCGTCAATAGCAGATGTACGTTCACGTTCACGGCACTCTGACGTGTGGGTCGACTCGATGTGCTTCTTCTACACAGGATTCTGAGCAAGTAGCGTTTTATTAATATCTTGATTCACCAGTCAACTTGCCCTGGTTTTAACCGATATTTAGTTCTGGTTTGTTGAAGAAAATGTAGAATTGTTATCAGTCATAACGGGCACGTAGTTTTTTGCCACCTGGTATTATCACACTTGGTTCCTCTGGGAGCGGGAAAGGATGTAGCATAAGTTTGATGCTCATAAGTTTGATGCTCACGTTAGTGTTTAAGAAGTGACTCTCAATACTCCCAACGATGATACTAATGGTACTTATCACTGAAATAAAAAGGTGACATTTTGCACTGTTTGCTTTTGTTACTCCAGCATGTTGTGTTTAGGGTGCAATGCCCAGAATGTCTCACTAGGTGGCGCTTGATGTCAGAGGGACCTGCCTCAAATCAATATTGCATTTTCTTTACTTTTGTTCCTGAAAGGGGGACAAATTTAGTTTTGTAAAAAATACCCTTTTTTCATTTGCATCACACAATTCAAATATATTTACAGTTAGTAAAATGCCACCCTGCCCCATGGAACAATGTCAGACACCTTTGAGGCTACAGTGAAAAAAATAAACAGTTGTCAATATCTTCTCACGTGCATACTTCCATCTGTCTGTCTTTAATGACCTTAGTCAAACACAGGAACAGTACAGTAGATAGACAAATGATACAACATTTTGTCCCATATCAGGCCAGCTGACATGTAAAGTCCTCTTTTATAGACGTGGCTTCCATTAACTTACTCTAGAAAAAAAAACATTGTTAGCCATATCGTGAGTTTAGAATCATAAGGTTCTATCTCCGTTTAGGGTAGTTCAGAGATATTGAGCGTCAAAGTAATTTTTTTACATTCCATTATGTTTTGTGAGATGGAACCTTTGTATTTTATTAATTACTAACTAAAACATTTCAACATTTTAAAAATAACACCACACAGGCATTAATAAACACCTAATGGATCAGATTATGTAAAAAAAAACTACATTTTGACCAAAAATTTAGATAGAACCTTATAATTCTAACGTCACGATGTCTGTATTAACCAAAACTCTAGTGACAATGATAAATTGAAGTGGACATTTTGTGACGTTAGAATTATAAGATTCTATCTCCATTTTTGTCAAAATTGAGTTTTTTACATAATCTGATCCATTAGGTGTTTATTAATGCCTGTGTGGTGTTGTCTTTAAAATGTTGACATTTTTTAGTTAGTAATTAATAAAATACAAAGGTTCCATCTCACAAAACATAATGGAATGTAAAAACGTTGACGCTCGATATCTCTGAACTGCCCTAAACGGAGATAGAACCTTATCATTCTAAGCTCACGATTCGCTGGGGAAGCAGACTGAACAGGCCTGTCTCCTCCTCCTCTGCCCTCAGTCAGTGGCTCAGTTTACAGAGCGAGCTGCTTTCCGTCCCTGCTTCTGCTGCTTCTGTTGCCGTTCCCGCCTCTGGTTGAGGACCCGGGTGCTGGCACGGAGCTTGCGCACCCTCAGAGCACGCAGACGCAGCTGCACGTCCCCGGCCAGCTTCCTGCCCTTGGCCAGGATCTCCTTTATCCTCTCCTGAGGTATCTTGACCAGGGTGAAGTCACAGATGGTGGGGCTGGGCTCTGTCCCCACACGGCACCGCCGCATGAAGGGGAAGTATCCCTCCGCCCACACCGTCACCTTGTAGTCCCCCGGGTTCAGCAGACGCCAGTAGTCCCCCTGCCCAGCTGACAGAAACACAGAGAGAGTTAGAACGTGACGTTAGAAATTATAAGATTCTATCTCCATGTTTATCAAAAGTGAGTTTTTTTACATAATCTGATCCATTAGGTGTTTATTAATGCCTGTGTGGTGTTATTTTTAAAATGTTGACTTTTTTTAGTTAGTAATTAATAAAATACAAAGGTTCCATCTCACAAAACATAATGGAATGTAAAAACTTTGGCGCTCGATATCTCTGAACTACCCTAAACGGAGATAGAACCGTATGATTCTAAGCTCACAAATTCATTCAAGGATTGTAGTGTTTGTAAATAATGTTAGTTATTCACAATTTATATTAAAAAAAAATATTCTCAAGAGATTAATAAAGTATTAGGAGTTAGCTGTGGAGTGAGTGGGAGTGGGAGGTGTGAGGTACATACAGGAAATGGACATTATCCTGAGATACGATAAGCCCACCTGATCGGATGTCGTGGTCTACGCCGTCGACTTTGACGATTGCGTCGACAATGCCGGCCTTGGTGTCCTTGTCTCTCACCACCCCTTTGATGCCTCTGTGAACCTGGTTAAGAGACAGAGTGAATCTAGGCGTCCTTTCACAGGGTGTATACAGGAATCTTGAGGTTAATTTCAATACCTTTCTAAGACTTTTTAAAGACCTTGTCAATATTTTTCCAGACCTCACCGCCACTTCGAGCTGTAACCGTTTACATCAGTGACACCTCTAACTTAACAGTTTTAGTTTGCAATAGACTAGACCACTATCATACAACAGAATTTTCGGTTCATCTTTGTTTTTTAATAAAACTAATGAATTCACTAAAAGTTTTTAGGACTCAAACTCTTTGGACAGTCTAATTCAGAAAAATACCAACAAAATTCAAGACCTCATAAAATCTTTTTAAGGGTTTTTAATACGTATTGAGGGTCTTGATTTTCCCAAAATTGATTTATCAACTTTTAATACTTTTCAAGACACCGCGGATACCCTGCTGATTAAGAGAAAGAGTGAATGTAGGTGTCCTTTCAACTACATTGTAATTGTGTATATTGAGCATATATTACCTATTCCATATAAATTACTGTATATCTTACCTATTCCATATACATTACTGTGTATATTACCCATTCCAGTAGAGTACTCCTACAACAAATGTGCATCAGCTCTAAATGGTAAATGGACTGCACTTATATAGCGCCTTTATCCAAAGCGCTTTACAACGGCCTCTCATTCACCCATTCACACACACATTCACACACCAATGGCGAGGTAGGCAAGCTACCATGCAAGGCGCCAGCCCGCTCACTGGGAGCAATTTGGGGTTCAGTGTCTTGCCCAAGGACACTTCGACATGTGGCCAGCCAGGGCTCGAACCGCCGATCTGCCAACCTTGCGATCAGTAGACGCCGACTCTACCTCCCGCGCCACAGCCTCCCCCCCATAAAGAGACAGAGAGCAGCACTGACCTGCTCCATGTAAACCAACAGGGACTCTTTGTTGTTCTCCCACTCGATGGGAAGCTCGCTGGCATGGGGGTACTTGTCACAGGACAGCTCCACTGTCACCTCAAAGCAGTTTGTGTGCAGGTAGCTGAAATCATTCATACCTGGAGAACAGGACGAGGTTCACAAACACCTTTGACATACAGTAGTATGTATATTAACAAAGAGAGAACAGACACAGACGGTACATTGTAAAGAATATAGACTACCGTAGGTTTGATTGAAGCTGGCAAATAGTTACCGTAATTTTGGTTTAGATAATCAGTTTAGATCAGATAATCAGATAAAGAGTATTGTATGTAGATATAGAGTATTGTATGTGGATATAGAGTATAGTATGTAGATATAGAGTATTGTATGTAGATATAGAGTATTGTACATAGATATAGAGTATTGTATGTAGATATAGAGTATAGTACGTAGATATAGAGTATTGTACGTAGATACAGAGTATTGTATGTAGATATAGAGTATTGTACGTAGATATAGAGTATTGTATGTAGATATAGAGTATTGTATGTAGATATAGAGTATTGTACGTAGATATAGAGTATTGTATGTAGATATAGAGTATTGTACGTAGATATAGAGTATTGTATGTAGATATAGAGTATTGTACGTAGATACAGAGTATTGTATGCAGGGGGAGAAGTGTCTCATTGTCAAAGGGTCAGAGGTCAGAGGTCACTCACTGCCAGGTACAGTGTGCCAGGCGCCCCCGTTGATGATGTTGTTGTGCCTCTGGAAGTCTTCGTAGTGGCAGATGCGGCGGTCGGGGTTGGACATGACCAGGTTGGTGGAGGCGTAGACGGTGGCCAGCCAGCGGAAGAAACTATCGTCTGGGGTGGGGGTGTCCTCCTGGGGGATCCAGTCCCGGGTGCAGTCGTAAGGGTAGGTGACCACCAGCTCCCCCCCGTGGAGGTTAGCACTCAGCACGAATGGGATGTCCTGCATCCAGCTGATGACAGCACGCGTCTCAGGAGCCACCTGGGAGGACAGACAAGAGTACTGGATCACTGACCCTCATACAACCTGGGACAGCCAAGAGTACTATATTATATTTGTATAGCACTTTTCCGAGGCTCAAAGACGCTGACAATATGTGGAAAACGGGAAAGTGCTGTGTCCCTTGTTGTATGAATAGATCCCAGTCTAAAAAACGATTGAACTGTCATTCTACCGCTGTAGTACACTGGTACTCTGGTGCGGGGAATTTCTGGTTTGGACCCGGAAATTGCTAAACGTCACGCATGATGTCAGACTTAACAACCGAATAGCCTCCAGGGTTTGGGTTAGGGTTAGGGTATACTGTATCACTGACCCTAATAGCCTCCAGGGCCTCCTTTATTTATATTTATACAAAATATAGTTTTATCGAAAAGCAAAGCATGACTTACAAGAATATCATAAAAGCGATATGTTTTTTTACAGCACTGTATTAAGTATAATAATTTCCATGTCATAACACAATAGCTTTCCTATATCAATTAATGAAGATATATTTTGTGTTATCAAATCCTTTCATGGAGTTAATAATACACATTGTGACGTTAGAATTATAAGGTTCTATCTCCATTTTTGTCAAAATTTAGTTTTTTACATAATCTGATCCATTAATGCCTGTGTTCCATCTCACAAAACATAATGGAATGTAAAAACGTTGACGCTCGATATCTCTGAACTGCCCTAAACGGAGATAGAACCTTATAATTCTAAGCTCACGACATACAGTATGTTATGTATGACATTACAGGACCTTTACCAAACGTACAGTGACGCTGCTCCCCTGTCAGTAAAACCTCCACCCAGTATCCAGTTTCCTCCTCGCCTCTCATACTCTCTGAGGCCCACATGCCACAGGACGGAAGGAAGTGCACGCATTCTTAAGATATCATCCTTCCCATCCTCCAGTTGGGCATTGGAACTTTTCCAAACGCACTCAATGCACGTACAGAGGACTCAACGGCCACTCAGTATAACCTTATTTGATGTGTGTAAATGTCCTCTACTGTGTCCCCTAAAAACTTCTATTTGCCCCCCTTGTACTGTTTCTCTGTTTCTCCAGTCTAAATAAAAAAATAAAAAAAAATAAAAAAAATAGGTTTAGAAGAAGGTGATAGAAGAAGGTTTTCCTTCTATCTTTTTTTCAATTATTATTATTTATTTATTTTACCTTTATTTAACCAGATAAGTCAATTGAGAACCAATTCTCATTTACAATGATGATCTGGCCAATTGGCAGAACAGAGGCAAGTCTATACACAAAACACAACACAGTATATACGATATAGAACACAACCCAATATATACAATATAAAACATGAATGCCATACACAAGTATCAAAAACATCTATATATCAACACAATATGTAAAAGACAGCAGGGACCAGGGGGAAGTTAACTTAAAAGCAGGTGCAGTGATCCAAGACAACATCTAAAATGAATGAATGAATGAATGAATGGTCTTTATTGTCATTGCTACAGTACAGGTACCAAACAACGAAATTTAGGAGGGGTGGCTCCTAAAGTGAGTGTTTAAAAGTGGGTAACGCGATTAGATTTAGTTTTAGTGTTAACTGCAACACATTCCAGTCAGTCGGGGCAGCAAACTGAAAAGAATGACGGCCAAAGGAGGTGCGGACTTTGGGGGGGACCAGAGTGATATATTTGTTGGAGCGGAGATTGCGTGTGTTGGATGAGAAGTTCAGTGGTAAGCAGAGGTAGGGGGAGGATTTGCCGATGATGGATTTATAGATGAACTGATACCAGTGGGTCAGTCGCCTGGTGTGGAGTGATGGCCAGTTGACTTGGACTATCAATGGCCCCAGGCCTGAGCTGGATTACTCTTCCTGCTACGACTGGTGGATTGATGATTCACTTGCTTAGTCAAATGTATCGATTGTAAGTCGCTTTGGAATAAGGCGTCTGCTAAATGCCAAAAATTTAAAAATTTAAATGTAAATGTATCAATAATGAGAATAAATACAAAGGTATTTTGGTAGGATTTTTGGAGTTTGAAGATGATAGGGTCTCTATTTTAAAAGTGCACTATGAGGACGTCCCTGGGAGCAGTCCCCTGATCTACTGGAAGTGTGCGATGTTGAATGAACCTCTGAGGTGGTATTCGGTTGTTAAGTCGTGACGTGTTTCCGGGTCCAACGTTGCCGCAGTAATAATAATAATTCATTATATTTATATAGCTCTTTTCCGAGGCTGAAAGATGCTGACAATATGGGTAAAACGGGAAAGTGCTGTGTCCCTTGTTGTATGAACCGCTGTAGTACACTGGTACTCTGGTGCAGGGAATTGCTAAACGTCACGTTTGACGTCAGACTTAACAACCGAATACTGTAGTGTACTTACCATAGCGTCTTCTTGAGTGTAGTATTCGGGAAGGGGGATATAGTGGTTGCTGACTTTAGATTTGTCCGTCGCCATTTCCTGGGCGTCCCACATAATGTTGTTAAGGTCGGCAAAGTTGTGGTTCATGTCGATCCCCTCGTAGCTGTAGCGTCCTAGAGCCCATCCAGACAGTTCTGAACCCTAAAGAAGATTTGATTTGAGGTAATCATGAATGAATGAATGAATGAATGAATCGTTTAATGACCACACGACCTAGGTCGGTGGAATTTGTTGTCGGTACAGATGTTAATTACATCAAACATACACACATTACACACGACTATCACAATGGACAATGTACACACATAACCACAAGACAAAAACATAGTCAATATTTACAACTTATAAAGTGCAGTACATCTGGCAGGGTTAGTGCAGTGAGTCAGGTGTTGAGAGTCCTTATAGCAGAGGGGAAAAAACTGTTTTTGGAAACAGGATGTTTTGGTGGCCAGGGGTCGGTAGCGCCAGTTACCACCAACAGTTGAAACAGGTGGTAGTGCGTTTTAGATATAATGATTCAACTGATGAGAGAGGGGTGCCGATGATCTTAGATGATTTTTTTACTATTCATTGTAGTTTTTTCCGTGATTTACTGTCCGAGCTGCCGTACCAAACTGTGATGGATGAGGTGAGTATGCTCTCAACGATGGCGGTGTAGAACTGAAGGATCAGGTTTTGTTTCACTATGAATTTTTTGGAGCTGTCTGAGAAAGAACAGTCATACTTAAAGGTTTGTGACTAATGGGTGGAGGATAACAGTGAAGGTAAGTGTGTATGCCAGTTCTAGGTGAATACGGTATGTCCGGTATTGACCAAATCACAACATCATGTCGTGAGTTTAGAATGATAAGATTCTATCTCCGTTTAGGGTAGTTCAGAGATATACGTTTTTACATTCCATTATGTTTTATGAGATGGAACCGTTGTATTTTATGAATTACTAACTCAAAAATGTAAACATTTTAAAAATAACACCACACAGGCATTAATAAACACCTAATGGATCAGATTATGTAAAAAACAAAATTTTGACAAAAATGGAGATAGAATGGAGATAGAATCCATGTAGATTAAAAAGGTTAAACCAAACTCCTACCTTCTGATAGGCTCCCTCGTACCCGTCTGGGTTCATGGAGGGCAGGAGGTGGATACGTGTGTCGGTCACCAGGCGGATGATACGCTGGTTGCCCCTCTTATACTCCCGACACATGTACTGCATCAGGTTCAGCACCAGCTCCCGACCCAGCACCTCATTCCCGTGCATCCCGGCCACGTAGCGGAACTCTGGCTCACCTGCCAGCAGGGTTACAAACACTCATTTACATCCACAGACAGGTGGGCAGGCATCCACATAAACCCTTTCTCAATTGTGAGAAACTTGATTTATTTCATCCTCTCATCTCAGCCGTCCTCCATTTCCTTCTCAAAAAGCATCGGAGGTGAAGATCTAGGTTCCAGGGTTCCTACAAGTTTCAACAAGTCAAATTTAAGACCTTTCTAGACCTTTTTTTAGACCTCTTTGATATAATTTTTGCCCTATTCGCGACACCATATGATAGCTTTTTGTCATCCTCGAGGTGATGAAATTAGGGATTTCACTGCCATACAGACAAAAAAAGGAAGCGAATTGGCATTTTTTTTGTTCCAGCTTGATTAATTTCCGCATAAATAGATGTGGTCGGATTGATTTCCTTGCAGGATCTCATTTTTAAGACCTAGCACCGCATTTTTAGACCGAATAACTGAAATGTGAGACCTTTTTAGGCGTTGTAAATCGGATTGCTGGATTTTAGACTTTTTAAGACTTTTTTTAAGACCAGGGCGGGAACCCTGAGGTTCCTCCCCTTATATTCTCTCTCTCCAGCGCTTTTGAAGCCAGTGGAGGACGGAGGAGAGGATGCGAGGAATCGTATTTCTAACAGTTGAGAAAGGGCCAGCCATCTTTTAGACACATATGCTTTGTCTGTTGACAAGAAGTAACATCGGGCCAACATCTTTCCCTCGGGAAAAACTTCCAAGCTCTGTGTGTATTGTGTTGGGAGATGGTGCAAAGCGGTTACTAGATTCGAGCCAAAGAGCATAAATGGATGGCCCTGGCTTGACGGCGCACATTCCTGTGTCGAAGGGAAGAAGAAGAAGAGAAAGAATTGGAAGACACTAGAGGCCTGAAAATCATTAGCTCTTGTGAAAAGGGTTTTCTGATGACACCTTAATATGAAATGAATACTGACTGGTAGTGAGTGACCTATCTGTCTGTAGATTTGTAATTAAAAAATACTACATGAAACACATCTGACACATAGACAACAGGCTCCAGAATCTGATTACCCAGAAACCATCACAACTATCTCTGGGGAGAGACATACACACATCCTTCTCTCTCTGAGGAGAGACATACACACATCCTTCTCTCTCTGAGGAGAGACATACATACACCCTTCTCTCTCTGGGGAGAGACATACATACATCCTTCTTTCTCTGGGGAGAGACATACAGACACCCTTCTCTCTCTGGGGAGAGACATACAGACACCCTTCTCTCTCTGTAGAGAGACATACAGACATCCTTCTCTCTCTGAGGAGAGACATACATACACCCTTCTCTCTCTGGGGAGAGACATACATACATGCTTCTCTCTCTGGGGAGAGACATACATACATCCTTCTCTCTCTGGGGAGAGACATACAGACATGCTTCTCTCTCTGGGGAGAGACATACATACATCCTTCTCTCTGGGGAGAGACATACAGACATGCTTCTCTCTCTGGGGAGAGACATACAGACACCCTTCTCTCTGGGGAGAGACATACAGACACCCTTCTCTCTCTGGGGAGAGACATACAGACATGCTTCTCTCTCTGGGGAGAGACATACATACACCCTTCTCTCTCTGGGGAGAGACATACATACACCCTTCTCTCTCTGGGGAGAGACATACATACACCCATCTCTCTCTGGGGAGAGACATACACAGACACCCTTCTCTCTCTGAGGAGAGACATACATACATGCTTCTCTCTCTGAGGAGAGACATACAGACATGCTTCTCTCTCTGGGGAGAGACATACACCCCCCTCTCTCTCTGAGGAGAGACATACACACATCCTTCTCTCTCTGAGGAGAGACATACACACATCCTTCTCTCTCTGAGGAGAGACATACATACACCCTTCTCTCTCTGGGGAGAGACATACATACATCCTTCTCTCTCTGGGGAGAGACATACAGACACCCTTCTCTCTCTGAGGAGAGACATACAGACATGCTTCTCTCTCTGGGGAGAGACATGCACCCCTCTCTCTCTCTGAGGAGAGACATACACACATCCTTCTCTCTCTGAGGAGAGACATACACACATCCTTCTCTCTCTGAGGAGAGACATACATACACCCTTCTCTCTCTGGGGAGAGACATACAGACACCCTTCTCTCTCTGTAGAGAGACATACAGACATCCTTCTCTCTCTGGGGAGAGACATACAGACACCCTTCTCTCTCTGGGGAGAGACATACAGACACCCTTCTCTCTCTGGGGAGAGACATACAGACACCCTTCTCTCTCTGTAGAGAGACATACATACACCCTTCTCTCTCTGAGGAGAGACATACAGACATCCTTCTCTCTCTGGGGAGAGACATACAGACACCCTTCTCTCTCTGAGGAGAGACATACAGACATCCTTCTCTCTCTGGGGAGAGACATACAGACACCCTTCTCTCTCTGAGGAGAGACATACACACATCCTTCTCTCTCGGAGGAGAGACATACAGACACCCTTCTCTCTCTGGGGAGAGACATACAGACACCCTTCTCTCTCTGGGGAGAGACATACAGACACCCTTCTCTCTCTGTAGAGAGACATACATACATCCTTCTCTCTCTGGGGAGAGACATACAGACATGCTTCTCTCTCTGAGGAGCGACATACAGACATCCTTCTCTCTCTGGGGAGAGACATATACATCCTTCTCTCTCTGGGGAGAGACATACATACATCCTTCTCTCTCTGGGGAGAGACATACAGACATGCTTCTCTCTCTGAGGAGAGACATACAGACACCCTTCTCTCTCTGTAGAGAGACATACATACATGCTTCTCTCTCTGGGGAGAGACATACAGACACCCTTCTCTCTCTGGGGAGAGACATACATACATCCCTTCTCTCTCTGGGGAGAGACATACATTCATCCCTTCTCTCTCTGGGGAGAGACATACAGACTGTATTTAAACAATTGTTTATGTTACTTTTCCATGTTACAATGACTTGCCGTTTTTGATATTTACATATTGGCAGAAGTAAAAGGAGACCGTGAATTGCTTCTTGGTTAACCAGGATTGTCAAACATTAGTAGTACTGAAAGGGCTGGGTTTTGAGTTTCACTCATTATCAGTTTGTTTATATAAGGGAGGCCTTCCCTGACTGAAAACCATTGCAAGATGTCACCATTCGGTTGTTGCAGAATCCTGCCTGCCTAGTAAATAGTCACACACTTGAGGATTTTAAACAGGACCCCCAACAGACCTGCCAAGAGCCCTCATTTACATTTTTGTCATTTAGCAAAATGCCTTTTATCCAAAGCCAAAGTCAAAGTCTTACAACAAAAACATTTGTCTAAGTAAGTGAATCATCTATCCATCAAGAAAAGTAATCTCTTTTCGGGCCTGGGGCCATTGGCACTCGTGACGCTAGAAGAAGCATATATACAGTAGAGAAACTGAACAAGTGGGATGGAGAGGTTACAGGAGTGACAGTTAACCCCTAAAGTGTAGCCTGAAGAGATGGGTCTGAAGTCTACGGCTTCAGTAGTGAGCGGGTTTACCGAGTTTACCTGATTAAAGTATTTTTTTTATTGTTGTAAGTCACTTTGGACAAAGGCGTCTGCTAAATGCCATAAATGTAAATGTAAATGGAGTGACTCTGCAGTTCTGACAGCAGTGGGGAACTCGTTCCACCAGCGGGGAGCCAGGACGGTAAAAAGGTTTTCAAGGGGTTGTTGCCTTTTATTAAGGCTTTATTATGTTCTCCCTCACCTAATTCATGCTTGCCAGGGTTGTCTGAGATCTCCATGACATAAAGCTTGAGTCCTGTGTAGCTCCTGCCAATGGTGTAGATGCGGGTGATGTCAGGACACTCCTCGTTCACAGACTTCATTAGCTGCAGGGCAAAGACGCTGAATTAGCACACATCTCTCCAAAGAGTATGTGCTTGGTAATCTGTGTGTATTACGATTGGAGTTTGTGTATGGTGTGTTAGTGTGACTCATGATACAACCTTTCTCATCTCTTTGTAGTTGTGATGTCTGAAGTCTAAGTCATCCTTGGAGCCAGACACTGACTCAGAGGGGTAAATGTTGTCTGGATCTGTGAGGGAATAGAATTGATGACAGGACAAAACAGAGATAATTGTATTCGGTGCACCTGACAAAAGATCAAAAGTCAGTGCAAAACTTGATTCTCTCTCTCTTCAAACTAAAAAACAGGTCAGAAATCTTGGTGTAATTCTAGACTCCGATCTAAACTTCAACAGCCACATAAACTCGATAACTAAATCAGCCTATTATCACCTGAAAAACATAACAAGAATGAGAGGTTTCATGTCCAAGCAAGACCGTGAAAAAGTCATCCATGCATTTTGTTTCGAGTAGACTTGATTATTGTAATGGTCTACTAACAGGCCTATCTAAAGGAGCTGTTCGTAAACTGCAGCTCATCCATCACACAAACACTTCTATCAAAGTATTTTTTCCATTAACTATTGTCTTATTAAATGTTTTATCTATTTACTTCTTATATTTGCTTTTATTCATTGTAATTTTTATTTTCTTACTATGCTCCTCTTGCTGTATTTTTAAATAATGTATGTAAAGCACTTTGAATTGCCCCTGTTGTATGACATGTGCTATACAAATAAACTTGCCTTGCCTTGCCATGCCATAATAACATACCAGTCATACTGTACCTGGGATAGTGCAGCCCAGTACCTCTGCTCTCAGGCAGATAGTACCGTTGAAGTACCAGGTCTGAGGGTTGATGCGGATAAAGCGAGCCACTTTGGGCTCAGGGAGAAGGCCCAGTACTGGAGTCTCTTGGTCCTGGTTCCCCTGAAATATCTACAGAAACATACAAATTGTGACGTTAGAATTATAAGGTTTTGTCAAAATTGAGTTTTTTACATAATCTGATCCATTAGGTGTTTATTAATGCCTGTGTTTTTATTTTTATTTTTTATGTTTACATTTGGACCAAAAATGGAGATAGAACCTTATAATTCTAACGTCACGATATCTGTATTAGCCAAAACTCTAGTGACAATGATAAATTGAAGTGGACATTTTGTGACGTTAGAATTATAAGATTCTATCTCAATTTTTGTCAAAATTTATTTTTTTACATAATCTGATCCATTAGGTGTTTATTAATGCCTGTGTGGTGTTATTTTTAAAATGTTGAAATTTGTTACTTAGTAATTAATAAAAAAAAGAAAGGTTCCATCTCACAAAACATAATGGAATGTAAAAACGTTGACGCTCAATATCTCTGAACTGCCCTAAACGGAGATAGAACCTTATCATTCTAAGCTCACGAAATGTTACACTTTTGTTTTCCACAAATACAAGTTATTTTTTCTGAGTGGGGCAGTCCCACTCATATTTTTCATTTTATTAGACAGATGTAGTGAAGACAGACAGGAACGTAAGGGAGAGAGGGCATGTCAGCAGGGAATGGGCCGGATTCGAACCCATGCCGACATGGGTGTGCACTGTAGACCGCGGTGCTAGACCACTGGACCACCCCAGGCCACACAAATGTTACACTTTTGAAAAGTAAACCAAATTTCTATTCCTGGGATGAGAGTATATGGTGTCTTAACCCTATATAACACAAACACTTCACACAAGAATCCCAAAGTGCTCCTCACCGCCTCCCCTGTGCCGTTCATGCAGGTCTCCCACTCCACAGAGTCGTTACTGAGCTGCACTTTGTAGGTGTGGACCCAATCCCATCTATAAAGACATCAACAACGTACATACATCAATGTTTTACATGTCTAATTACTGTGTAATAACTGATTGATTAAATATAATGTAATAAAGCATTTCCAGATCATGGAAGTATACTTTGTTTATTTTCTTTAATCGTTTTCAATTCTAATCTGTGTCATATTATGTAACATGAAAGCTCCCCAAGTTCACTCGCTATTTCATTTTTTATTTCTTTGATTTATTTGTTTGTTTTTGTTTTACTTTACTTAATGTAAAAAAAGAAGAAAAAAAAGGCTTTGGTCATAGGAACTGAGTTGATTGTGATATGTTGAATGTAATGACGACTGTTGAAACCAATGACCATTGACAATAAAAAGAACATTTAAAAAAAAAAAGGAAATGTACTCTCTCACAGACTGACCTCCAGATGGAGTTCCGGCCTTGTAGGATGACCCCAGTGAACAGGGTGGGGTTGATGGCGTCCACCTCGAGCCACTGATGTTTATCCTCATACTGAGCACACCACGCCCCATCATACAGGTCTCCATCCCCAATGCCTGACTAGGAACATACATCCAAAACACACAATCACTCTACTTACTTACTCTACTTTAATTCGATTCAATGGTTGGTACGCTAAGCACCACATGTGCCACAGCAAACTTTTACATCATATTTGGTGGCCCTAGTGATAATAATAACGACACATAAAACCCACCTGTACGTTGAGTCTGCCCCTATGAGGGCCCAGTCCAGTCCGTTCGTAAGAGGAGGCCTGGATCTGGCTGTCGTCTACCCGAAGGGACTCCAAACCCAGTGGAGGACAGTCTAGGGGAGTCACAGAACACTGGATGCTATATCAAAACAATGTCTGTGTCTGTTTTTGCATGTTTATACTGGTTTGACAGAGGGGGGGTGGGGGTGGGGTGGTGGTAGTTCTGTACAGTGATAAGGAGGGTTGACCAACCGCACTACAGGCCATTTTGTTCCCTTCAAGACCTCAAATATGCGCAATCCTCCCGGGTCATTTCCATGGTAGATTAGAGGCACCCCCATATCCTTGTATGGGAGAGGGGGTCTGCGGACCAGCAAACTGGTGAAACGCTGGAGAGCTTGGCTGTAATTTGAGACATTCTGGGGGGTTTGACTAGACTATAGTCCGGTTAAACTCAGCAGAGTGGGAGGTCAGGATGCTACAGCTGCAGGGTGGTTAAGGAGTAGGACTAATAATACAACTATCTATCACAAAGCAACTGCCAAGAAAAACATGTCTTTACTCATCTAAAATATGTACACGTTGGCTTGTAATTGGAGCAGGAACAACAGAGGTAGCCAACTAGACTAACGATATATTCAATAATATAATGAATTAATTGCAGATTTAACAACACATGAAACTACATAGGTGGCAAAATCGCAGACCATTACAGGCTCTTGCCTCACTACTAGTGCTACCCCTTATAAATGACATTCATTACTCCCACTAAACACTCACTGCGCAAAGAGTCACACATAAAAAAACGTGTTTAGTGGTTATACCATCATAAGCAATTACAGTTGAAAACCAGAGAAAATACCAAGTCGTTGAGAACTGCTGACAAATGCATTTACAAACGAATTGAACAGTTACCCAAGACTTTCTTCGCATCTTTCCCTTCACTTCCAACTTTTCCATCCTGGTCTTGATGCTTGTTCTGGTCCAGAACATCTTTACTTGTGATGTTTTTCGTCTCCAGAGTGGTTTGGGCTGTGGTGAACAACTTGGGCGCAATTGTCGGTTTAAATCCAACGGTACTTTTATCTTGGTAGACAATAGTAGAGTTTATTGTCACTGTCATATCAGAAGTTGTAGCTGTACTAATATTCAAGGTATTGATGACCGTAGTAGTATTATTGTTAAATGCGCCGACGTGTCTAGATGATTTCAACACAAGGAATATTGCAGAAAGAATGCAGAATGATACCCTGGCCATTCTCTCTTCTTTGCGCGTAGCTTTTGGAGTCCACACAAACAGATCTGTCCAGCTCAGGTCCAACTCCAGACCCCAATCACTCCTCACTTATGAAACCCGTAATACATGTAAAAGATGGCGCCTCAGTTGCACACTTGGCCGTACATCCTAGAGTATGTAAAGTAGGTTTTTATTTTGTGGGAAAGACAGAGCCCAACAACAGTATCCTATGGAAAGAGGAAGCAGCACATACTTGATTGTTTGTCGCCTTGTTGTTGAGCAAAAAAAATTCTGCAATTAATGTGGCCAGATCAAGTCATATCACGACTAGTTAGTATCTGGCCCAGAATATCACCTTACAGGTGCAACTCAAAAAATTAGAATATCGTGCAAAAGTTCATTCATTTCAGTAATTGAACTTAAAGGGTTAAACTTAAATATTATATAGACTCATTGCATTGTACATATGCATGATTATACTTTTCAGAGGGCTGACATTTCTGTATTTAAAATCCTTTTATTATTGATTTCATATAATATTAACCATTTCTGAGATATTTAATTTGGGGTCACTAAATTCACTAAATTCTTAGTGAAAACGTTAATGAGAAAGTCTTTCAGGCAAAGTGTTTTTCACTAAGAATTGTTCAAATAGGGTGACATTCTGGGCCAGATCTGACTAGTCATGATATGACTTGATCTGGCCGCTTTTGGGGTCCATCCATGCTGCTCTTTTTCAAGCTGAAGAAATTATCAAAATGATTTTTGTTAACACATTTTCAAACAGCTTGTAGCAAATTATGTTTCCGATGTTACACAATAAGTGCTGGTCGGAAATGTTTTTATTTTAACCGTGATTACAAACATTTAGTTATTTCAGTGGCAAAGTATTTTTCTGTAAAAATGTATTTTAGTTGAAATAGGGTGATATTCTGGGCCAGATACTAACTAGTTGTGATATGACTTGATCTGGCCGTTATTGGGCTGGCCTGAATTCGTCTGTGCTGATCTCTCTCAAGGTGAACACATTATCAAAATGAGTTTTGTGACACTCGATGGTAAAGTCTTTTTCCCAAAGATTTTTCTTAGTTGAAATAGGGTGATATTATGGGTCAGATCGGACTAGTCATGATATGACTTAATCTGGCAACTATCAGGGTCTGTCCATGCTGCTCTCTTTCAAGCTGAAGAAATTATCCAAATGAGTTTTGTTAACACATTTTCAAACAGCTTGTAAATCAGCGCCAATTTCTGATGTTACACAATAAGTGCTGGTCGGAAAAATAGTTATTTTAAGCTTGATTACAACCATTTAGTTATTTCAGTGGCAACGTATTTTTCTGTAAAAAAATATTTTAGTTGAAATAGGGTGATATTCTGGGCCAGATACTAACTAGTTGTGATATTACGTGATCTGGCCGTTATCGGGCTGGTCCGAATTCGTCCAGGTCCGTCGGTGCTTGCTGGGATGGTAGGCTACTGCAGTTGTTTCTGTTTTCCAACAGGCATTGAATTAGTACAATAATCAATCACACCTGGAGAATACATGAATATTAGAATAATCTTTATTTGAAATAATAATTTCCTGTTTTAATGAACCCACTAAGAATATGGATCTGATAAAAACCTGACAGAGATGACAGATGTGTCACCCCCTCAGGAAATCAGTCTGTTCGTCGTCCTGACACTGTCACATCTGTTTGCAACAGAATTAGAGAAGTAAAAAATGATTAACCTACACACCAAGCAGGGAATAAATGACTATAAATGACTGACATAGATTTGAGTGACAATGAGAATAACTTAAGAATGTCATTCAAGGACTTTACCATTGACGAAGGCCCTCTTTAGTTTCTACCTCTTCTGTTTGGATTTGCACAGACGTTCCACCTCCCCAGACAGAGCCTCCATGTGTTTGGACAGTTCACTTTTTACTTGCGCTAGTTCACTGCCCCACTACAACAACAACAAAATACAGTCATATTAGGATGACGCTAATGGTGATCAATAAAAACAGGCTATGGTACAAAATGAAAACATTTCAAGACATTTCATCCATGAAGCGTAGGTGTAGGCATTAGATAAGGCGGTGGGGCCTCATGAGGCAATGGAGTTAACATGAAAGTGGTGATGATTGGTAAAAAAAAATGTTTCACTGACCTCCTCCTTCTTACTACTGTTTTGAGCGTCCCTAGTTCGTGACGAGTCCCTCCACGAGAGCTTCAGAAAGTCTCCTGCTGCATTCAACTTCTTCTGCAGAATGCCGATGTTTGATGACAGTGTAAGAGGTCTGCCTGGACCTAAGACAGCCATGATAAATCAGACACAAGTCCGACACTCAACAGACACACACACAACTGTCTGACTTGATCTATATAGGCAGGGATAGTGACATGATGAACTGGATTTTTTTTGCTCTGTTAAAATAAAAGATAACTCACATTGGTATGTGCCTCAGCATCCGGCAGCTGCAGGACCTTGCTGTAGGCTTGCAGGGACTCTTTTATATCTGTAGTCAGGAGTGTCGCGTCCTCTATCTGCCCACAGAGAGCGACGTGGTCCTGGGTCAGTCCCAGAGAATAGGGGCCAAACCTGTCTGCCCGTGGCTGATCCCCGGGGGCGGGCTGACTGTCAGGGGTGTCTCCGTTGCGTTTTGTGCTCACTCGGCTCGTGAGAACGTCTCATTTTTCATCAACGCCATTTGTAGCTTAGTAGATTCTAGCTTCTCTGTGGAGAGCTTCTCCTCTGCTTTGGACAGAGCCTTCTCAGCTCTGGTCAGCTGCCCTTTCAGCTTCTCTATCTTCCCAGCGTACTCAGAAAGGGTCTGATCGAAGAAAAGGTTAGAGTCCTAGAAAAAATAAGAATGACAAAAGACAATAAACGTCATATCATATAAAATAATCAGTTATGCAATCATCAGTTATACAATTAAAACACAAAAGCATAACTAAACGCAGAGTAATCTGTAAGTAAGTAAGTAAGTAAGTAAGTAAGTAAAGCTTTATTTATATAGCACCGGAAATGCAGCTCAAAGTGCTTTACAACAGGAATAAGAGCATAGAGTGAATATAAAAACATATATAAAAACATACTGTATATGAATGAATGAATGGTCTTTATTGTCATTGCTATAGTACAGGTACCAAACAACGACATTTGGGAGGGGTGGCTCCCCTGGTGCTAGGAAAGAAAAAAACCTAAAAAAACAAGAAGGGAAAGGAGCTGGTTTACATAAATAAAGGCTATGTACACTATCCACTATACTATACTGTACAGATAAAACACTGTGCTGTACTCTATGCTATGCTATACCTATTCTAACATTTCCTATTTCTCTGCAACCTTATGTACCCTAGGGTTGTCATATTGCACATAGTGTTATGCACATTCATTTAAAGTGTCGCAGTTTGCAGGCTTGAAATGTACACATTTGTGCCTCAGCACTACACCTGATTTTTCAATCCAGCAGCTGCCATCAATCCGTCCAGACTGTCCAGGGCCCAGAACCTAGGTCTTTGCTGTGTTCAGGGCCTGGATGGCCCTGGGGTAGAAGCTGAGCTTCAGTCTGTTTGTCCTTGCGGCCATGGTCCTGTACCGCCTGTTCGAGGGCAGCCGGGCAAAGTGTTTGTACCCAGGGTGGGATGGGTCTCTGGAGATCTTGGAGGCCTTCCTGAGGCAGCGTGTGTTGTACAGCTCTTCCAGAGAGGGGAGGGGGGCGCCGGTGAACTTCTGGGCTGTTCTCACGACTCTCTGTAGTGCATTTCTCTCTGCGGCTGTGCAGCTGGAGAACCAGTTGCAGATGCAGTAGGTGAGGATGCTCTCCACTGCGCAGCGGTAGAAGGCCACCAGTATCTCCTGCTTGTTGTGGTCCTTCCTGAGGACTCTCAGGAAGAAGAGCCGCTGTTGTGCCTTCTTGATGATGGCTGCTGTGTTGTTCTTCCAGGACAGGTCATCCTGTATGTGCACCCCCAGGAATCGGAGGGTTGAACTTGAGACTCTCTCCACGCTCTCTCCGTCGATGAGCAGGGGCTGGACCTCAGATTTTTTCCTCCTGAAGTCCACGATGATTTCCTGGGTCTTTGACTGGTTCAGCAGCAGGTTGTTAACCTTGCACAGCTTGCTCAGCTGCTCTACCTCACAAGCATAGAATGAATATAAAAGCAGGGGAAAACAGTAAAAAGAAAAGGTAAAGTAGCCCCGCGGTGGTGTAGCGGTCTAAGCACTGGCCACTAGTGCAAGCTGCCCACCGGGGACTGGGATCGTATCCCAGCTCGCCAGATCCGGATATGGCTGGGGCACACACGGGGAGCGGCATATTGGGCGGCCGCTCCCGAGGGCGGTATAGGAGTATTTCCGGACAAGGATCCGTCGCGCAACAGCGCCCCCGGGGTGCCGGAATAACAGGTGCTGGGCTCGAGGAGCCAGTCAGCTAGTCTGCCTGGCGGCCTCTTCTGGGACTTCCGGCCACGGGGTCGTGCGGCGGATCCTTCGCAATAGGCAGGGGATAATTGGATGCTAGGTTGGGTTCAATTGGCTACCAAATTGGGTGAAAAAGGGATAAAATCTGGAGAGAAAAAAAAAATAAAAAAAAATAAAGATAAAATACAATAAAGATCAATTTTAAAAAGGGAAACAATGTACAACCTCTGCTCGTTAATCTAACTTTCCTGTACTGTAACGATCTGGACATGACTACTGACTTGGATCAGCTGATCTTTAGTCTTGATGCATGCCAGCAGTCCCTCTGTGTGTGCTCTGTGGTCAGACAGGATATTGTTTCTCTGTCCATGAGCCTCCCTCAGCAGATCCTCAAGTGTTTTATTCAGCTTCATCTGCTCCTCTAACTCAAAGTCCCTGGCAGCCTTTGCAGAGGATGAACATTTAAAAATCTGTTCACAGAAAAAAAAAATCTATCTCATTAAATCACTGACATAACTCAGCTAGAAAACCCATTAATTTGGATGAAGACAGAGATAATACATTATAGTTAGACAACAAGAATAGAATATAATTACAGCAGGTGGCAGGTTATGATTGTGTTTGTGCTCCATGAGTGTCCTTATTGCACACTGGTGCTCGACAACCAGCCTCTTCTTGTCTTCATGTGCCTCAGCCAACATGGCCTCCATGGTTTTGTTCTGCTCCGTCATGGCCTCCAGCTCCTCCTGGTCGTTCTTTGACTGTTTAAGCATGAAGTCTGACAGTTCCTGAAAAACACAGTGTCTAACTTTTTAAAATTATTTATTTATGGGTTTACAAAAGGTCAGATAGGTAGTTAGGTCAAGGTCAGATAGGTAGTTAGGTAGTTAGGTCAAGGTTAGATAAGTAAGTAGGTCAAGGTCAGATATGTAGGTAAGTAGGTCAAAGGTCACTGCTAAGTCAAGAGAAGAGGACTCTCCTAGGACTCTAGACGGCGCAGCCTCAAATATTAGAATGTGTATTACTCAGGAAAGACTAGGTTTGTGTAGCACCACAGATCCGCCACCACAGAACATGACTATGAGCATGTTCACCATGATTAGTACGGAAACATTAGGTAAAATTGTGTCACAGCTTAAACCGTCTACGTGTCCTCTTGACCCTATTCCTACCACCTTTTTTAAGGACATTTTTGAATCTGTGTCTGATGACATACTAGGCATTGTAAATCACTCCCTACTTAAAGGGATATTTCCAGCGGCGCTTAAAACTGCCCTGGTTAGACCCACCCTGAAGAAAAGTAACCTAGATCCCTCTGATCCAAAAAACTGTAGACCAATATCCAATCTCACTTTTCTAAGCAAAATTTTAGAAAAGGCAGCGTATAGACAGCTTCATGAATTCTTAGTCCTAAATAATAGGTATGACCCACTTCAGTCAGGTTTCCGATCATAGCACAGCACAGAAACCGCTTTGCTTAAGGTAACTAATGACCTTAGGATAAATGCAGACTCGAAAAAACTCTCGATTCTTGTACTCTTAGACTTAAGTGCAGCCTTTGATACGGTAGACCACTCCATACTTATTGAGAGACTTGAAAACTGGGTTGGCCTCTCAGGTCCGGTCTTAAACTGGTTCAGGACTTACCTGGCTGACCGAGACTACTTTGTAGCCCTTGGTGACCATAAGTCAAAAAATTATAGCACAACCTGTGGAGTTCCCCAGGGGTCCATTTTAGGACCGTTGCTTTTTAGCCTATACATGCTACCCCTCAGTTCTGTTATCAAGAAGCATAGCGTTAACTACCACAGCTATGCTGA
This sequence comes from Nansenia antarctica, assembly GCF_963989245.1. Lineage (NCBI taxonomy): Eukaryota > Metazoa > Chordata > Actinopteri > Argentiniformes > Microstomatidae > Nansenia > Nansenia antarctica. The sequence goes on along the minus strand of NC_137674.1, from coordinate 24,555,123 downwards.
CGACACTCAGCTTTATATCTCAGTAACTCCTAAAGATGATCGACCACCTGATAGACTGTATTGCCGATATTAATATTTGGATGACACAAAACTTTCTCCAACTCAATCAAGAAAAAACAGAGGTATTGATCATTGGCGAGAAAACTGGGAGAGAGAAATTATCTGCACACTTGAAAACACTAGCTCTTAACACTAAGTGTCAGGCCAGGAATCTTGGTGTCATAATTGACCCAGATCTAAATTTTGAAACTCATATTAATAACACTATTAAAACATCCTTCTACCATCTAAGAAACATCACTAAGGTACAATCATTTCTCTCCCAGGCAGACACTGAAAAATTAATGCATGCGTTTGTTACTAGTAGGCTAGATTACTGTAATGCTCTCCTGACAGGTCTCCCCAAAAAAATGATAAATAGGCTACAAATGGTTCAAAATGCTGCTGCTCGTGTCCTTACTAGGACCAAACGGAGAGCGCACATCACACCTGTCTTGAGATCACTACACTGGCTCCCTGTCAGTCATAGAATAGACTTTAAGATCCTTTTACTAGTTTATAAATCACTTCACTGTGATGCACCCAATTACATGGTGGACATGCTCATAAGATACACACCAGCTAGACCCCTACGGTCTAGTGGCACGGAACTTTTAATAGTGCCAGAGGCTAGGACAAAGAGATTTGGAGGATCAGCTTTTAGTATGCTCCTAGATTGTGGAACACCCTACCTGAGGGCCTGAGGTTGTCTAAAACTCAGGACATTTTTAAGCGTGACCTCAAAACCTACTTATTCAATGTCGCCTTTTGATACTAAGGGAGACATTGGACATTATAGAACTAGGATCACTAGGCCATTACACCATACTCGTGTTTTGAGATTTGTGTTGACAGGAAAATGGACCCGGGTGCTGATGAGGCACTGTCAGCTCCAAATAGCACCTAGAGCAGTACTGGAACCGGTACAAGGGTGTACCAGGACCACCATCAGGTTGTATTGCTGTCATCTTTATTGTCTCTATTGTGTTGTTGCATCATAACTGTGCTTAAGTTTCTCTTTTGGCAGGACCTGTGACCATACTGGATGCAGAACGATGCAAATACAACACAAAATTTATGGACAGTGTGTACGCCGATAATATGCAAGGAATTTTTCCTGGATACATGGTGTACAGATTTTTGCCCTTGCTTGCTTGCTTTGTGCCGGTGGTCCTGGCCTCCCCTGGGGGACCGCTGGGTACTGGTAAGCAAACTGGCTAGTAGTCGCTCTATTGGTAGAGGGCTGCAAGGGAATTTTTCCTGGCTACATAGTATACAGGTTTTTTACTTTTGCCTGCTCGCGGCTCTGTCAGTATTGATTGATTGATTGACTGATTGACTGAACATTTTCATTGTGTGAAGCGCATTGAGTTGCATCTTGTAAGAAATGCGCTATACAAATAACATTTGATTTGATTTGATTTGAAGAGGGAAAGAGGTTTTTCAGTTGGGAGGTGGCGGGGTAATTTTAATGGCAGAACTTGTTTTACTCCGGCCACTGTAGCTCACACTTCTTCACCCATCAACCAATCGTGAGCTTAGAATGATAAGGTTCTATCTCCGTTTAGGGTCGTTCAGAGATATCGAGCGTCAAAGTTTTTACATTCCATTATGTTTTGTGATATGGAACCTTTGTATTTTATGAATTACTAACTTAAAAATGTCAACATTTTAAAAATAACCCCACACAGGCATTAATAAACACCTAATGGATCAGATTATGTAAAAAAAACTACATTTTGACAAAAATGGAGATAGAACCTTATAATTCTAACGTCACTCAATGTCCTCCTAACTGCATTTTTATTTACCTGCACATTGTTCTCCTTCTCCAGTAGAGTCTGATGCATCAGCTTGATGAGGGAGTCTTTCTTCTGTGCGACCTCACTGTTTATATTGTCCATCCCCAACACCACCTTGCATTCGGAGCTCGGTGAGGATGTCTGACATTGCTTATCCTTCCTGACCAGCAGTGCTCTTCTTTGGCTCTGTGGAGACAGACAGGTCATTCAATCTGTGAAAATGTGCCTAAAAGTATAAACCTAAAAAAGACATAATCAATGCAGAGCCTTACTGTAGCCGCCTATGTGAAACCTGACTAGGAAGTATACCTTGGCAGGTGTGTGCAGGTTTGGCTCAGTTGCAGAAGCGCCACTCTTTAAGAGAGATGCGATTGTCTTCTCTGCAACACAGAGTCTCTCATACAGTTCACCTTTTGCCACAGAGCTCTGTGGAGACTGTCAAGCTGCTGCTCCAAGTTTGCTTGTCTGTTCTGAAGGATCTTGTCTCCAGCTCTCTCCTCGTTGATTGCTGACAGTGACACCAATGGTGAATCAAACATCTGGTTACTTCTTTCCAAAATAGCCACCTGCATAAGTACTATCTGGTCATCAAGATGATTCAATTTCCCTTCAGAAGATCTCTGTTGCTCATCCAGGTTGTGAGTTTGATGTTTTAAAACACTTTTGTTGGATGAGATGACAGGTCAGTGGATTCTTTTGGATCTGTTCTTCTGAGACTTGCCGAGAACAATCAGTCAAACCTTAAGGGGATGAATAAAATCTTGTTTTGAAACCCACATAGATAAAACATACATGAGCTCAAACATAAAGGAGGCTGGGTAGTTATACTTTAATGTGAGAGACACCATCTGTATGCTGTCTAAAGGACACTGACCTCAACGTTGACATATTTGTATTCTACAGGGAGCGAGATATAGTCACAGATTAAACAGATTTTTGTTGAATATTATTATTATTCCTTCTGTCAGAAGGTGAAGACACTGGTAAACTTCAGACGGCAATATTATGGAATGATGTCATAAAAGGACGCAACCATGCAACAAACACAATTGTCAACGTAATGGATCTGTCGACGATGGACTCAAACCATCTGAAATTGTTATAATAATAATAATAATAATAATAATAATAATAATAATAATAATCACGTTTATTTGTATAGCGCTTTTCCTGCAAACGCTGCAGCTCAAAGTGAAGCTCATTTAAAGGCAATATTAAAAAGATGGGTTTTTAGTCTTGACTTGAACATAATTTGCTGAGGTTGCATCCCTAATGTAAACTGGCAGCGAGACACAATCTGGGTGCATAAAATGAGAATGCAACCTCTCCAAATCTCTTCTAGATACCTATCTTCTACTCAAATCATCTGAAAATGTTATTACTTGTCAATAAAGTTATACATCCATTACATGACTGTACTCCGCAATATAAATGTGATGCGCACATTGCTGACTTTTAATGTGAAATTGCGTCAAATCGAATGCGCGATCTGTCTAAAGGTGACGTGTATTCCGGAAATGGCCACGCAAGCGAGTGAAATCGAAGAATCATAACATTGCACCTTACCACCCATTTTCCACTGTTACCACGTTGACAGGTAGCCTTTCTTATATCGTTTGTGATATTGAAATCAGTGGAATTCAGAATATCTGCCACTATGACACGGCACTGATGTCAGAATGAAGCTAGCCTAGCGAGCTCGCCAGATACTAGTTGTTTTTTACGATCATCTCTGTGCGGCAGCTGCTGCTTACTGTTGAGTCTTACCAGTCGTGAGCTTAGAATGATAAGGTTCTATCTCCGTCTAGGGCAGTTCAGAGATATTGAGCGTCAAAGTTTTTACATTCCATTATGTTTTGTGAGATGGAACCGTTGTATTTTATGAATTACTAACTCAAAAATGTCAACATTTTAAAAATAACACCACACAGGCATTAATAAACACTTATGGATCAGATTGTGTAAAAAAACTCAATTTTGACAAAAATGGAGATAGAACCTTATAATTCCAACGTCACGCAGTGCTGCCACTAGTAGTATCTTTGTTTTGTGCACATGTACCAGGCTCAACATTAGCCGCGTTAGCTAGTAGTAACGGGACGCCACGGATAACGTCTTGATGCATGGCTGTCCAAAGATGTGGCTTTGAAACCTCCACGTTTGTGGCCGACTGGAACTTAAATGCATGTTTGATTTGGTTGTTTTGTCAACACGATAGTGTCAGTGAAAGTCAATGCGTTCTCCTATTGTCCTAATTGTTGGATCCCTAGGCTATACAGCTGATCTAAAACGAGCTATGACGGACCAGTCGGAGGGAGAGAGGTCTACGCGCCTGTCTTTGGACGTGGCGACGAGAATGGATCTAATTATCATGTGACGAAAGCTTTCCACTTCCTAACAACAACTTCCTAAAGCTCAAATCCTTCCTTGCGCTGCCTCAAGATGCCTCGTTTGGAAGAGATTGCCAACGTTGCCCTAAGGGTGCCAAGCATACTGGTGCTGGACTTGTTATACAAATGCGACATAGATAGTTTTACAGAGCACCTCAGGGCCAAAAACGAAGACATGCTTTTCAAATACAAGTATGTGATCTGGAACCTGTATTACCTAGGTACGTATGTATGTGTGAAGCATTTCCTTACAAGTCAGTAGCCTGGTACCAGAGTGAAAGTAAGACAGCATTGCTTCCTGGCTAACAGACCCACACACTTTTGACTTTGCTATGAATTTGTCTGATCCAGTTCATTTCAAGTTGTGTATTTGCAGTATGCATGCATGCGCCAAAGCCCCAAATGACATTTTCAGAAAAGTAGCAGAAATGTCCTGCTCATATTGACAAATAACACGACTCTTGTGCCTCTTTCTAGGTCACCTGGTTAATATGGTGGTGTTAGTTCTGCCATTGAGGCACATTGTGAAGCTCTATCTCCACATTCTCACCGTCCTTCTCCTGTACGTGGGACACCAGATCTCCAAGTGAGAGGCTATACTACACTTCCCTGACACTGTCACAGAATAGATATTCTCACTCTATCCTGTCCTGTTGTTTTTGGTTCATTGGGTCTGTTTACAAGACAAGTTTCTTGCTCCCAACACATTGTGTGTCTGTTCTGCCTGTTCTCAATCTCCACAGGGATTATGTGCGTGGAGAGGTGCACCACGGTTATGGCGGGGTGTTGTACTTCGACTCTCTGGCTTTTAACCGTTTTGTCACCGCACTTACGAGTAAGATTGGCACCGACTCACATCTACTCAGTCTATTTAAATAGAAACTATGTGGTTGTCTAAGTGTTATACTATTCTCATTTAGAAATTGTGTTCTTGAAAGGTCTTGAAAAGAGTGTAATGTGACTGTAATTATAATACAGTTTCTCTACTGTTCTTCTAGCATTTTGACTGCCAATGACCCCTGGTCGTGGTAGCATAGATTTGTTTTTCTTATCGTGACTGTATAGATGATTCACTTACTTAAGACAAGATAATGTACTTGTTGTAAGTCACTTTGGACAAAGGCGTCTGCTAAAATGTCTAAAATGTCAACTTCCAGCACACACACATGTTTAAACGGTCCCCTTGTGTGTTATGTTTAGGTCAGATTATTCTCAGCACGTTGTGTGCCTTCCTGATGAAGACCAAAAAGGTGTGGCTGTTTTCTGCTCACATGCTGCCCCTGCTGGCCAGACTCTGCGCTGTTCCCCATGCAACACTGCTCACCATCAACTCCTTCTCCATGGTTCTGACTGGAGTGGGAGCTACCATGTTCCTCCTCTCCAATCTCTTTGTGCCGTACCGTCTGGCAAGGGCTGCTTACTCAGATATGCTACAACTAGAGGTAACCAAACCACATCCTCTTTCTTAGTCAACCCTCCCATCCCTTAGCTCTCCCTAGCTAGCTCTATTCAATTATTCAATCCAATTTCACTCTCATTCTTTTTTCTCCTCTCAGGCAATCGAGCTGTATCGACTTCTCGCAGTGGCCATCTCTCTCTGGAACCAGTTTGCTGTCCCAGTGCTATTCAGTGTCTTCTGGTTTGTGCTTTTTGTAGTCCAACTGTGCTCTTACACCATGGCCAACAATGCCTCGGCCAGCCACCAGGGGTTGCTGTTATTCGTCCTCACAAGGTACACTGACTCTCTAGTTTTCTGAGAAGAGTTTATATTAAATTCTGCTGTATAACTCTGTTTCCAATGAGCATATCTATGTTTACAAAGACTGTCAACAAGGGATTATATTGATTATATTGTTATTGACATATTGTTGTCTCAGGTTTTCAATGTCAGTGTTGTCTCCTCTGTGGTAGCGTGTCAGAGTGCTGTGCCACGCCCTACTCTCTCCTCGGCCTGACGTTTGTGGTCTCCTTCCTCGCTCTGGGTTTGCTCAACCTGTGCAAGTTCTACCTGGGGGGTTATGCTGCTGTACAGAACGATAACGTCATGCACAGGTGGGTTATTATGCAGGGTTCCCGCGCTGGTCTTAAAAAGCCACCCAACCAAGCTGTAAGGCCTATATGCCGGTATCGATAAAAGGAATCGATAACCTTGGAGGTACGATTCCGATGGATTGAACAATTTGGAACCGGTTCTCAACTGGAACCGGTTCTTGATTCTCATCCCTACTCTTGTGTCTCTGTCTGTCTGTCTGTCTCCCTCCCTCCCTCCCTCCCTCCCTCCCTCCCACCAGAGGTGTGACTGAGGGTGTTACTTTGCTCCTGTTGGCACTTCAGACCGGTCTGTTAGATATGCAGGCACTGCAACGCACCTTCCTCCTCAGCATCATCCTCTTCATCGTGGTGACCTCTACCTTGCAGTCCATGATCGAAATCACAGACCCCATAATCTTAGCTCTGGGGGCGTCCCGCAACAGGTACAGTCAACAACACACGAAGCCGGGCACCATCGCTCAGAACCTACAAGTTATTTTGTGACGTTAGAATTATAAGGTTCTATCTCCATTTTTGTCAAAATTTAGTTTTTTACATAATCTGATCCATTAGGTGTTTATTAATGCCTGTGTGGTGTTATTTTAAAAATGTTGACATTTTTTAGTTAGTAATTCATAAAATACAAAGGTTCCATCTCACAAAACATAATGGAATGTAAAAACTTTGACGCTCAATATCTCTGAACTACCCTAAACGGAGATAGAACCTTATCATTCTAAGCTCACGATTTGTTGTGGTCATTGTTATTGACGGCTTCTCCTGCTGCCTCTGTAGGAGCTTATGGAAACACTTCCGAGGCCTCAGCATGTGTCTGGTTCTACTGATGTTCCCAGGATACATGGCCTACAAAATCGCTCAGTTCTTCCACATGGATTTTTGGCTTCTTATCTTGGTGTCCAGCTGCATGCTCACTTCACTGCAGGTAAGAGAACTTGAGTAGGCGAAGAAGCCAGAGGTTTAACACTACAACAGCTGTGCCTATTTTTACCTACTAGAAGAGCCACCTTAGGGGTCAAATAGACCCCCTTTTTAGAATGTAAATCTGCTATTTACACATAGAGATCACTAGAGTGCGCTTCTTTTTTTTAGCCTGCCTCCAATTCATAGCTTTCATGTGACGTCACAGCATAGTGGAAACGCCCACCTGACGGGCAAAAGGCACTTTTTGCGGGCAAAACCCACTTTTTGCGGGTTAATAACTTTGATTTCCCGTGGGTTAGGAAAATAATTCCAACGTGTCCGGAAAGAGGAGAAGCCAGGGAATCGAAAAGTTTTTGAATGGAGTCGATCCTCCACTCCTATCACCGTGGACACAGCAAGGAGCGAATTCCCGGGTAGAAATATCCCCTCGACCCGCTGTCAGCGGGAGTTCCGTCCAGCAGCGGTAGAACTCCCGAACGCCCGGTTGATCGAGTTTCGTATTAAAAGTATATCTTCTCGGGGTGTCAGCGAGGTGGTTAAGGGCTCAAAATGACCGTATACTGATGGTGAATTTAGCAATAATAGTCTTGTATTTGTACCACCTCCATAACCGGTGTTATTCACGGAGAAAGCCGGTCAAGGACGCACCTTTTGCGGGTTAATAACTTTGATTCTCCGGGGGTTAGGAAAATAATTCCAACGTGTCTGGATAGAGGAGAAGACATGGAATCGAAAAGTTTTTGAATAGGGTCGATCCTCCACTCCTATCACCGTGGACACAGCAAGGAGCGAATTCCCGGGTAGAAATATCCCCTCGACCCGCTGTCAGCGGGAGTTCCGTCCAGCAGCGGTAGAACTCCCGAACGCCCGGTTGATCGAGTTTCGTATTAAAAGTATATCTTCTCGGGGTGTCAGCGAGGTGGTTAAGGGCTCAAAATGACCGTATACTGATGGTGAATTTAGCAATAATAGTCTTGTATTTGTACCACCTCCATAACCGGTGTTATTCACGGAGAAAGCCGGTCAAGGACGCACCTTTTGCGGGTTAATAACTTTGATTCTCCGGGGGTTAGGAAAATAATTCCAACGTGTCCGGATAGAGGAGAAGACATGGAATCCAAACGTTTTTGAATGGAGTCGATCCTCTACTCCTATCACCGTCGTGTATCTTGATAGTTCTTCATGGGTGAGGTGGTCTAAATAGTAGGCAGCCGGTAAATCGCCATGTTGAGCGATGTTGCTATGATACTTTTTGCCCGTCAGGTCGGTGGTTGCTAGGGAAGAAACCACGTGACTGAAAGCTATGAATACAGAAAAACTGCAAAACAGCTTTATATACTAGCTTATCCTGAAGTGATTTTGAAAATGTAAGGATACTGGGTGGTAGAACGCACATATCTAGGAGAAGTCATGAAAGGAGGGTCCTGAAATTTGATCGAGTGCAAAGATAGAATTTTCTTTTTACTCACAGTAAAAGAAAGGCTCTTCTAGTGTTAATTTTGAAAATAAATAAATAACTAAAAAGTATTACACCATCTGAATGACCGATATTTTAATACACCAGTAAATTGTTTCGTTTGGTCTCTCAGGTGACGGGAACTCTGCTGATATACTCACTCTTCATGGTGGAGCTTTTCCGGAGCGACCCGATAGATAGCCTGGACGAGGTGATCTACTGGGTGAACGCGGTTAGCCGGATGCTGGAGTTTGTGGTGGCCCTCTGTGTGGTGGCCTACGGCACGTGGGAGTCACTCTTCGGTGAATGGAGTTGGATGGGCGCCTCCGTCATTATCATCCACTCCTACTTCAACGTCTGGCTCAGGGCGCAGTCTGGCTGGAGGAGCTTCCTGCTCAGACAAGAGGCTGCAAAGAAAATCAACTCCCTTCCCAGAGCCACGGCCCAGCAGCTGCAGCTGCACGGCGACGTCTGTGCCATCTGCTTCCAGGTCCGTCGTCATGGCTCGCTGATCAATAATAATAATAATAATAATAACTTTATTTGTATAGCATCAAAGTGCTTTACAATAGGTAAGCAACCGTTTAAAACAATTTAAAACAACTATTTCAATTTAAAAACACACATAATTTCACAGCACAAATACAATAGGTAAACAACAATTTAAAAACAAGTATTTCAATTTAAAAACACACATAATTTCACAGCACAAATACACAGTCTATGACATATAGACAACAAGGGCTGGTGTACCGAATTGGTCAGTTTAAACATTTACATTTACATTTTTAGCATTTAGCAGACGCCTTATTCCAAAGCGACTTACAATCAATACATTTGACTAAGCAAGTGAATCATCAATCCATCAGTCGTAGCAGGAAGAGTAATCCAGCTCAAGCCCGGGGCCATTGATAGAAGGAAAAAAAAACTTCTTCTATCACCTTCTTCTAAACCTAGCCTTTTTGTTAAAACATTTTTGACACTGGAGAAACAGAGAAACAGTACAAGGGGGGCAAATAGACGTTTTTAGGAGACACAGTAGAGGGGAAAAGCGGGTGTCTTCAGGAGACGCAGTGCTGGGGGGCAGTAGAAGTCTCATAACATAACAACACATTTAAACAACAATCACATTAAAGCGTCTTTTTAGACATTAACACACATCTTCTTCTTCTTTTCCTTCAGGAAATGAGCTCTGCTGTGATTACGTACTGTGGACATTTCTTCCATGGCAACTGCCTGCGCAAGTGGCTCTACGTCCAGGAGACCTGCCCCATGTGCCACCAGTCAGTCAGACCCACCATGCCACCTCCGAGCCACCAGGGGGCAGGAGATGCTCAGGCCGGCCCGTCTCAGAGGGAGACAGAGACAGAGCCAGCGGCAGCAGCAAAGGGGAGAGACGAGACCTCTAATAGAGACCCCTCCACACAAGAGGCCACACAGCTAGAGGCCCCAGCTAACCCAGGCTTCACAGAGCAGCAGGAGGGGAAAGAGTGTGTCGGAGGAGAAGAAGAAGCCGACGATGTGGATGAAGAAGACAGACCAGATGGTCCACACAGGAAGCCCGTTCAAGGCCTCCGTTTCAGCTCCAGTGGCGACTTTGTTGGCTTTGCAAGCCCCGTGTCAAGCTGCTCATCAGGACATAGTCCCAGCCCCGCGGACCTGAAACTGGAGCCTTGGGATCATGCTTCTTATCCTACCAATAGAGACAGTAATGGCCTACAGGAGGGCGAGAGTTTTCCCAGAGAGGGGGCAGCAGCCTGCTGTGGAGAGGAGGTCAACCACAGAACCAAAGGTTTATTAGTGCAATCTACTACTCCCAAAGCCATGAGTGAAGGTGACGGGTGGGATACAGCTCACTCAGGGAGTGCCCGAGCTGGCAGACAACTCGGTTGTTTCGCCGTTTCCTCTCCGAACACCTCTGTGTCGTTCCAAAGAGCTGACTACGGAGAGAGGAACGGCCAAGTATTGACTAGAGTAGACCTTACTCCCAGCAACGGATCACAGACTGGGGGTACACGGAACTCAATTAAGGGAGAAAAGGATGACGCACGGGAATGGGAAAACAGCTCGTCTGAATCTCTGCCTGGGGAAACTCAAAAGACTTCGATCATGGCTGACGGTGTCATGCCGAACACTGAAGGACAAACGTGTGTCGTCAAAACAATGACGACTACATCATGGAACAATCTTGTTGATTCAATGGGCAGAAATAACGGGAATGTAGTTATTGAGGACGGCTCCTGTTGTGGATATTCAGCTGGCAGGGTAGACCAAACGGAGCCGACCAAACTGAGCCACGAACACTTGGGACAGTCACACAATGTAGACGACCCTCCCATGGAGGGTCAAGTAACCAATCATACAAACCCATCGCTGGACTTACCCAGAGAGGCCAAAACTACCCTGCTAAGACCCAGGACATGCACAGAGGCCACTTACTGTCACACAAGCACCGGGAAGGAGTGACCACATCAGAGTAGTCGTGCCTTTGTAGTGGTGAAGGTTCACTCAAACAAGTCCATTACACCTATACCTTTTTTCTGTGAAACAATGTTGTACTTTATCTGACACCGTAATAAATGTGCTCATATTTAGTTATTTAACATTTGGATTGGATTGGACTAGTGGCTTATGTAGCCCAAGCCAAGGTACTGTAAAAATGATATCCATAATATGCCCAATTGCATGTGTGAAAGTGAATTTAATTCATTGTTTGATTTATAGTTATTACAATATTTATAATGAGAGCTAACTCGTAGAAATACCTGATAAATGAATCTACTTATAATGAAAACAACATTATCTTTTTGATTATGCTTCAATATTTGGGAAACTAATTCCATGTGTACATCCAATAATTACATTTCTTTTCATTTCGTCCTTGTCATGTTTTAACGCAGAACTTCACATATAGAGAACGTTTCCTGTCGCCCCAGTTTTATAATATGGGGAAAAGGAGTAGTATTTGTGTTTGTATAGCAGTTGTATGAAGCACATCAGCGATCTTGGCCTCTCAAACTATCCTGGAAAGCGTGCGCAGTAGAACATTCTTACCTGCAGTCATGCTAAGCTACTACAATACACAAGTTGATAGTTGTTGTAATAAAACAATGTTGATTTACTCATGTACATTTACTCTACTGCTTAATTTAGGTAGAGTGGGTAGGGAAGGTAACTAGATATTACTTCATGTGAAGATTGTGAACTTCACCAACGACTTGAGTGGAGTCAGTGTTGCCAACTTGGCGACTTTGTCGATATATCTGGCGACTTTCCAGAGCCATCTAACATATCCCATCACAACAATGATTTTGTATAGTTCGGTATAATATTTGTAGATATGTTTTTGTTTAAATAATATTCACTCTGTCTTTCAGTTTCACACTCAAAAATCCCTCAAACGGTTTGCTCTGTCTCAGTCAGTGAATCGCACCCTCTCAGTCAGCTTAGCTAGCTATCATTAACCATAATGATAGTCAGTCAGCTCAGCTCATTAACCATAATGGCTCAGTAAAAACGTATAGCAAAAAAAAAAAAAAACGAGTTTGTAAATACGTAAATAGTTCATTTGTAAACCTGCTCCGCCTTTTTTTTACATTTCATTAAGCCTTTCAGAATGGCATATTATGCAAATTAGTTGATTACATCATCTAGCTACAGGGTTCCCACACCTTCTGAAACATCAAATTCAAGCACCTTTCAAGGACTTTCAAGACCCTCAAATTCAAGGACCCAACACAGCATAGTTTGAGACAGATCTAGATGAGAATTTATATAATAGGAACTATCCGCTCACAGACAACAATTTGAATGTAGAGGCTTGAACACTAGATGGTCTCTTGTATTGCCTTCTCTACCACAGCACAGCAAAACAATATATTGTGAAATATGTGTAAAGTTACTGTGTTAAGTTAAGCAATGTGACTTATCTACTATAATTACGTAAATTTAAAAAATAAATAAAAATTTGAGAGAGAGGGAGGGGAATTCAAGCACGTTCATTGACCCATGTCTATTTTCAAAAACTTTTAAGGCCTTGATATTTTTTTTTAAATTCACAAACTTTCAAGGATCCGTAGGAACCCTGAAGCTACATCTAGCTACTTTTAGGAGAGCCAACAGCTACTTCCATGGCAGAGGAGTTGGCAACACTTGGCCTGCTACACTATACCAGCTACACCTAACCCTAACGGTAGAAAAAATAAAAAAAATGCGTGAGACTTGAGAGCCCTCTTCTTCTTCTGCTCCACTAGCAGCAGCGTGTTTGTTGTTGTGACACAGCGCTGGAGGGGCGGGGCCACACACAGGCCCGCCCAGTCTGAATGCGTGTAGCTCTAGCCAGCTAAAGCTGCCAGCTACTGGTTGTTTCGGACGAAGAGGACATCTTGTCGCTAGCGTTGTGCCGAGAGGAAGAGCTGTTGTTACGGACCAGCTACAGATGAACAAACACATCGATGACTATAGAAACGCGCTCGATCGTTTTGACACATATTAAGAGGCGATAGGGACGTTAACGGAGGACTGTTTTGGGTCTGTTTTCTTTTGTCTGCGATCGCCGCAAACGCCTAGGAGTTAGCTCGCTAAAACAGCTCGATTTAGGGCCGAAGGCGAAGTTTACCATTTTTTTGCATTAGCTTGCTGTTCAATCTATCTTTTTTTTTTTTTAGCAAGCTAGCTACAATACTGCTTAGCTATACTACAGGCAGTTGTCTTTCGATTCCCTGGCGAACGGAGAAGAGTCTCATAACTAGTCGGAGCGAGAGGATGGCGCTGAAAAGGATCCATAAGGTTGGTTCACTAGCTAGTCTGGCTCCCTACCTACCTACCTACCTCATCACACTTGGCAAGTCAGGAACTGAACAAGAACGACAGATAAACAAGCCCCCCCCCCCCGCTATGATACTGTTACTCGTTCATTTAACATGGAAACTGGTTATGGTTATTTAGCCAACTGGCTCGAAAGCTAAGTATTTAGCCCCTATCTAGGGTAGTTAGCTACAGAAAACGTTAGCAAAAGCCAAAGGGCTCACGTTGCTAACCGGCAGCGCTGCTTGTTTGACAGTTCAGATGTTGTTCAGTCGCTGTATAGTAGAGGCCTGTGCAGAACACTTACTTCTCAATTTCTGTTTTATAGATGCGTGCGATCTCTGGCACTAGGGGGTCGTCTGGGTTTGGGTCACATAGGAGTGAACAAATGGACAGAAGAACTGCAGAGAAAGAACAGTTAGGGACTGGGACTAGATGCAGGTGAATGGATCTTCTCTTGTGGACTGATCTCATAAAAAAGCCTGCAGCTGGCTAGCGGCTAGCAGACTTCCACCAGGCCTTCTCCTCCAGGCAACACAACAGGCAGCAGGGAGATCTCTGTCCGAGGTTTAGGCTCGCCAGTTGAGCCATGGTTCTACCAGGAAGTTGTAGGCTATGCAGGTTAGCAAGTGGTAGTTGGCTGTCGCAGATAAGCTAACAGTGAGCTTGTTAGATAGCCAATGTTATGTTTGTAGGGCTCTATCATACCCATAAGCCAGTGTTGGTGTACCTGGCTGGAGACTTTACACAGCAGTGAAGTCAAGTGTAGCTAGCCAACAGCTACATATGTGAAATTTTAGTGCTTGACACATAGCTAGCATTAAAGGAATGAACTGAAGAGAGAGAAGGGTAAAGAGAAGTTACCCTAGTAAAAGTAGTGTGAAAGTCTTCATTGTTGAATAACAGACCGTGTGTGTGGAGCCCCACAGGGTTGGGTGTAGGCCCCCCACCCCTTAAAAATAGACAGAGACCTAAAAATAACAGCAGAAGTAACCACCTCGGTTTCATCTTGCTGTGAACCCTAGTCATGATAACGAGTTGGCCCCTACCCCTAAACCAATGCATAATAGGCTAGGTGCACGATCTCCACTACTTCCTGAAAGGCACCTGGCATGAACATATTCTGTCTCACTCTATTGGTTTAACTGATTAATCAGCTGTGCAGTAAACTGTTGGAACACACAGTGCACAGCTGATTAATCAATTAAACCAATAGAGTGAGACAGGAGGATATGTTCATGCCAGGTGCCTTTCAGGAAGTAGTGGAGATAGTGCACCTAGCCTATTAAACAGGAGGGGGGTGGCAGGCAGGCGGTAGGATCTTTAACAGAGAGGCTTCACCCGGACTTCCTGAGCACTTCTACGGTCTCATTATGCCTGTCTCGCTCTACCACGTTACAGTACACACCAGGGTTCCCGCCCTAGGTCTTAAAAAACCTTAAAATCTAAAATCCAGCAATCAAATCCACAAGGCCTAAAAAGGTAGCACTTTTCAGTTATTCGGTCTAAAAATGAGGTGCTAGGTCTTAAAAAATGAGATCCTGCAAAGAAATCAGTCCGACCACATCTATTTACGCGGAAATTAATCAAGCTGGAACCAAAACAATGCCAATTCGCTTCCTTTTTTGTCTGTATGGCAGTGAAATCCCTAATTTCGTCACCTCAAGGATGACCAAAAGTTATCATATGGTGTCGCGAATAGGTCCCAAATTATATTTAAAGAGGTCTAAAAAAGGTCTTAAATTTGACTTTGAAACTTGTAGGAACCCTGACACACCTCAATTGTGACAAATTGTCTGTTTATGTTGACACCTCAGATCCTTTGCATGTCAGGAGTCAGGACATTTTCTCTATTCGGTTGTTAAGTCGTGACGTGTTTCCGGGTCCAACGTTGGCTGAGGCGCTCTCTTCGAAATGCCTCAGTAATAATAATAATTCATTATATTATATATAGCTGCAAAGTTTGCAGGAAAAGCGCTATACAAATAAAGTTATTATTATTATTATTATTATTATTATAATTATATAGCGCTTTTCCGAGGCTCAAAGACGCTGACAATATGGTGAAAACAGGGAAAGTGCTGTCCCTTGTTGTATGAATAGATCAGAGTCTAAAAAACGGTCATTCTACCGCTGTAGTACACTGGTACTCTGGTGCGGGGAGTTTCTGGTTTGGAAATTGCTAAACCGTGACGCCAAACGTACTGGGGTAAAAGGGCTTGCTTTTTTTGTTTGTTTTTTACAGATTAGGAATTAACTCAATGTTCATCGCTTTGTGTTGTCACCTTTTAAGTGTGATTGTCATTGTACTCATCTCCCTCTCTCCCCTCCCCTCTCCCTCCCTCCCTCCCTCTCCTCTCCCTCCCTCCCTCCCTCCCTCCCTCCCTCTGTCCCCTCAGGAGCTGAATGACCTGGCCCGTGACCCCCCAGCACAGTGCTCAGCAGGCCCAGTGGGAGATGACAGTAGGTGTCATATGTGTGGTTAATTAGTGTTCACTGAAACACCTACGAGGTGGATTTAGCTAAACTACTGTAACTCTGCTTCCTCTGCTTTATCCACAGTGTTTCACTGGCAAGCCACCATCATGGGCCCTGTAAGTAACTAAGTATCACCACAGGCTTTATTGATAACACTTATTGGGGGGATGACTTGAGGACTGTGACATTGATTTGTTATAGGTGTCAAAGATGGATATTGTCATATAGAATGTACAGCTTTTCAAAAAATGTCGGTTGAGAGAGGACGCTGGCGTTGCTTGTTCGCCGCTTCTCCGCCATACAAAGACACTTAGATTTAGTCATCTAAAAATGTATTACACTCCTATACTTTCTTTTCTTTATTTTTTGGTTTCTTTTCATTATTACTACCCGATCTTTTCAGTTTGTAAAACGTCTGTGAGTGTCTAGAAAAGCGCTATATAAGTCTAATGTATTATTATTATTATTATTATTATTATTATTATTATTATTATTATTATTATTGCTGACTATGAGTCTATGTTTTACTCATAAGAGCATAGAGGGATTATGTTTGATTATACAACAGTTAGTTCCGACCAAGTAATTTGCTTGGACAAGAGGCAGTATAACAGCACTGGGACTTTTAACTATAGGTATCACTCCGAAATGACCGTTAATACAAAGTAGCTAGCTTGCAGATGTTTGTGTTCAGGTTACTAGGCAACAGTCCAGTTGCGGAACTATGTTTTGTTGACGGAGCCAAAATAAATTATTAAATAAACAAACAAATCATAATCTGTTGTCACTTATTACTGAATGTACCTACGACCAAATCACAGCCGTGCTGATATTCAGTATAACACACTCCCTCTCGTGTGATATTGCTTAATTATAGTTATGGCTGATCTTTGACTGATGTTTACTCTCTCTAACCTCCAGAATGACAGTCCATATCAGGGGGGAGTTTTCTTCTTGACAATTCATTTCCCAACAGACTACCCTTTCAAACCACCTAAGGTAAGACATTTAAGCTTTTGTTCTCTAAATATCTTTTCCACTGCTTAGTGAAATGTTTTAATAAAAATTCAATCATGATGTGAATTCAGGGTATATTTTTCTATTGGTTTTTGGTTTGGAAAATACAATTGCATGATTTCATAATTTGGGTGAACTATTCCTTGATCAGTAGCAAAACATTTACTTGTGTGGGCATTTTTATTTTATTGTCAAGACCTGATCACGATAAAGCAGATATTGTATTATTTTTAAATGTATTGACATTTGTTGTATTGATCTTCACTTTTGTTTTGCTTATCCACACTGTATGTTGTGTCTCTCTTTTAGGTTGCATTTACCACAAGAATTTACCACCCAAATATTAACAGTAATGGCAGTATCTGTCTGGATATTCTCAGATCTCAGTGGTCACCTGCATTAACTATTTCTAAAGGTAGGGGGTGCATTGACAGTCAAAATAGATCTGTAATCATATACCTGTGGCACTTTATGGTACTGATGGATATATTTTACATTGTTAATAATTTGTCATTGTCCAATCATCATTTTTGCTGCAGCACATGCAAGTGTAAATGTGTCAGAAATTGTCAGAAATTGTCATATTGTGTGTGTGTGTGTGTGTGTGAGACCTTTCAAGTAGTTGGAAGGGCAGCTGTTTTCTCCCTTTTTTATGAGATCAGTCCACAAGAGAAGATCCATTCACCTGCATCTAGTCCCAGTCCCTAACTGTTCTTTCTCTGCAGTTCTTCTGTCCATTTGTTCACTCCTATGTGACCCAAACCCAGACGACCCCCTAGTGCCAGAGATCGCACGCATCTATAAAACAGAAATTGAGAAGTAAGTGTTCTGCACAGTTGTTGACACCCCCTTCAGTCTCCTGTTAGGAAAATCGACCAATATTTAAAACCTGTTGTTTTATTTATCGCACACTTTCATTGTTTATATTGTCACAGAAGGTGAAATTACAGATTTTTGTAACACAATTGTCTGTTCTATGCGGACGGCATATAGAATTTGATCACGATAATTTCTCTCAGCGTCATGCCGTTTTCATCCCTTTCTTCTTTTGAGTCTGTTCAGCAGTGCTTTGTCCACTGGTCAGACTGACAACTCCAACCATAGGTCTGTGTGTGCAAATAAAGCAGTCAGTTGCCTGAATACTATGTGTAACCCACGTTTGCTCTGTTAGGTACAATAGACTAGCTCTGGAATGGACAACAAAGTATGCCATGCTTTAGGGTAAGGCTAAAGGCTAAAGGCTAGCTGTGCATTTTGGACAGACAGCAGTATGAGTTTGGTCTATGTTTGTAGCATGTAGTCCTCACCCCACTGTCTGTCTGTCATGCTGGACTAACCAGAGGCCTTCTTGCCCCCTGCCCCTCTGCTTTCTACTGCAGTCCATGTAAGGCTGTAGTCACCATTGTGTTTTGCTCTAGAAGGTTCTACGGTTTGATGGGATTGTGTTTTACCATACCAATTTCAGATTTTTAAATGTGTATTTAACTTGCATTTGTTGTCCCGGCAGTCACTTGTTGTAAACAACTTAAGTAGCCCTTTTTGGCCTCAAAGAAAGTGAAGGAGAGGTGGTGGTGTAGTGAGTAGGATGTTGTATGTCATTTAAATGTTCATCTATGATGTTGATCCGATTAGATACTGCTATCATTAAGTGTGTTTGAACACTAATTGCTTTTGTTACACACTGAAATTGTGAACAAATTATTTGTGAAAATGTTTTTTTTGTGAAAGAATGTTTTTTTTGGATAACACTAGTTTGCCCTATGTTTCTTGATTGGTGTGTCGATGGGGATGTTTCTGTTTTCCTTTTTTAGTATGATTATTATACGAAATATTTAATCTAGTTGTGGGGGTTTGACGACGTTCTCTCTGTCTTGCAGATACAACAGAATAGCAAAAGAATGGACACAGAAATACGCCATGTGATGACATCACATGGAAACCTGAAGGAGAACGTTGTAGCTGGATTCAACTTAAATTGTTGGTTTAATTTTTTGTTTTGTTCTTTAATTAGACCATTTTGCCCCCATTTTCACCCATGTGCCCATAAGAAGATAGTGTTTCTAGCTTGGAGAAGTGCCAGTTTCATTTTAGATAAAAAAAAAAAAAAAAACATTTTCATCTGGAGTCTTCCATGGTTCTGAACTCTCGATGTGAGCATGCACAAAGTATACGGCTGGCCTTGCCTGCGCTGCCACTCGGTCACAAGACTTAAATGACCCAAATTGACGGTGTTACTCGTTGTTTTGAACACATGCTGAAGACACTGACTCAACTTGGACATGTCTCATCTGGACCGAGCCGTTGGTGTGATGTCAGTGTATGCTTTTCTTCTAGTGTTAGAGACCCATGGCCTGAGAAAACATATTTTACGTCATTACCAACTGTGAAACAAGACAAACCCTGCAGTATGTGTCAGCATCCACAGTTAGGAAAATATAAGAATTTTAATGTTGTATTTTATGCATGTTATTAAAGGTATATATCCGATATGTTCTGCAAAATGAGGTGGATTGCAGGGGCGGGCAGTTGGAAACTTGGTCCCTTTTGAGGCTTTCTATCATTTATTTTTCATTGTTTTAGAAGTTGAGAGCTATTTAGTTAATTCATCCTATTAAACACTGTCTTCTTGTAGCCCTGAAATGATGCAAAGCTAACGGTTGATGATCAACTATAGCTCTGTTTCTTTTAAGTTTTCCCCTCAATAAAGTTGCTTAAAGCATACCTATGTGCTGTGTTTTATTGTTGATTGTGTACAAGATCTTTGCATAATTTTCTTAGATATGAAATGAAATACTATGTTATAGTGATAGTGTAGTAGTGGAACACTTGAAACAGTTGGTTGAAAAATATATAAATATGAAACAGGTTTCTGTGCAGCTCAGCTCATCTGATTTTACGACACCCATTGTAAAAGTGTCCGTTTTATTGCAACTGTCAACTGTTATGTCAGCGTGACATTAGATACTAAAACATTCTTCATGGAGAATGATCTCCATATCACGTATTAAAAGCACTGCCAATGCCATAACCAACCACTCCAAGCCCAGATGTGTTTTATTAGTGCCACGTGCGACGAGCTGATCTGGGTCACATGATCGCAGGTCAGCTGACCCCAGGTCATATATGATCCATTCCCGGGTCATATGACTTGAGTCGAGAAGCTGTACACACACACACACACACACACACACACACACACACACACACACACACACACACAATGACAACGCTTAGCAACAGAGGAAACCTTCTTGTTTACTTTAAGTATGCAGTGTGTTTTCATGTCTTATTTGGATACGTTATATCCGGAGAAGAGCCGCTCGTGTACAATTTAAACGGGAAATGGACGTTGCAGAACTCAAACGGGTCACTGTCGCTGCCTGCAGAAGTCCCCGGGTGTGTTCACTCAGCTCTGCAGAAACAGGACTTTGTCCAGGTACGATTGACATCATTTTGTACTCTGAAGTCTGAAATCACACCAGACGAGAAGTTTTCCATTCAGTCCGCATTGAGCCAAATGTGTACTAGCTACTGATAAATTATTAAGAAATAATGAATTCCATGGATACGCGAGTGGACCAGTTAAGAGCATTTAAAGCACAGTAAAGTGCAGTTGATTTTCAGGATTGGGTTGTTTTTCTGCCGCTAAAGTGTGCAGCTCAATGTCTCTTTCTCCGAGATGAAGAGCTTTCCTATGTTTTAATACCCCCCCCCCCCCCCCCCTCTCTCTCCTCAGGATCTGTACTACAGGTTCAATGACGTGGCGTACAGGTGGATTGCTCTTGATAACTGGACATACATGACTACAATATCAGTGTCACCTGCGCTAAGGTCATTTTATAATGCTCTTTTTGTTTTTTGTCAATAGTTTGGTATTTTACACAAATTACACATCATCACCTTCCACATGCAGTTCCAGAATATGGATACATTCTCATACTTTTACTTTTATCTTTCTGTCTACACAGGGCTAAAAAGAGAGTGCAACTGGTGTTTGAAGGAGTGGACACTATAGCTTCCATCTACATTAATGGAATCATTGTGGGCAAGACGGATAACATGTTTCGCAGATATGTATGTTTAGAAGACATGAAAATCATATAATATTTTTTTTTTATATAATAATTATTAAATTAGTTATTTTTCTATGTTCAGATGTTTCAATTCTTGAATGTCTTTTTTACTGTACATGGGCCGGGCGGGATATATTCTTTTCTTTAACAAATCTTCTGGAATGCTGTAATTTTTCCTGTGTAAAAGGCTGTCATTCCGTGTCTCTCTGGTCTTCAGGATTTTGAAGTAGGTGGCTTGTTAACAGACGGTGAGAACCTACTGGAGGTGAACTTCCTGTCCCCCGTGGTCTACGCCTTTGACCAGAGCCAGGCCTCCGCCTACAGGGTGCCCCCAGATTGTCCTCCAGATGTGCAGAAGGGTGAATGTCACGTCAACTTCATCAGAAAGGCGAGTTAAGTGGTTCTTCTTCTTCGGCGTATGGGTTGTTGTTTTCCTCTCCACTCCACCAGGCTCGGGGCCGAGGGGCTACCCTTTTACCACCCCGAGACCTGGTTGAGGGGCTCACTCGGGCTATATTTCTGGACACCCCTCCAGAAGAGTTAAGTGGTATGAATTGGTTTCAAGTTTAGACAATTGCATTGTTTTGGATATTCATTTGTTTTATTTGTTTTGATATGAATGTTTGTTACTGCAGCACAACAACACAAACATTCATATGAAAACAAATGGATATCAAAACAATGCAATTGTCTAAACTTGAAACCAATTAACCTCCATTTACAGACTTACAACTAGCAAATTCACATACTTGAATCACTTGCTGTAGAAGGTCTGTCTCTCCTATGAATTTATTAGTTAACAGTAATAAGCGACAACAGATTATGATTTGTTTGTTTATTTAATCATAAAAATAAACAAAAAATAGTTACGCAACTGAACTTCAAATGGACTGTTGCCTAGTAACCTGAACACAAACATGTAGCCTAATTAACGGTCATTTAGTAGAACATCTGTGCGGCGGAGTGATACATATAGTTAAAAGTCCCAGTGCTGTTATACTGTATATCAGCACTCATGGAATGCCTCTTGTCCAATCAAATCCAATCAAATGACTTGGTCGGAACTAACTGCCTTTTCTCCAGGCCCAGAACTCCTTCAGTTGGGACTGGGGTCCGTCCTTCCCGTCCATGGGGTTGTGGAAGGGGGTGCGTCTCGAAGCCTTTGATGTGCTGCGGCTGATCCATCTTTCTACTGTCCCAGTCTACAGTATGTCCCCCTATGACAGGGTTCCCGCACTGGTCTTAAAAAACCAAAAAATGTCTCAAATCCAGCAATACAACCCACAAGGCCTAAAAAGGTCTCAAATTTCAGCTGTTTGATCTAAAAATGAGATGCTAGGTCTTAAAAATGAGACCCCTGCAAGGAAATCAGTCCGACCACATCTATTTACGTGGAAAAGCTGGAACCCAAAAAAATGCCAATTCGCTTCCTTTTATGTCTGTATGGCAGTGAAATCCCTAATTTCATCACCTCGAGGATGACAAAAAGCTATCATATGATGTTGCAAATAGGTTAAAAAATCTATTCAAAGAGGTCTAAAAAAGGTCTAAAAAGGTCTTAAATTCGACTTGTTGAAACTTGTAGGAACCCTGCTAGTATTGCACACTATTATTATAATATTCTTATTAACATTATTATTAACATGTTATAACATAACATTATTATTATTACTATCATTTCATAACCTCTTTGAGCTCTCTCACACTTCTGGTGCATTCTGTATCAAATTGTTCAGGTTGAATTAGTGTCACCATTTTTTTTTTTTTTTTTTTATCGTATTCTATTAATTTGTGAATGAGCTTTCCTAGTCCTGCTGACCTGGCTGTGGTCCTCGTGTTTGCTAGACTCCTCCCTCTCTCAGTGGACGGTGAAGGCTGAACTGCTTGTTGATGCTGTTGAGGCAACAAAAGCGCAAGTCACCCTTTCTCTACTGGGTTTGGACACAGAACAGCCGTTCCAAGTGTTGTTTCTCCCTGGGCAGAGCAAGTACACCTTCGACCTTCATGTTAATAACACGGTGAGCAAAGGATGCTGGGAAGGTGAATGTGTGAATGCAGAAATTACCTCTAAATTACCATAATAATTTGTCCAGCCCAGATACATCTATTTTACTGGCTCTGTTCTTCACTGTGTGTGTGTGTGTGTGTGTGTGTGTGTGTGTGTGTGT
The DNA here is from genome assembly GCF_963989245.1 of Nansenia antarctica. Lineage (NCBI taxonomy): Eukaryota > Metazoa > Chordata > Actinopteri > Argentiniformes > Microstomatidae > Nansenia > Nansenia antarctica. Next base: position 24,531,921 of record NC_137674.1, on the reverse strand, counting down.
GTGTGTGTGTGTGTGTGTGTGTGTGTCTGTGTCTGTGTCTGTGTCTGTGTGTGTCTGTGTCTGTGTCTCTTCTAGAGTAGTGTGGATCTGTGGTGGCCGAATGGATATGGTGGACAGCCTGCATATGACCTATGGTTGAGAGCCATAGTTGGAGGAGCATTTGTCTTCAGCACACACACCCAGGTCAGAGCTCACCTAACCATCCTTCCTGTCCTTCCCCTCTCATTCCTTTCTTCTTCTTTTTTTAAATGAATTAATCTGTAATGTAGTAATGTGGCTCTATAATTTGTTACTTGAAAGTCTGTTCCCTATTTACATTTTTTAATTTTTTAATTTTTGGCATTTAGCAGACCAAAGCGACTTACACTCAATACATTTGACTAAGCAAGTGAATCATCAATCCACCAGTCGTAGCAGGAAGTGTAATCCAGCTCAGGCCCGGGGCCATTGGCATTCTCTGTGATAGAAGTATCACCATCTTCTAAACCTAGCCTTTTTTTGTTGTTTTTTTATCCTCAGGTGTATTTCCGCACAGTAGAGCTAGTACAAGAGCCTATCGTAGGTTCCACTGGTCTGAGCTTTTACTTCCGGGTCAACGGGCGACCTGTCTTTCTGAAAGGCTCCAACTGGATCCCAGCTCACTCCTTCCAGGACCTGGTCACCCCGACTGTGTGAGAGGATGGCTCTTTGGGCTCATTTTACATTACATTTTTGGCATTTAGCAGACGCCTTATTCCAAAGCGACTTACAATCAATACATTTGACTAAGCATGTGAATCATCAGTCCACCAGTCGTAGCAGGAAGAGTAATCCAGCTCAGGCCCGGGGCCATTGGAAAAACCTTCTCCTATCACCTTCTTCTAAACTTTTTTTTTTTTTTTTTTACACTGGAGGAACAGAGAAACAGTCCAAGGGGGGCAATAGAAGTTTTTAGGTACACAGTAGAGGGGAAAGCGGGTGTCCCACTTTAGTTGAAAGTTGTCGTAACATCTTACAATTTTAATTTAGTTGAAAAATGTAGTATATTCAGGTTCAGATTCAGTTTAATTGTCATTTATTTATTTATTGGAAGGATCCCCGTTAGCTATACCCATAGGCATGAGCTACTTTTAGTGGGGTCCACATTTAAAACATACATTACAAATAACATTTAACATATAAAACATACTTAAATTACAAATATCAAACATTAAAATATATCATACGTTATATACACTTTTACATTTGGCATAATATAAAACACTTAAATCTCTAGTTACATAAAAATAGAACAAACTACAACCATGTTAGAGAGGACTACACATTTCCATCTACGGTACTACACATCACCCTCTAGTGTCACAAGTTTGCTGTGCCCAGGTGTTTCCTTATCTGCTTTTTGAACATACGTTTACTTGTTTATAGTTTGTGTTGGTAGTAGGTTCCATGACGTCATGGCTCTGTATTTGTACAAGTACAAAGACAACAAAATGCAATCTGTGCAAAACAGAAATCTGGGCATAGATCGATCTGTGCATAGTGCAAAAGCCATAAAAGTATTTGACAGATATGTACAGTGTGATATATACAGACAGGAGAGAAGATATGTACAGTAAAGATATATGCAGTATGATATGTACAGAACGAGGGCAATGGATATCAATACAATATGTACAGTTAGGGTAAATGTACAGTGTGCCAAACAGCCAGGTTGAAGTCCTGAGTGATATGGGGGGTGAGAGGTGTCTTCAATGATGCCTCGTGCCCTCCACAGACACCGTTTTTTCCAAATCATTGGATTTCTAATAATAATAATAATAATAATAATAATAATAATATCTTGGATTTGTATAGCGCCTTTCTCAGACCCAAGGACGCTTAACAGATTTCATAGACAGACATTCAGACAGACAGAACAGAAAAACAAAGCAAAGAAAACAAAGACAGCGAGAGTGACAAACTAGACTAGTGGCCAAAGGCCTTAGAGAACAGGTGGGTTTTGAGGGCTGATTTAAAGGTATCCAGGGTGAGGGCGTTGCGGATCGCTGTGGGGAGAGAGTTCCAGTGGGTGGGAGCTGCCACACTGAAAGCTCTGCCCCCGAAGGTCCGTAGGTTGGTGCGGGGGGTGCAGAGCAGACCCATGTCTGAGGACCGCAGGTTCCGAGAAGGGGTGTGTTGACAGAGAAGGTCAGTGAGGTACTGGGGGGCGCAGGCGTGGAGGGATTTGTAGGTGAGGAGGAGGATTTTGTAGGTGATGCGGGACTTGACAAGAAGCCATTATGATTACTATATTACTAGGGATGTCCCGATCCGATACTGATATCGGATATCGCCGCGATATTGGACCTGAATGCTGGATCGCGGATCGCACCAGAAAAAAAAGGCTCCAATCCGCGCTCTCGATCTGGTGTGTCACTCAAGTGACAACAACAGTAGTAGCCAGTGGTCACGTGCATGACCAGGGCTCGATAGTGCGACTGTTTTGGTCGCATTTGCGAGTGAATATATTTCTGTGCGACTTGGAAATACATTCAATCGCACCAGTGCGACTAAGAGACTGCTGAACTACTGTCATGCGCAGTCAAACTTATGTGTATAAGCGATGAGGGAATGAAAACAGTGAACAGAAACGCGTGTCGCAGAAATGCTTCACGCGAGTCCTATATGCGCTTAAAATGCGCATAATGGATACAGCTCTCATAGTTCGTAGCGCTGTGTGCTTCCGGTTTCATTACAAAGAGGTTAACCCTATATGTGCCTGACGTCTAACAACATTCAAATGACTCTAACTTCATATTTTTTCGGATTTCAATGTATGACACATCATTTGAAAGCTTATGATCCGTAGTTCCAATCCACAACACGTCGCATTTGTTGCTTTAATAAAGGCTGGCAGTCTTTAATTTAACTGTTGTTGGTGTGGACTATATACTGGGGAGGTATTTGTTATTATTCAGGGGTCAAAAAAATTATACAAATATCGGATCGGTATCGGTATCGCAGATACCCGAAGCCCAGGTATCGGTATCGGTATCGGTAGTGAAAAAGTCGGATCGGGACATCCCTATATATTACTATTCTAACATTGTGCCACATATAAATGCCACATTGTAAATTGATAGATTTCCAGGAAGTTGTCTCATAACCTGTACATTATGCTTTACTGCCGTCTGTCCTGTGTAATTCAAGCCTATGGAATTTGCTGAAGTCTGCTGTGGATGCCAATATGAATGCTCTCCGAGTATGGGGGGGCGGAGTCTATGAGGACGACGAATTCTATCGGATGTGTGATGAAATGGGGATCATGGTAACTTTCGTCTTTGCCAAACTTAAAAACGTATATTTGTCTGGCCTCTGTTGGGATGTTGGCTAAATATAATGGACAAATCTGAATCGTATATTACATTATGTAATTCATTGGATTCATATGAATGAATTTATGATCTTTATTTTCATTGTAACAGGTACAACGAAATTCAAATGCAAACCCTAGGTGCTAACAAACAAACACAGTCCAAAGATAATAAAAAAAACAAGAATGAGACATAAATAGGGGGGGGATATAAATAAAAATAGGGGGACAAGTGATCGGTAGACATCTGAGAATGTATCTATTATGTGAACTTATATACTTATATACACTATATGGCCTATTCACAGGGGGGTATATCGACAGGGGGGGAGTTAGCATGTAACTGTGATATACGGAACTGTGAAATATGGAAAAGTACTTGAAAAAACGACTTGAATGGCTTTCCTTAGGTTTGGCAGGACTTCATGTTTGCCTGTGCGTTATACCGTACGGAGCAGGGCTTTATCCAGACAGTGAGGGAGGAGGTAACCCAACAGGTGAGCTACATGCAGTAATTGGCGTGCCTTCCTCTCAATGTTTGGTACTGTAGTATTTTTACCTTCTGAAAGGTAAAGGCTAGGACTGGTGATATCAAGCGAAAGGTTCTTTATATACAATCTGCAGTGATACACTTCTTTTTTAAAAATAAAATAAAATCAGATTTTATCCCTTTTTCACCCAATTTGGTATCCAATTGCACCCAACCTAGTATCCAATTATCCCCTGCCTATTGCGTAGGATCCGCCGCACGACCCCGTGGCCGGCAGCCTCAGAGGAGATAGCCAGGCAGACTAGCTGTCTGGCTCCTCGAGCCCAACACCGTTATTCCGGCACCCCGGGGGCGGTGTTGCGCGACGGATCCTTGTCCGGAAATAGTCCTATACCCCCCTTGGGAGCGGCCGCTCAATATGCTGCTCCCTGTGGGCCCGAGCCATATCCGGATCTGGCGAGACCGGGATTCGATCCCAGTCCCCTGTGGGCAGCTTGCACTAGAGGCTAATGCTTAGACCGCTGCGCCACCGCGGGGCACCCAGTGATACACTTCTGATCACTTTCTATAAAACGAGCTATTGGATAAACCACTTTCTATTCAATGTGCAATTCACGTTTCTCAAAAACAAACTGTCAACTTATATGACGTCTTGCATACAAGGCATTCTAGAACCTTAACTTGTAGAACCTTAGCGATAAATAAGAACACCTAACTGTCAATCAACTATGCAACACCTCAATCAATCTCTTTTAACTGTCAATCAATCATGCAACATATTATTCAATCATGTAACCTATAAAGTTACAACAGGTACGATATATAACCAGAGCTCTTTCCTGTTTTGTCAACAAGGTGAGACGTTTGAAGTCTCACCCCTCCATCATCGTGTGGAGTGGGAACAACGAGAACGAGGCGGCTTTGGCAACAGATTGGTTCGGCATTCCTACATCTCAGCGACCTAAGTACCACAAAGACTATGTGACTCTGTACGTGGACAACATTAGGGCAATCGTTCAGGAGGTGAGTGACCAAATAGCTGATCCTTTTTATGTGAGAGTCATGTAATAAAGCACTAGGTAGTATAATAATAACACATCGTGAGCTTAGAATGATAAGGTTCTATCTCCGTTTAGGGTAGTTCAGAGATATTGAGCATCAACGTTTTTACATTCCATTATGTTCTGTGAGATGGAACCTTTGTATTTTATTAATTTCTAACTAAAACATTTTAACATTTTAAAAATAACACCACACAGGCATTAATAAACACCTAATGGATCAGATTATGTAAAAAACAAAATTTTGACAAAAATGGAGATAGAACCTTATAATTCTAATGTCACGACATGGAAAAATAGTCTTTGTTTGTTATGATGATAACGGCCCTCCTCTCCTCTTCAGGAAGACAGGAGTCGCCCGTTCCTCGTCTCTAGTCCCACAAATGGGGCTGAGTCGGAGCAGGAGGGATGGGTAGCCAGTGACCCCTATGACCCTCACTTTGGGGACACCCACTTCTACAGTTACACCCAAGACTGCTGGGACTGGAGGAACTTTCCCCGTACCCGCTTCGCCTCAGAATACGGCTTCCAGTCCTGGCCCTCCTTCTCCACCCTACAGAAGGTATGTTGGTGGCTGTAGGCGGCTGTGGCGGCAGGAGGTAGAGCCGGCGTCAAATGATCGCAAGGTCGGCAGATTGGCGGTTCGAGTCCCGGCTGGCCACATGTCTACAAAGTGTCCTTGGGCAAGACACTGAACCCCAAATTGCTCCCAGTGAGCGGGGCCGGCTGGTAGCTTGCAGCCATTGGTGTGTGAATGTGTGTGTGAATGGGTGAATGAGAGGCCGTTGTAAAGCACTTTGGATAAAGGCGCTACATAAGTGCAATCCGTTTACCATTTATTGAAGCATATCAGACTACAGGGCTCTGTTAGTTTGACTTACCCAGGGCGAGTCCTCGTGTCTTCTTCTCTCTTGTCTGTATGGACATGGATGTAGGGCTGAGACTGCGTGACGTTAGAATTATAAGGTTCTATCTCCATTTTTGTCAAAATTGAGTTTTTTACATAATATGATCCATTAGGTGTTTATTAATGCCTGTGTGGTGTTTACATTTTTAAAATGTTTACATTTTTTAGTTAGTAATTCATAAAATACAAAGGTTCCATCTCACAAAACATAATGGAATGTAAAAACGTTGACGCTCAATATCTCTGAACTACCCTAAACGGAGATAGAACCTTATCATTCTAAGCTCACGACTGGTCGTTTCTCCGTGCTCACAGGTCTCGGTGGCAGAAGACTGGAGCTACTGGAGCAACTTCTCCTCCCACCGTCAACACCACGAGAATGGTAACAAGCAAATGCTACAGCAGGCTGGTCTACACTTCCACTTGCCGGACTCCTCTGATCCATTGAAACGCTACAAAGACACTCTGTACCTTACACAGGTAAACTGCACACGCAGCCTCTTTAACACTAGAACAGCCATGGTGGGGGTCAAAGTGACCCTGTGAGTATTTTTTTTTTATACCTTTGCACTCCTTTCATGACTTCTCCTAGATATGTGCGTTCTACCACCCAGTATCCGTACATTTTCAAAATCACATCAGGAAAAGCTAGTATAAAGCTATTGCAGTTTGTCTGTGTAGGAGGCAGGCTAATTTACAAGAAGCGCCCCCTAGTGATCATTGTGTGTAAGTAGCAGATTTAAATTCTAAAGAGGGGGTCTATTAGAACAAGATGTACAGTCTGTTCAGTACTGTTTATTTTGAAATAAATTCTTACCTGTAGCGTTTGACAGCAGATGATGGTAGACATATTTAATGTAAAGTTATCAATCTAACGCTAGGCTAATTTGTGCATGATAGTCGTGCATTTTGACCTATTTCCATGTCGCATTTCCCCTATGGAGCTATTTTAGTGCCATCAGAAATTGAATTGTCAGATTGAATTGAATATGAGCACACATTGAATTGTATATGACAGATCTGAATTGTATTCAATTCAGTTTTCATTATTTTAATTCCGTTTTCAAATTCAGTTTCTCAAAATACAATTCAGTTGTTCTCAAAATACAATTCAGTTCTCAAAATACAATTCAGTTTTTCTCAAAATACAATTCAGTTTTAGAGGCACTCATCCGGGGACTCTGGGCTAGGTAGAATAATAGAGCACCGATTCTAAGAGCAATTGCGCGTCATCTCCCTGTCATCAGAATGATTACGCCCCTTTTTGGGTGATAGAAGTGTAGTTTGACTGGCGGTCAATGGGAATTTCTGGTCTTTGCTACTTTAATCCGATAAAATAAGAAAACAGTATTGCTTTTTAGATATTAGATGCCCGAATCCGATGGCCAGTTAGGCAAACTATTATATAGTGTGGTTTCCGATCAATGATCGACGTCGTTATATGGAGAAAAGTAATGAAATAGGCAATGTGTGTCCTTTCAGTCTGTCTCCAGAGCAGTTACACGTCATCTCCCTGTCATCAGAACGATCACGTCCCCTGTTGGGTGCTAGACGTGTAGACGTTTGACTGGTAGTCAATGGAATTTTGTGGTCTTTGCTACTTTAATCCGATAAAATAAGAAAACTGTATCGCTTTTTAGATATTAGGATCTCAAATCCGATGGCCAGTCAGGCAAACAATTATATAGTGTCGTTGCCGATCAATGATCGACGTTGTTATATGGAGAACATTTATGAAATAGGCAGTGAATGTGTGTCCTTTCAGTCTGCCTCCATCCATGTGGATGTACCACCCAATTATAAGGTTCTATCTCCGTTTAGGGTAGTTCAGAGATATTGAGCGTCAAAGTTTTTACATTCCATTATGTTTTGTGAGATGGAACCTTTGTATTTTATGAATTACTAACTCAAAAATGTCAACATTTAAAAAAATAACACCACAGGCATTAATAAACACCTAATGGATCAGATTATGTAAAGAACTCTTGACAAAAATGGAGATCGAACCTTATAATTCTAACATCACGAGGGGTAGAAAAGGGAAACGGGATTGGGCCCGAAAACAAAAACCTTGGGTTCTCTGTGTCATGTTGTAACAGGTTATGCAGGCCCAGTGTGTTAAGACTCAGACTGAGTTCTATCGCCGCAGTCAGAGTGAGATTCTGGAGGGTAAAGGTCATACCATGGGTGCTCTCTACTGGCAGCTGAACGACATCTGGCAGGGCCCCTCCTGGTCATCTATTGGTATGTATCACGTTGACACAAGTATATATATTCATGTTTTGTCTCTCTTGTTGGAAAAAATGGGACAAAATGCATTTGGAATAATACCTCTTTTTTTGTTTCCAGAGTTTGGTGGGAAATGGAAGATGCTACATTATTTCGCTCAAGACTTCTTCGCCCCTGTGCTGCCTGTGGGCTTCGAGGACGAGGGTTCTCTGCTCATCTACGCCGTGTCTGACCTGAGCCACGATCTCAACCTCAGGGCTGTGGTATGTCGTCTCTCGTCATTACATTTACATTTTTGCCATTTAGCAGACGCCTTATTCCAAAGCGACTTACAATCAATACATTTGACTAAGCAAGTGAATCATCAATCCACCAGTCGTAGCAGGAAGAGGAAGGAGACTGCCAATATATTTTATACATATAGACACTGGAGAACAGAGAGACAGTACAAGGGGGGCAGTAGAAGTAATAGGGGACACAGTAAAGGGGAAAAGCGGGTGTCTCAGGAGACGCAGTGCTGGGGGGCAGTAGATGTCTCAGGAGGAGCAGTTAAGGTGTAACCTCATTATGTTCAACTCATCCAATAGCTGTATGTCATTAACATGATAACCTGCACATTCAAGACACAACGTTGACTGTTTGTTTGATCTTATTCTCAGATGTCAGTGTATGAGTGGAGTAGGCTGGAGCCTGTGTGTACTCTGGTGTCTGGGCTGACTCTGGTGAGAGGGGGGAGTGCTGAGGTCGTCCACACACAGCTCATCTCCGCCCTGTTGGCTGGATGTGGCAGTTGCACCCGTCTCACCTGCGTTCTCACCTTTCATCTTGAAGACAAGAGTGGCCAGCAGGGTCCCAGGAACCACTTCTTCCTGAGCTCACCCAAGGAGGCTCAAGGAATGCAGAGACCCAACATCACAGTAAGAGATCAGGGTATCCCGTGCTGGTCTTAAAAAGCCCTAAAGTCTAAAAATCCAGCAATCAAATTCATAAGGATTAAAAAAGGTCTCAAATGTCAGTTGTTCAGTCTAAAAATTAGGTGCTAGGTCTTAAAAACGAGATCCTGCAAGGAAATCAGTCCGACCACATCTATTTACATGGTAATGAATCAAGCTGGAACCCCAAAAATGCCAATTTGCTTCCTTGTTTGTCTGTATGGCAGTGAAATCCCTAATTTCATCACCTCGAGGATGACAAAAAGCTATCATATGGTGCTGCAAATAGGTCAAAAATTCTATTCAAAGAGGTCTAAAAAAGGTCTTAAATTTGACTTGTTGAAACTTGTAGGAACCCTGGAGATGCACCACCAGGAGAGACTCTGCTAAGGTTTTGATTGTATAGATGATGCTCTTCTGTTTCATCTCCCTGTCTCTCTTTAGGATTAATGTGAACCTAAAAAACCTTAAACCTTCTCTCTTCCTCTCTTAGGCCAAGGTCCAGCAGGACGAGATGGGGTTTGTTGTCACCCTCCAGTCCTCTATAATCGCACCTTTCGTCTGGCTTGACATGGGGAACGTCCCAGGACGCTTTGACTCAAACGGCTTCCTCATGGTCACTAGGAACAGAACAGTTCGTTTCTACCCTGGACGTCCAACCAGCGTCCAGGAGTTATCCCGTTCCCTTATCGTCACCTCCTTGAGAGATGTGCACTGAGCCCGCATCCAGAAGCATCTAGAAGAATCATGTTAATATGCACTACCCACCCTGATGGAGGTGTGCCGCTTTGGTACTGGACTGAACTATTCGGTTGTTAAGTCTGACGTCAAACGTGACGTTTAGCAATTTCCGGGTCCAAACCAGAAATTCCCCGCACCAGAGTACCAGTGTACTAAAGCACCAGAGTACCAGTGTACTAAAGCACCAGAGTACCAGTGTACTAAAGCGGTAGAATGACAGTTCAATCGTTTTTTTAGACTCTGATCTATTCATACAACAAGGGACACAGCACTTTCCCGTTTTTCCCATATTTGTCAGCGTCTTGGAGCCTCGGAAAAGCGCTATACAAATATAATGAATTATTATTATTACTGAGGTTTTTATTATTATTACTGAGGAATATTCGGTGGATTCTATCTCCTATACTTCACAGAGAAAGTATTGAAGATTGTACTGAAAACAGAGCATGGGGTAAGATCTGCCTTTTAAAAGGTCAATTGACAAAGTATTATGAATTTTTATGTTATTTTCTCTGAGTGGGGCAATCCCACTCATATTTAGAAGAGAGCGCCTCAGCCAACGTTGGACCCGGGAAACACGTCACGACCTAACAACCGAATAGACCCCTTCATTTGAAGCACTGACTGATTATCTGACTTGCGTTGCTGACTATGGTCAATTGTTTTCTGTAATGCTTATCATCTCTCTGTGTCTCAGATGTGTAAGGATACAGATGAGAACACACCAGAATCGCAGCCAGGTATGGATGTCACACCATGCTTGGATGTGGGGCCTATAATACAATTGTGCCAATGGAAAAGTATGTGAAATAGTATGTTTGAGTAATTTGAATGTTTGTTTTGATTTTTCTATCCCATTTTAGATAATAAAGAAAGTGTTCTTATATGACTGCCATTAGTACTGCCTTAACAGATGTATTAACATGCACGTGCGCTAGGCTATAGTATCCACAAGGAGGCAGTAGGAGGACATTACCAAAACCCAGTGGTGGAAAAAAAAAGGGCACCTACTGCACAACATGGGACCCCATCAGTGCACATGGTCAAGTTTAGACCATTGGAAGGGCAGCCAATAGGGCACATCCTCTAATTTTGCCACTCAAAAGGGCACTTTAGTGCGACGTTTTTCAAATGTGGGGGCACATGGTCAAGTTTAGACCATTGGAGGGGCACCAATAGGGCACATCCTCTAATTTTTGCCACTCAAAAGGGCACTTAAGCGAGACGTTTTTCAACCGTGGGGGCACCAGGAGGGGCGGTCGCCCCCCCTGTCCCTGTCCCCCCCCCTTGAGTCCACCAGTGCTGAAACCCTAGACTAAATTGTTCAGTTGTTTTAGACACTGTTCAGACAAAATGTGAGTAAAATACTAGTCCTTTCTCTACTATAGTCATATGTAGGCTACCTTGCGTGGCATGCCACGTGTTTGTCTTGTTCTTCAGGGACTCAAGTCACCATCCCTCTCCCCTACATATAGCTGGAGTTAATTCAAAGTGACTCTCACAAAGAAACCATTGAAAAAAGACTACGACCATGTGGTCACCTCCATATTTTCCTCCCCCTGTCTCCAGACCTAGGTGATCTTTGAACCGCTTGGTTCGGTTTCTAATCTGTAGTGATAACCCTAATCTTCTGCAGTGAACTTCGCAGGAAGTTGAAGTGGGATTTATCAGTTATTGCAGTCACTGATTTTGTTTTGTTGTGGCAAGGAGGAAACAAAGCAGTTGGCGGATAAACACCTTGTTTTCACATTTTACTGAATTTTATACTAATTTATACAATAGTTAGTTCCGACCAAGTAATTTGATTGGACAAGAGGCATTCCATGACCGCTGATATACAGTATAACAGCACTGGGACTTTTAACTATATGTATCACTCCGCTGCACAGATGTTCTACTAAATGACCGTTAATTAGACTACATGTTTGTGTTCAGGTTACTAGGCAACAGTCCATTTGAAGTTCAGTTGTGTAACTATTTTTTGTTTCTTTTTATGATTAAATAAACAAACAAATCATAATCTGTTGTCGCTTATTACTGTTAAGTAATAAATCGCTCTGCGGCCTCGTACCTACGACCGAATCACAGCCGTGCTGATATCCAGTATAACACACTCCCTCTCGTGTGATTATTGCTTAAGTGAAAGCCCTAATCTTCTGCAGTGAACGTCGCAGGACGGGGGAGTGGAAAGTGAAGTGGGATATTTATCAGTTGTTGCAGTCACTGATTTTGTTGTGATGGAACACCGGCAAGGAGGAAACAAAGCAGTTGACGGATAAACACCTTGTTTTCACATTTTACTGTATTTTATACTAATGAAACAGACCGTTAACAGTCTCGCTTTTGCCCTGTAACGCAACGCAAGCGACAACTTTGAAGAGCGCGACCCCGTTCACACCCCGCCAAGTACAATGTATAATATTACATATTTGGTTATATGCGCGATCCTTTTGATTTCAAAAGCGAATTCCGTACAAGTGATCGAAAAGGAAGGAAACGGATTTCTAGAAAATATATTGCAGTTTTATGGTGTAAATAATTCTATATCAACAGAAAACCTTGAAAACTTTCTGCTATTAATTGCAGCCAGAAGATCTGCATTAATACTTAATGAGGATAATCCACTTGTAAATTGTACGGTATGTTGTGTAAAGTCAACTTTTCATCAAAGGTATTTTCTACAGATTGTCCTGAACTAATTTGTTAATTGTTATTATAATTTAACAGGATGAAACATCAATGCAATTGACAACTGTTTTTATTTTGTTCATCATTCAAATAGTAGATTACTAAAATGTAATTTTGAGATCATAAAGGCCCGATGTAATAGATGAATGTATTATACAACAAAGTAATTCTGTTTCTGTTACTTGAGTCCCCTTTACAAGATACTTAAGCAATATCACACGAGAGGGAGTGCTGTTATACTGAATATCAGCGCAATTTATTAGTTAACAGTAATATGTGATAACAGATTATTATTTGTTTGTTTATTTAATCATTTATTTTGGCTCCGTCAACAAAAAATAGTTCCGCAACTGGACTGTTGCCTAGTAACCTGAACACAAACATCTGCAGGCTAGCCTACTTTGTATTAACGGTCATTTCGGAGTTAAGATACATATAGTTAAAAGTCCCAGTGCTGTTATACTGTATATCAGCACTCATGGAATGCCTCTTGTCCAATCAAATTACTCGGTCGGATCTAACTGTTGTATAATAATAACAACTCATTTATTGCCTTAACAGTGTCACTCTGTGGGGCAGATCTTGTCCCACTATGGGTTCAACAATGACAGTCAGCTGACAGTGGAACATCTGGAGAGGATCTGTCCAGCCTTATTGACTCAGGTGGTGCTGCCCTCCTGCCCCTATACTCCCCCAGTTTCCCAGAAGCCTATTGAAAGCCATGGTGAGTTAAATCACAGTCACAGATGCCCTGTTCACCACCCTCCTCTGCACAATAATGGCGCTTTTCCACTATCGTGCCAGCCCGGGTCGACCCGGGTCAGCCCTGTTCTTTGGCGCTTTTCCATTGAGCGGCCTGGATCAGCACAGCGCGGTACGGCACGCTTCTTTAGCTACCCTTCGAGGGCAGGAACCTTTTTGAGACCCGGAACCTTTTTGCCAGGCTGCGTGTGACGCTGCACACCGTTGATTGGTCAATGGAAATCGTCATCCCATGTTCATAGATTTCTTCGCTAACCGCCATCTTTAAATACCACATTCGCTCTTGGAAAACGTCACTACAGTTTCTGTAATAGCTTATTAATAAAGACACCGGCTATGAAGGTGGTACAAACACAATACTCCTTTGCTAACTTCACCATCGGTATACGGTCATTTTGAGCCCTTTAACCACCGCGCTGACACCCTGAGAAGTTATGCTTTTAACCGTAAACTCAATGAACCAGGAGTTCACCCGCTGCTGCTCGCAGCACCGCGCCTGCTGGTTTAAACTCCTGTTGACAGCGGGGGGAAAGAATAGTTTTACCAGGGAATTCGCTCCGCGCTGTGTCGACCGTGATAGGAGTGTAGTATCGACACCATTCAAATAGTTTTGGATTCCCTGTCCTCTCCCCTATCCGGACACGTTTGAATTGTTATCCTAACCCACGGTAAATCACAGTTATTAACCCGCAAAGGGCACCGTCTTTGCCCGTGAATAACACCGGCTATGAAGGTGGTACAATCACAATACTCCTTTGCTAACTTCACCATCGGTATACGGTCATTTTGAGCCCTGAACCACCACGCTGACACCCCGAGAAGATATGCTTTTAACCGTAAACTCAATGAACCGGGAGTTCACCCGCTGCTGCAAGCGTATCTATAACGAACGCGGAGATTGTATGAGCCCCGCGTCAGTCAGCCTTTCCGTAGAAATACATCGCTCCGTTATATATCTAACGTTACATGTTTACATACCCAGAACTGTTCAAAAGCGTGCCGAAGCGAGCTGAGCTGAGCCGAGCCGAGCCGGGCCGTATAGTGGAAAAGCGCCATAAGGGAACAACATTCAGGGTTCCCGTACTGGTCTTAAAAAGCCTTAAAGTCTAAAATCCAGCAATCCAATGTATAAGGCCTAAAAAGGCCCCAAATGTCAGTTATTCGATCTAAAATCGAGGTGCTAGGTGAGATCCTGCAAGGAAATCAGTCCGACCACATCTATTTACGCAGAAATGAATCGAGCTGGAACCCCAAAAAATGCCAATTTGCTTCCTTTTTTGTCTGTATGTCAGTGAAATCCCTAATTTCATCACCTCGAGGATGACAAAAAGCTATATGGTGTCGCGAATAGGTCTAAAATTATATTCAAAGAGGTCTTAAAAAGGTCTAAAAAGGTCGTAAATTTGACTTGTTGAAACTTGTAGGAACCCTGAACATTACATACAGATGCTCTCACCAAGCATAGCTAGCATAGCAGGTGCATACAGAGGCTTTAGGGCTTATCTAAAGTAATGACCTTTTCTGTATCTCAGTTATATTTTCAATCTAAGGCTCTGCTCTGTAACAAGGCCTCATTATAGTCCTGTGGAAAGGGGCACAGCATGGAAGGTATGAGATGATTATCTGAGTTGCTGAGAGAGGGGTGACACACTCGAATCCACGGGTTCTGAGTAGCCACACACACAGCAAAGGTTTCAATGACACATTCCAGTAATGGCGGAGTGAACAAAAAAAAAGGCAAGCCCAATATTTAAGTGTTATTTAACTGTTGCTCTGTCGAAGAGCATCATGTTGAACATCTTTACATTGTGATTGTTTTGTTTCTTGCTGTGCAGTGACAGTGTGTGTTGTTGTCTCTTTCTCAGTATGGGGATATGGGTTCTTGGCTGTCACAGTTATAAACCTGGCCGCTTTGCTTGGTCTCCTGCTGATTCCCTTCACCAAGAAACCATACTTCCCCAAAGTGCTGACTTATTTTATTGGCCTGGCTATTGGGACACTCTTCTCCAATGCTGTACTTCAGCTCATACCTGAGGTACGACAGGATGTCAGGATGGGGAGCACTGTATAATGTATTTGTGGATTGAAAATTTGGGCAAAAGAATTTAAATAAAAAAAGAAAATCTCCCTTCTAGCATTGTGACTGCCAATGGCCGCTGGTCCTAGCAAAGATTTGTTTTTCTTATGATGATGATTTATAGATGATTCACTTACTTCGCCGCTTTGGATAAAGGCATCTGCTATGTCTAGTAAATGTAAAATGATTGAATGGGGAAAAGGGGTTACAGGATGGATTCAATCACTTCCAAGCATTCATGGCTTATTTTGACAAGACGTGAGCTTAGAATTATAAGGTTCTATCTCTGTTTAGGGTAGTTCAGAGATATTGAGCGTCAAAGTTTTTACATTCCAATGATTCCATTATGTTTTGTGAGATGGAATGCATTTTATTGTATTTTATTAGATACTAACTCAAAAATTTCAACATTTTAAAAATAACACCACACAGACATTA
This sequence comes from Nansenia antarctica, assembly GCF_963989245.1. Taxonomy (NCBI): domain Eukaryota; kingdom Metazoa; phylum Chordata; class Actinopteri; order Argentiniformes; family Microstomatidae; genus Nansenia; species Nansenia antarctica. The sequence continues at coordinate 24,516,265 of NC_137674.1, read as the reverse complement.
ATAAACACCTAATGGATCAGATTATGTAAAAAAACTAAACTTTTACCAAAAATGGAGATAGAACCTTATAATTCTTACGTCACGAAGTATCGATACAATATTTTTACTACTGCTATTTTGCTATTTCCCTGAAATCAACAGGCCCTCGGTTTTGATCCCAGATCGGATAACTATATCCTGAAAGCGATTGGAATATTCGGTGGATTCTATCTCCTATACTTCACAGAGAAAGTATTGAAGATTGTACTGAAAACAGAGCATGGGGTAAGATCTGCCTTTTAAAAGGTCAACTGACAAAGTATTATGAATTATTATGTTATTTTCTCTGAGTGGGGCAATCCCACTCATATTTAGATTTTTCTATTTTTATTGGACAGATACAGTGAAGACAGACAGGAAAGTAAGGAGAAGAAGGGAGAGAGAGGGCATGTCAGCAGGGCATGGGCCGGATTCAAACCCATGCCGATCATGGGCATATGTGTGCACTGTCGACCGCGGTACTAGACCACTGAACAACCCCAGGCCACAGTATTATGAATTATAACTTCAGTTTTAATGGGAGATTCAGAGTAAAATGTGCGATATGTATGTACGCTTTTGTGATAGATCTGCATTTTTTTGTGTGTTAGACCTGTGTGATTGTTATGAATCTGTTCTTCAACCGTGCACGGTCTCAGTGTGCCTGGCTCTCTAGTTTTCTTTCTTTCCATACACTGGGCAATTTTTGGAGTTCTAAGTTCTCTGTTGTGCTGTGTGAAGATGACTGTGTTCTAGAAGGAGTGATGTGTTGTTGTTTTTTTACTGTTATTGTTCTGTCTCCAGCATGGACACAGCCACTTCTCCCCCTCAACTGAGCAGCCGCAGGAGAACTCGCTTCACAACGGAGATCTGATGGAGAAAAAAGAATCTATCACCTTGACCAACATCAGCACTGTCAGCGCAGACAAGACCAGACCCAATCCTACACCTCCCCCCTCCCTTCCCCCTCCCTCTGAGGTATTAATTAGCTATCATATCAGTCATACTCAGAGCCGTAGCCAGGGTTTCGAAATGAGTGAGGTCCATAATTCGGTTGTTAAGTCGTGACGTGTTTCCGGGTCCAACGTTGGCTGAGGCGCTCTCTTCGAAATGCCTCAGTAATAATAATAATTCATTATATTTGTATAGCGCTTTTCCGAGGCTCAAAGACGCTGACAAATATGGGAAAAACGGGAAAGTGCTGCGTCCCTTGTATGAATAGATCCCAGTCTAAAAAACGATTGAACTGTCATTCTACCGCTGTAGTACACTGGTACTCTGGTGCAGGGAATTTTTTATTTGGACCCGGAAATTGCTAAACGTCACGTTTGACGTCAGACTTAACAACCGAATAGGAATGCAAAAAAATGTTGTGCTCTCAAAGCGTGCCCTGCCGGGAGATTTCTAGGTGACTGCCGAAGCGCTCTTGAGGCCTAAGTACTGTACGTACGTACATACATACATACATACATACATACATACATACAATACATTTGTGCACAGTAATGAGCAGGGGAAACGTCTGTCTAGCTTACACATGGTGGACTTTGTCTATGATGCCTAGCCTATTTATTAACCCTAACCCTAGTTAGTCTGCATTTCTGGACGAACAAAATTCATACCAAAATGATTCTCTGTTCTCCTCTCTGTTCTTCTGTCTGTTCTCCTCCTCTCTCTACTCCTGATCTCTGTGCTTCTGTCTGATCTGCTCTATGTTTTTAATTTTTTATAATTTTGCCATTTAGCAGACGCTTTTAATCCAAAGCGATTTACAATTACGAATTACATGGACATTCCCCCTGGAGTAACTGAGGGCTAAGTGCCTTACTCAAGGGCACACTAGTGGTGGTGTGGTTTCAGGCGGGATTTGAACTCACAACCTTCCGATCACCAGTCCAACTCACTATCCACTAGATTACTTTTTCTCTGGTTTCTTCTTCTTTTTTTTCTTTTCTTTTTTTTTTTACAAATAAATCTAGCATATTCTGCCGACACTGGAAAGAACAGACGTTTTCAACTCCTGATTATACAGTTATACAACGCTGTTTTGTTTGTTATTTTTCTAAAATGTTTATATAGAGCTATATATATAATTACCAAGGTGGCCTCATAGCTACGGCCATGGTCATACTGTATATGATTGTTTCAGAAGAGCCCAGTTCCCATTCCCACTGATATGAAGCACCCAGTATCATTGCTAAATTAATGATGGAAAATATTCATGCATCATTGCTGCATCTGTCAAGACATCTAATGACAGTTTGGTGTCTTAATGAATAACAACCTTGCCTGTCTGTGGCTGTCACACCAAAACAGCTAAATATAGTGAACTTATCTGAAGTAATATAATAGTAAACAATTAAGATTGAAGATTTTAAATTAATTTGTTACAAGTCAAAGAAACTCAACTCAGTGTGTATTAACTTAGAGTTATTTATTGACCTGTTATCAGTGACATGAGATTATTAGAGAAATGATGTTAATGTTTAACTATGATTTCTCTCTGTCACGTGGAGGAGTATGGTTTTGTTGGAGATAAAAGGTACTAAACAAATAGCCAGGATGCTGTCACACTGGGCTGAGGAATGGCTATAGGGCCCCAGATCCCTCCCCCGTTGTAAACACTGCATTGCTTCACTAGTACACAAAGACTCCCTGTTCTTTCAAGCTAATAATGAGATGGTTTGTCACAGCAGAAGGCACAACAGCTGTAGCTAACCACCCTAGCCACATTACACAGAAGGCAATTTAATGTTTTGCTTCCTGTTGTCAGGTTAAAAAATATAACATTTTATTTTATGTTATAGGCTGAAATGCGTGTTAGACTAGACTGAATAGACTGTAGATTGTATGATTATATTATAGTCTGACAAATCATGATACAGGTGATGGTACTCCTGCTGGGCATTGCTGCCTGACGCACCTCCAACAGTGCCTTTAGCACAGGTGTGCTGTGACACCTCACTGAACACCTATGTGGGCCTAACTGGGTCATCAGCTGGGGACCACCAGTCATTGACGTTTCGCTCCTTTAACCCCAGTACATCTCCTGGTGGCGGAGCGATGGCAGGGATCTCACCCTGCCACCCCCTGCTGATGCCCTAGGTGTTGTTCGTCCCCCAACCCTTATGCTTCCTTCTTAGCCACAGCCAGAAGCTGCCTTTCTCCGCCTCCTCAGCCAGCTCTTTCATGACTTTCCGATGCCTTGCTCCTGTGCATCCTATGTCACGGAGTAGGCGAGCAGCTGAGGAACCTACGAAGCCCCTACACCCCACTTCCACAGGGCACGTAACGGCTTTCCAGCCAGCCTCCCTGCACTCTGCCGCCAGATCTGCATACTTGGCTCGCTTCCGCTCGTTGGCTGCCTCCAAACCACCCTCCCAAGGGACAGTGAGTTCGACCAGAAGGACTGTCTTGCAAGCCTTTGACCACATGACCAGGTCTGGTCGGAGCGATGTTTCCACAATCTCCCTGGGGAACTGGAGCTGTCTCCCCAGGTCGACCCTCATGGTCCACTCACTACCCGGTGCGAGGAGTCTTGCTGTATCTCTCTGGCCTCTTTCACACCGGCAGTTCCGAACGCCGGTTCGCGTTCGCGTGCCGAAACCTCCGAACGTTGGCGCTGTCTGGCGAACGAGCCCGCGTTCATACCAGTGTATCGTTCGCCAGACAGCGCCAACGTTCGGAGGTTTCGGCACGCGAACGCGAACCGGCGTTCGGAACTGCCGGTGTGTAAGCCCTATCTGACGGGCGGGTTTGACTCTCTCTCCAGCCCTTGCAAACTGGATGGGATGTCTGTCTGGAGCGGAAGGTCTGCTGTTTGCCTCCTGTCTGCATGACTCTGCCACCTCTGCCAACTTTTTCAGCACCAGGTCGTGTCGCCATGTGTAGCGGCCTTGGGACAGCGCTGTCTTGCAGCCTGTCAAGATGTGCTGGAGGCTCGCATTGATGGTGTTGCAAAGGGGGCAGGTCTCTTCGGCAGAAAACCATTGGTGGAGGTTTCGGGGCCAAGGCAAGGTGTCATATGTTGCTCTGATCAGGAAGCTGAGCCTAGCTTGGGGGATCTTCCACAGGTCAGACCATGACATGGGCCTGTTTGTGAGACCTTCCCATGACGTCCAGCGTCCTTGCTGGCCCTGGGACACCGCCTTTATGTTAAGGCGTTCCTGCTCAGTTCTTGCCACTTCTGCCACCACCATGGCTCTTCGATCTTCTTTGGAAGCCTTTGACCAGAACAAGGGAGTCTCGCCCCTTCCAAGGCCTGCTCTACCCTCCTGGACTCTGCCGACCACCTCGCGGTGCTTCAGCTGGCCGATTGCCAAATCAACCTCCTCTTGGGCTTTCCACTTCCTTCCAGTTCTTATCTGGGTGCCCGCTGCTCTCACCAGCTGGTCAGTGGATTCCCTCAGCTCTAGCACCAATCGAGCCTTCTCTTGCTTGTATCCAGAGCTGATGGATCGCAGTGGCAGTTGAAGCGTGTTCCTACCAAAGAGGCACACGTCTGAGAGGCATCTTGGCAGTCCCAGCCACTTCCTGATGAACGAGTTTGCCAGCCCGTCCATCTTGCTTACCACTGAGGAGGGGATTTCGCTCATCTTCAGAGGCCACATCACCCTTTGGTACAGTATGAACTGGTAACACCATACTTTGTACTTTCCGGGGAGCTGGCTCTGGTTGATCCTGGCCAGGCCATCTGCGAGCTGCTTCCTCACCGTCTCCCCCATCTGCCTGTCAGAAAGCTCTGCTGTGTAGGTTCGACCCAGGCTGCGGACGGGTTGATTTGCCAGCAATGGGATGTCCTCACCACCTGCGACAAAGATGGTGTTGTCGCTTCTGACTCCTTTCCTGATAGACAGACTGCGTGATTTGGGGGGTTTGATCTTCATCCTCGCCCAGCTCACAAGCTCGTCTATCCTCTTCAGCAGTCTTGTTGTACACGCTGCTGTCTGGAGAATGGTGGTGATGTCGTCCATATAGCCTCTCACTGCTGGTAGCCTTTCACCTGAGGGCAGTTTCACTCCTCCGACCATCTTCCTGGCCCCTATGAGGATGATCTCGAAGGCTGCAACAAACAGGATGGGAGAGATTGAGCATCCCATGGCAATGCCTACTTCCAACTGTTGCCAGCCTGTTGTGAAGTCCTGATGGGTGCAGCACATCTGGAGGTCTTCAAAGTACTTGGCTACCAGGGCTTTAATGCAGACTGGGATGTAGAAGAAATCCAAGGCAAACTCGATGAGTTGGTGGGGGACAGACCCGTATGCGTTGGCGAGGTCCAGCCACACGACATGCAGGTCACCTCTCTCTCTTCTCGCCCTTTGGATCTGCTCCCATATTACTGCAGAGTGTTCCACACACCCTGGGAAGCCTGGCACACCCGCCTTCTGGCAGCTGGTGTCGATGTACCCGTTACTTGTGAGGTAGCTGGTCAACCTCTTAGCCAAGATGGAAAAGAAGATCTTCCCTTCAACATTGAGGAGAGCGATACTCCTAAACTGGCTGATGGTAGTGGAGTTCTGCTCCTTCGGGATGAAAACTGTGACAGCTCTTTGCCACTCTGAAGGGATGACTTGGTTCTTCCAAGCCACTCTCAACAGGTTCCACAGGTGTCTCAGGACTCCTGGGCAGTACTTGTACAGCTTGTATGGTATCCCGTTGGGGCCTGGGGCTGAGGCTGCTCTTGCCTTCCGGACCACGTCTGCTACTTCACTGAGTTTGGGGAGAGCAGCATTAAACAGGAAAGCTGAGGGAGCTGGGCGGGGAACATATCCAGGGGATCCCAGCGGAGTTGACTTTGCTGGGTCACTGTATTGCTCCCTGATGTGATTCTCTAGCTCCGGTCTAGTAATCTCCAGCTTCCCGCTTCTCTTGTCCTCTAGCAGCTGTCTCGCATGCTTGAAGGGATTTTTGAAGAAGTTACTCCTCTCTTTCTCCTTCCGCCTTCTGCGTTTGCGAATGCGCTCCGCCCTTCGCAGGCTGGCAAGGTTTACCTTCACCTCCTCCCACAGTGGCTTCAGGCCCTCCTTCTCCTCTCTACTTGCCTTCCTCCACTGCTTTCGGAGTTGACGCCGCCTCTTCACCAACTGCTCAATCTCTCTCTCCCTTCTCCCCTTCTGCATTGGGCCTGATCTCCGCTTTTCAGCCATCACTCCAAATCTGCCTCTGCATTCATCATACATGATGTCTCCAATGCAGTTCAGCTTGGTTTCCACCTGGCCACGCAGTGAATGATCCAGGATGAGACTGAGGTCCTTGTCCAGCTTCTGCCAGACTGCAACCTCGTTTGCCTTTGGCCATTTGACCAGCTGCCTCCTTCCAGGTTCTCTCCTCTCTGTTCTCCGGCTTTGCCCCTGGCTGTTGGGGTTGCTTTGTGTTCTGTGTGTGTCTTCAGCGGTGCCCCCCTCAGAGGCATTGGGGTCCACCGAGGGCCCTCCTGTGTCCTCCGCCTGCCTTTCCTCAGCAGCGTTGGATCCCTCAGCACTGTGGTTTGCCACCTGGCTTTGGGTTCCTCTTGTCTGACCTGCGGTTGCAGTGCAATGTTGCTGCTGATGGCCTCCCTCTTCACACTTTTTCCTTCCCTGGTGGATCCGTAGACCTCGGAAGGTGGTCACCTTTTCCCACTCACACCTGCATCTTCTCATAATCCAAGAATCTTTGTCTATGTCCGTTCCAGTCGTTACCGAGAAATCTGTTTGAATTGGCCCTTCTTCCATCCCGCCTCTCGGAGGGCCATCGGGTTGTTTTTTATTATTTTCTTCTTATTATTTGTTTTCCAGTTGTCCCTTCCAGGCTGTCCTTAACACGACAACAGCCGTACCTATTTTACCTACTAGTAGAGCCGCCTTGGGGGTCAAATAGACCCCCTTTTTAGAATGTAAATCTGCTATTTACTGTAATGGCTAAAAATGCTCTAACGTGTCTTCCTGTTATTCCTGTGTATAATCAGTATATCCTAAGTTGATTTGTTCCTGTACTAACGTCATAGACTAAAAGGTTAACAGTATGTTAACTGATCTAACTGCTCTGGAGTTCTACATGAATGCAAGTTTGGACATTGTGTTCGCAATTTACCACCTTACTTCTCAGTACAGAATGTGCTCATTCTGCCGGGTAGGCCGGGTTAAATCTGCCACTTGACAAGATAGTGTGGAAATCTGCTAGTACTGAGAGAGATAAGGTACACACCAGCTCATTGTCTGTAAATCACGCCACCCTCGAAGGAGGGCCGGCTGACCTTGTGCATCTGGTCGAGTATAAGATGGTCGTGAGAGCCGGAATTCAGGGCTTCTTGCCAAGACAGCTCTCATGACACTTCTGTTGTGTACTGTTGTAGAAGAAGTCAATACTTTGCAAACTATTTTGATTAAACCTTATTAACGAGTAAATACTGTGTACCATCTTGTTGGTTTTCCTGTCTCACCTGAGGACCGTATGGTTAAATTTCCATTACATTACATACAGAGATCACTAGAGAGCACTTCTTTTTTGGCCTGCCCTCCTACACAGAAAAACTGCAAAACAGCTTTACACTATCTTACCCTGGAGTGATTTTGAAAATGTAAGGATACTGGGTGGTAGAACGCACATATCTAGGAAAAGTCATGAAAGGAGGGTGCTGAAATTTGATCGAGTGCAACGATATACATTTTTCTTTACTCACAGGGGTCACCGTGACCCCTCACGGCTCTTCTAGTGTTAACCCACTCTCCCATATCTGTGTGGTTGTCCTTGTAGGAGGTGCATGTGCCAAATGAGATGTGCCACTGGCTCCGGGGACAACGCATCGCCAACATAAAGACGGTGGCCTGGATGATCACACTGAGCGATGCGCTGCACAACTTCATCGACGGCCTGGCTATCGGCACCTCGTTCACAGTGTCTCTTCTCACAGGGTTCAGTACCTCCATCGCCATCGTGTGTGAGGAGTTCCCCCACGAGCTAGGTGAGGGAGGAGCTCTGCTGAACTAACGGTGCATTCAAGAAGTCATGTCAGATTTGTCTAAATACCAGGAAATAAGCACTTGAACGAGTCTCTAAAGCCGGGTACACACATAAAGATAATCTGGCTGATTTTGGCCTGATTTTCCCCCTTCCGACCAAGGACAGCAAACGCCCGATTATCGGATGGCTCTAAAGATTATCCTACAAGATTATCCTGTGGTGTGAGGTGTGTTGAGAGTCCGTTTCTCCCGACAATCTGCTAGGAAAATGGTCGGGGCCGACGATCGTAAATATTAAACGTGTTCAATATTTACGACTACAAATCTTCATGTGTGTGGGCGAAATTGACAACACCCGAGTCCGATTGTGACGTGGAATGGAATGCAGCCAATCAAGAAGCGAGCTGACTGACGTGTCTTCTTCTTTTCGTTCTTCTGCACTTTATTTCTCCTGTTACACATGGCTGCCTCTACAGGTCAGTCAGGGTACTACTACCCTGATCACGCGAGATTTCTGGCTTGGGGGACGAGACTCCAGACTGTCGGAGGACAGATCTTTATGCATGTGGTCGTATATCAGAGCACACCACACACAATACGATCAAAACTGTTCAATCCATGATTTTTTTTCTTCATGTGTGGGGTCTCTCTCAGATAAAAAATCTGTTAAGATTTTGAAAATCCTTATATGTGTACCAGGCTTTAGTCAGAGATCTAAGTAGGAAACTTGGGGTAGAAGTATCCTGTAACTTTTCACCTTATCCGTGGAGAAATGGCTGCTGCTAAAACACCAATTTCGACAGTCGATGGTCAGTAATAGTTTGATAACATGGGGCGGCTGTGGCGCAGGAGGTAGAGCTGCTGTCTAATGATAAAAAGGTCGGCAGATCAGAGGTTCGATCCCCGGCTGACAACATGTCCAGGTGTCCTTGGGCAAGACACAGAACCCCAAATTGCTCCTAATGAGCGGGCCGGCACCTTGCGTGGTAGCTGAGGTGAATGAGAGGCCGTTGTAAAGCGCTTTGGAATAAGGCGCTATATAAGTGCAGTCCATAACATGGTTATTGGTTGAATGAGAAAGTATTTCCCCAGATGTCTATAGAACGCAATAAGGATCACCAAAAGTAGAGGCTTTCTTCGTATGTCCACGTCAACATTAGAAAGTTGCTAGCTGCAATCTCATTGATTGAAGAGTTGTTCTGACATCATAAACACTTGAATGCACTAATGTCATATTTACGACTTTACCAAAGTCACCAACTGGGAAGCTCAGAGTTTTCTGAGGAGCACTTGAACGCACCATAAATTATTAGCTCATCTAAAATATACAGGTGTTATGTAGCAATTGCTTGGGTGAAGGAGTAATTTGCATTTATTTGAAATGAACCTTTCTGACTGAGGTTCTGTCTTAAGTCATCCGTTGTTGAGTAGCCTGACCTGTTTTAGTTTAAATGCAATATATTTTTTACTTTTTGCTTATGCAGGGTATCCGCGGTGTCTTGAAAAGTATTAAAAGTTGATAAATAAATGTTGGGAAAATCAAGACCCTTAATAAGTATTAAAAAGTCTTATCACGATTTTATGAGGTCTTGAATTTTGTAGATATTTTTCTGAATTAGACTCTGTCCAAAGAGTTTGAGTCCTAAAAACTTTTAGTAAAAGTGTATTAGGTTTATTAAAAAACAAAGATGAACCGGAAATTCTGTTGTATGATAGTGGTCTAGTCTATTGCAAACTAAAACTGTTAAGTTAAAGGTGTCACTGATGTAAACGGTTACAGCTCGAAGTGGCGGTGAGGTCTGGAAAAATATTGACAAGGTCTTTAAAAAGTATTAGAAAGGTATTGAAATTCATCCCAAGATTCCTGTATAGACCCTGAGTAGGTAACATAGACACGGCTGTTCTAGTGTCAACTGTCACTTAGATCCAACTGTCACTTTCAAATTAACCTCAAGATTCCTGTATACACCCTGTTATGAAAGTCATGCCGATTTCCCAAAATGTTGCTCTCTGCCTCCCTCTGCAGGTGACTTTGTGATCCTGCTGAACGCAGGGATGAGTATACCCCAAGCCATCTTCTTCAACCTGCTGTCAGCCATGTCCTGCTACCTTGGTCTTGCTTTTGGTATTCTGATTGGAAGTAACTTTGCTCCCAACGCCATCTTTGCCATTGCTGGGGGCATGTTCCTCTACATTTCTTTGGCAGACATGGTGAGTGACAACAATGATCTGACAACTGAACTCCTCTGTCATTTTATTTCATTTTGTATTTTGTATTTATTTAACCTTTATTTAACCAGGCAGGGCCAATAAGAACTAATTCTTATTTGCATTGGCGGCCTGGCAAAAGACAAAAGCCTCTTGGGGGGTAGGGGGGTAGGGGCTGAAAAGAAATCAGGTTACATGTTAAAAACAAAGAACACACACGACAGACAGCGGCACACATCCAAGCATTTCCAGCACATAAAAACATACATACATCTCCACACCTCCTCCACTTACAGTCACAGCATCGAGTTAAAAGGGACAGCGTCACACATCCACATAAACATCAACAAACATTAAGCACAGCAGAAAGCACACTCACAGCATTAAAGAATTAGCAATACATACAGTATGCAAATTCGGACAGACACAGGAAGTAAAACAGGCATGCATGGGACAGACAGTAAGCAGTACTTGGAAAAGTACTAAAGGGTTGAAAAACAGTTGCATGTGTCAAAAGTGTAGTTATGTAGGGAGAGGCCATGGGTGAGGAGGAAGGAAACTAACAATTCAGCGATACAACGGTTGTCAGGTTCATCCTCACAGTAGGCTATACTACTATTCCGTTTATATTATTACAGCTGCCGCTCTCCGGAGAGGCACAGTTCACTCCCATCCCCTGACTGATGAATGTCAGTCTCTCTCTTTCTCTCTCTCTCTCTCTCTCTCTCTCTCTCTCTCTCTCTCTCTCTCTCTCTCTCTCTCTCTCTCTATATATATATATATATATATATATCTCTATAAATCTCTCTCTCTCTCTCTCTCTCTCTCTCTCTCTCTCTCTATATATATATATATATATATATATATATATATATATATACCGGTATATCTCTCTCTCTCTCTCTCTCTCTCTCTCTCTCTCTCTCTCTCTATATATATATATATATATATATATATATGTATATATACTGTATATAATGTAGCCTGTTGCTCAATGCAAGTGGAATGATTATTATAATTTATTTTATTTTATATATATATATAACTAATCTGATGTCCTGTGTTGGTTTCAGTTCCCAGAGATGAACAACATAATGAATGAACACGCGAACACTAACACCAGCAAGGTGGTCTTCTTCTTGATCCAGAATGTAGGACTGCTCACTGGATTTGCCATCATCCTTTTAATCACCATGTTTGCTGGTGATATTAACTTTGGTTGAATCAAAGAGAGAGGGCGGAAGGGAAAGAGAGAGAGAGGAACAACAGCAGAAAGGAAGCAAGAGCATTTGAACAAACAAACAAACGCACTTATGAACAGAGCTGCGTTCATTCTGCTCATACATGTGCAGGATAGTACGGAGCCCCCCTGGGGTCACATGGTATAAAAAAAATATTTGATGGGTGAATCCGTTCCCTCGGTTTAGTAAATCTGTTCCCTCGGTTTAATTTAATTAATTTTAATTTTGCCATTTAGCAGACGCTTTTATCCAAAGCGACTTACAATTACGAATTACAGGGACATTCCCCCTGGAGTAACTGAGGGCTAAGTGCCTTACCCAAGGGCACACTAGTAGTGGTGTGGTTTCAGGCGGGATTTGAACTCACAACCTTCCGATCCCAAGTCCAACTCACTATCCACTAGACCACCACTACCCCACACCACTTCCCTCGGTTTAGTAATTCGTTAGGGTTAGGCCCTACGAGCCAGAACAATCGCAAGGATTCTAACCCTAACCCTAACAAATTACTAAACCGAGGGAACGAACTACTAAACAGAGGGAACGGATTACTAAACAGAGGGAACGGATTCACACATCAAATGTTTTTTTTCTACCATGTGACCCCAGGGGGGCTCCGTAGGATAGTGAATGTGAACAGCTTATTTTGTACAACAAACATTAACTAAATTGTTAACTTGAAATGGGAGTTATTGTCCTTTTTACTTCCATGCTCATTTGAGGGGAAATATTGTATACAATCATTGATTGAGTAAAGACACGGTGAGACACGGTCTGGTGAAAAGGTCCGCATGCTGGCAATTCTCAAGTCGCGCAAATTATCCAAAAGCTTCTTTAAAAAGTAAGTGTTTTCTGTTTTAGGATCACTACTTGATACATGATCATCTAGTTATGTGTAGTTATGTGTTTTTAGCATGGTGATGTTCTATCAGCATGTTGTTGTGATGTGCTAAACATGCAGTTAGATGTTCATAGCGATGTACCTTCTTAGCTGGTAGGTACTAGCAGCTGTTTTGCGTGTGTTTCAGAGTGAGATTCTCTGGTATTTGATGTTTGAGCCAACATTTACCAACATTCAAAAAAGCATTTCTTCTTCAACTATGAACTATGCACAATCTGCACTTTCATTAATCTGGAAAAAACTGAAAAATGACCTTGCCCTACTTGAGAACTTTTCCACCAGACCCTGTCACAAATATATTTGGATAACTTTTCAATAAATTATTTTTTTAGTCTCTGAAAAGTGCTTGTAACACGCTTTTGATGTTATAGTATAGGCCTGTATAATTGTTATTTTTTTTGCTGTAAGTATGATTTGATTGATATGCATTTATTAAAGTGTCATTGTACCTCAATGAGGCCTAGCCCATATGGGCTTATAAGACACTAATATTAGAACAAACATGCTTTTCACACTTCTCATTTCTTTCTTTCTTTCTTAATTATTTTTATTGATTTTTAGACATATACGTTAGACATTACACGTTACTTATGGGATGGTCGGGTGAGCTGGTTCATATCAGGCATAGAGGCATGTAGACAGCGTTTACATGATTTAAAAAAATAAAAAAAAGTATATATATATAAACAGTAGTAAATACTTAGAAAATGGAGAGCCACCTCCATCAGCCCCTATACAGCCTAGTATGCCCCTAGATGTTTCCCACCCCCAGTTCATCATTGATAAAAAGAAAGAAATAGAACGTAATGGTAATATCCCTAAAAGAAATGAGATTAACACAAACCAAAAGCATAACCCCAAACAAACCATAACATAAAATCAAAATCATAATAGAACAAAAAGGGTAAGGAGGGGGGGGGAGGAGGGGCATCACACTTCTCATTTCAACAAAACCAAAACAGAACAAGACAATTGAGCTACAGCTCACTTCAATACACTATTTTCAATACACAACTACATCATACATAGGCCTATATACGTATATATGCATGCATGCATGCACACAGACACACAAACATGAACAAGGTTTAGCAAAGCCGTTGTAAAGCGCTTTGGATAAAGGCGCTATATAAGTGCAGTCCATCCACAAGGAGAAACAGGGGTCACTTTGCAACCATGACCGGCTTGCAGTATTCAGGAGAGCTGCCGCTCTGCTCCTGGACTATGTCCTGAGGAGTTGCTCTCAATGCTCTGGTTGTCCTCTACTCCCGAGTTCAGCCTTAGAAAAAAGTGTTTTACTGGCTATTCCAGCTACTCTATACCAGAACTATACACATTTCAATATACACAGTTTGTTCACACTGATGATAACAGTATCAACCAAGCATGACTTCGATACATACTACATGACAAAACAAGATGATGAGATTAAACAGTACAACAGTGTAACAGACAATAACAGTGTTTGCTAGGGTGTAATGCTGCCTAAGCATACCTGTCAACGTTGAGAATTGAAAATAAGGGATATTTCCCCCAAAATAAGGGAAAATAAGGGATATTCCCCCCCGTGCTGTCCTCCCCCCCCCCCACCGTCTACATACCATACCCCTTACATTTACACTGTACACACAGTCAATCCTAACATCACCACTAGACAACCAAAGGATACTGCTTACATTTAGACATGAGTACACACAGTCAATCCTAACATCACCACTAGACAACCAAAGGATACTGCTTACATTTAGACTGTACACACAGTCAATCCTAACATCCCAACTAGACAACCATAGGATACCCCTTACATTTAGACATGAGTACACACAGTCAATCCTAACATCCCAACTAGACAACCATAGGATACTGCTTACATTTAGACATGAGTACACACAGTCAATCCTAACATCACCACTAGACAACCATAGGATACCCCTTACATTTAGACTGTACACACAGTCAATCCTAACATCCCAACTAGACAACCATAGGATACCCCTTACATTTAGACTGTACACACAGTCAATCCTAACATCCCAACTAGACAACCATAGGATACCCCTTACATTTAGACTGTACACACAGTCAATCCTAACATCACCACTAGACAACCATAGGATACCCCTTACATTTAGACTGTACACACAGTCAATCCTAACATCACCACTAGACAACCATAGGATACCTCTTACATTTAGACTGTACACACAGTCAATCAACCACCTGCTTAGGTGCAACAGAAATTGGGTTAACTAGTTCCTACATTAAGTAAGTGACTACAGGTGGTCAGAATCAGATACCTGGTTGAAAGTGAAATATTTAAACATCCCTGCATTATATACATGAATAGGGTGTTAGGTACCAATTTTAAAGATTGCTTCTGCTGGTACAATTGATATACATATACTGAGAGCATACTCTCAGAAGCACAGAGCACTTTGTTTTATGAAGATAGGACATACGGTTGCTGAGATACAACCCATTTTGTGAACCGAGACACGGTCAAAAAGGTCGCGCACCTAACAATTGACACCTGTCTTCCGGAATGGCACCAAATTGACCTTTTTATCACTATATTTTACATACTTTACTTCATAGCTTAAGATAGGTTGGTCACACTGTAATGACATTTTTAGGGATGATAGAAACTACTATGCATGACATTCACAACAAGTAAATATTAAAATAGTATGCTAATTTAATGAATAATATGCAAATGTATGTGTTAATTTATGCAAATCGGTGGGAAAATCTTGATTAAAAACCGTTTTAACAGCTCCATTCACCCCAATCACTTAAAATAAAGTGTTAACTTATTATAGTATACTATTATAGTATAATTAACAATGCTCCCTTTGTGTTGATTTTTAGTAATATGTGATTAATTTATAAATAATTGTGATTTAAAATCCATATTATGAAAACTATTTCTATAATAGGCGAATCAGTATTGTGACCATGCATGAGTTATGAAAAGCTCATTTTCATGTAGGCTATTTATGTATTTAATAAACAATGAGTTATAATCAAAGATGATATATGATCAAAGGACAGCTAACACTCAATGGTTAACATGAATAGGCTTAGCTTTTTAATATTATGACTAAACCAATGTCAAATGAAAGAAATGAGATTCCAGACATTGTATCAAATCAAATCAATCAAATAATATCCGAGCCGCAAGCAGGCAAAGGTAAAAAACCTGTACATTACAAAATTCATAACAAAGAATGCATTTCATAAATAAGTTACTTGCAATAATGAGCTCCAAACTTAATTACTAATCTCATGTCTCATTTTTCAATTGTAAGGTCTCCAATTTGTAAATCTTGTAGCAGAGGGAATTCCCATTCATCACCAACATCATATTTTATTTTATATAATGTGTTCAGAGTGTTTGCTCTTTTTTTGGTCATCTGGAGCACAGTGGCAGTGTACCACACTGGGGCTGAATCCTTTTCTTCGCAGTAGTTGTGTTGCACCCTCTGGCCCACTAACTTCTCAGGTTGTTTTATGTAGTCACAGATGTTCTCTTTCTGTGTTTCTGTCTGTCTTTTCTTCCTTGATGCACTCAATTTCTCGGACAACTTCCTTTTCTCTTCAACAAGTCTTGTCATGGCTTCTTCTTGTGTCCTATAAGTTAGAGCAGGCTGCAGATCAGTTTCATTTTCTTCCTCTGCTTCTGCACTTTCCAACTGGTTTATGTGCAGCACTTCTGCTAAATTTGAGGTCAACTCCTCCAAAGAGAAGACGTGAACTTTTCCATCCCTGGTCACTGTTTGTTGGAAAAGTTCCCTTCTCCCATCTGCTTTAAGGACCATCTTGTGAAACTGTAACTGAGTGAGTAAGGCTGCTTTTTTCCCCTTATCACCTCCAAGACCTGCAAGATTGACATCCATGTCTGTGAGGGATCGCCAGACACCCCCCAATTTGGTGATCTCAATCTTCTTTGTCTCGCCTCTCCCTCTCTTTTTTTTGTTCCTGTTTTTTTAGGAGATTTTCTTGGCGTTGTCTTTTTATACCTTCCTTTCTCGCATTGTACCTCATCAAAATATCTTCAGAGGATTTTCGGGCCATGGCCATCTTCTCTTCCTTCTCCTCTGGAGTCAGGTTGTCCAGCCATTGCATAGTCCCGTTATGCAGCCACATAACCATCGCCTCATGTGAGATGGTCCTGGCAGATGGCTTTTGTCTCACCAGAAGGTCAAGAACAGCGAAGTCCCTCTCAGACAGCATGTTGGTGGTTGGGACATTTGAGGCATGTGCCTGAATTCGAGCTGAGTGGTCCCAGTACTTCCCCCCAGGTAGCTGATCAGCAGCTTGCCTCTCTAGGAGGATCTGCATTGCAGACATGACCAACTCCAGAGCTTGCTGTGTCAACACTTGGAACTCCTCATCTGCGCTCTCCCTGAATAGTTCCTCAAACAGGATGTCCTGGTGCTGCTCAGCGATGTCTGGGCTGAACAGTGGTTCCCCTTCCAGAAGATAGCTGGCATCTTTACTCCATCGCTCTAGCTGAATCCTCATGGTGAGGAGATGTTGGTTGAGGCTGAGGATGTTGGTCTCAGGAGTATTCAACAGTCTCCAAAAGGGGCCGGTGACTGTTTTGTCGATGATGCCCAGAGCTCTAACACCAGCCAGAAAGACCTTTTCTTGGGCATCAACAGTGACTGATCTAAGGAGCTGATTTGGGTTAGGAAGGGACTGTATCAGATCCACAATATGGTGTCGATGGTAATACACAGCTGCAGCATTGTGGCATAGGATGTTCACCCTGTTGCCAATGAAACTAACCATATGGTTTTTCAGGCTAAGGGTGTCGAGGTGGGATTCCAGCAGGTTAGGAATACCTGCCTCATCAGAGCCACGGGTGGTAAATGTTTGCAAGAGGTTCTAACCAGGCGGGCTGCCCCTGCTTCATTGGTGGAGAAGCTATGCATGTTTTTACCCCCTTGAATTATGACATCTTCAAAAGTCTTCAATGCCTTCTTTGCTTCCTCTTCTAGGTTGGCAATGAGGTGCATTTTACAGAAGAAATTTGACATTGAAGTCAGCTCTGATTTGGTAGCATCATCCAGACTCTCCCAGTTGTTTATTGCCACTGGTAGGAGATCCTCTCTTACCGCCTGCAACTCCCTGTTAAATGAGGGGTTTACTGGACCCTGGTCGGACATGGTTGTCTTAAATGAGACGATCATTTTTGCCACGTTCTCCTCAGTGGTCCCCTCTTCAATTACACTAGCCAACTCCTTAATCCTGTGCATGAAAGACTCCATTGTTATCTCTGTGTCCCCTCCTCCCTGCTCCAGTAAACCCATTGTCATTGTCTTCCCACACCCTAATGTCACCTCAAAGTCTTGGTAGTGCTTGTGGAATTTTGTTCTTCCATCCCCGTGCAAGCAGTTTCCGCTGTTGGTGAGAAGGGCTTCTCCAACCTGTGAAAATGTGAGAATGTTTGTGAGAACGTTTATTTTTTGATCCCTTATACAATTCATAATACAGATATAAAAAATGTACACACACAATGCGTAACACCAGGACCAAAAAGGTGTAGGCTGAAGCCATGGCTTATTGCGCCTACCCATGGTTTTTCCCCATGAGTACATAATCAAAACATTGAAACTTTTATAAACAAAATGTCACTTACGCATCTTAACAGAAAACTCAAAAGTACCAAACAAAAAACTATATTTATACCAGGGTTTCCGTTAGAAAAATTTGCCGTCGGACATCGTGTCCGGGAAGAATTCGATTTACCGGACAAACGTGATATATTCCGGTCATCATATTAAAATATAATATTTTTTTTTTTTTCCAAAATCATATTTTTTTCTTCTTCAAATCTAATATAGCTGTTTGTCGCGGTGATTACTGTTGTGTAGCGGCCTATATATGCAATTTAATGTCTATTTCTCATCCGATACGATTAGATGCGAGCTATATAATAATATAACATGATTTGACGCATGCGCGCTATGCCATGCGTCAAATCCAGCGCTGAACGGGTCCAGCGCTGAACGGGCGCCTCACTGGGAACTGAACAGACAGCATCGATCAATGAACGGACTCCACATTACGTTAACTGAAGTTTGTTAAATTGTTTGGGATTAATGTGAGTTTTCTATTTTCTCTTTCCAGTTTTACCCTTTTTTTTATTTTTATCAATAAAACAACGTCATTTCTATAACCAGGGGGGTGTTCCATCGACGTCGCTGGAGGAAAGTCTGGGCTTGTTTTGACAAGTCTCGCGAGATCTATCAAGATATGCCTGGATCTTTTTAAGAGTCTCGCGGGACTTGGCGAAGTAGGCCTAGGTTTTCCTTTGGCGACGTTGATAGAACACCCCCCAGGTCTCGCTGGTTGGGAAGGCATTTCGTTTAGCTGCCTGTCAAATCATACTTAGGGGATAGCCCTGTAAGCTCATACGGGTCTGTATGTCGTCCTGAAAACCGGCTGTTAGATCATATCGCTGAAGTTTGTCTCCATCTTAGTGTAAATGTTGTCCGTTTCGTTTGTTATCCTTGTTATTGTGCGATAAAGTTAAGGCTTTCCGCTTCGGGCCACCATTTTCAGCTGGGCACCGGACACACACACACTCGTGCACGCGCGGCACTGCCCGAGAGAGAAGGACCCGCCCCCTTTGGTTAGCCTATAGGCTGGCTGGAGGGGGCGGGTCCTTCTCTCTCGGGCAGTGTTGTGTGTGTGTGTGTGTTTGGTGCTCAGCTGAGAATGGTGGCCCAAAGCCAATTTGAATACAAAATGTGAACTTTAGCGAATTGTATTCAAATTGTGCTTAGAGGGAATTATTTTCACCGGACATTTTGTCCGACGAGTTTTCAATTTGTCGGACTTCGACACATTTTACCGGACAAAGTTAACGGAAACCCTGATTTATACCTCTGTTTTATACTCGTTAATCATCTTTTTAAATCCTTTTAGTGTACTACACATTTTCATTTCCTTTTCAAAAGTATTCCATAAGTTAACTCCTTTAACTGTTCCTGGATGTCTGCCAGACCTCTAGCTTCAAGCAGAAGCTGTGATTTCAGCCAGTTGCTTGGGATCTTTTGGACATCTTGCCCAGCCAACTTGTTTAGCACAGTCTTAATCACTGCATCAACTTTTCTCATTGAGACGTTCATCGATAAGAGAGCCATTACCACCTCCCGGATTTCATTGGTGTATCTCCCGTCTTCAAAGGTGATAATTGTGTCTATGCATTTAAGTTTCTCTAACTCTTTTTTTTCTTTTTCAATTAGTTTTTGCTTTTTTCCTGTCTTCCTGGTCCTGCATTTCCTTGGTCTGTTTGTCTGTCATTTTTCTTTTCTTTTTGCGACAACTGTCAACAGAGGATTTCATTTTCCGTTTGAGTTAATCAAGCTTTCTCTGTTTCTCTCTGTCTTTCCTCAAATGTTGTCTGTTCCTTCTCTGCAATTTCTTTTTCTTTCTCTGCATCTTTTAACTTTTGACATAATCCTTTAATGGTTTCTTTTAGTGTTTTTACCTGCTCTTCTTTTGTCTTTGCTTGTTGCAACCTTTGCACTCACTCTAGCTACTTTGTTTGTCACGTCCAATGTTGCTGTTAATGTCTTGCATACTGACTGTGCTTTCCCCACTTCTGATTTGTCCTTTTCTACAGTGCCCTCGAGCTTAACCTCCAGATGTTCCTTTTCCTCTTTTAGTTTGGAGTTTTCATGTTCTAGCCCTGTGATTCTTTTCTTCATTAGTTTTCCTGCTATGTTTAACCGTGAGTCAGTTTTTTTTATTTTAAATCTTGGCATTTCTCATCGTCTTTCCTTGCTACTGGGATTTTAAATGGCTGTTGGAGATATTTTGTCACCTCCTCTTTATTTTTCCCTTTCTTCAACTGAGTGACTGCTTTGTGCATCCTGCTCACACACATGTATAAGGCAGGATCATTAACCTCCGTTTGAGGTATCAGCTGTCTCACTGCATTGTACAGTTCTTTTGACATCCCATGTTTATTTCGCAGACTGAGCACTGTATCATTGGTAAGGCTGCCTGACTCCTCAGCGTCACTGGATGCACAATCCATTGTACCCCACCAAATCTGGAAAAGGGAGACATGGAAACTTTCATGATCATACAGTTTTTTTCCCCGACTTTTTGTAAGAATTTTAATTTAAGGTCAATAATTAAACAACATTGTTATGCATTGTGTAGTGAGGATGCATATGATTTAATACAACAACCTTTCTTTAACAAGGGTGCCAATACTTTTGACCACCACTATAACAACAGCCAGAATTGCATTAAACTGCTTTAATGTGGCATCAGGTTATACTTGGATAATCAGTCAGATCAGGGTTTTTTTACATTTATTTTAGATACCAGAGATCTCACAGCCCAATTCTCTCTCTCTCTCTCTCTCTCTCTCTCTCTCTCTCTCTCTCTCTCATTCACAGAGCAGAAGCGCGTCTCTCTCGCTCTCTCCCTCTCTCACTCACTCAATCGCAGAGAATAAGCACATCTCTCCAGCTCCCTCTCTCTCTCAGCACAGCAGAAGCTCCAGTAACTAATATATCTAGCTAGCTACAGCTTTGTATGACAGTGATTAGTTTAGCTAAACTAAACATTAAATATTTTCAAGTCAAGACTAAAAACCCCTCTTTTATGCCAAAACATGTTTTTTGTTAGTTTCTTTTCCGCCACATTTCTACACATACTTCCTCTACCTGGGAGGTGCTGGTGCCCCCCGGTGGCCAACCCTGCCATACCGCTCTGACACAATCGGCCACACTTTTGAATGAGAGAATAGAGTATGCACGTTTGATCTGACTCGGTGTGTGCGTGTGTGTGTGTGTGTGTGTGTGTGTGTGTGTGTGTGTGTGTGTAGTCTGCCAATGTTAAAAAGCATCGTAGTACAACAATATTGAATGTTTGAGAAGTGGAACTATAGATAGTATACTGTTATGTAACTGACAGGTTTGTGTGCACACTTTTGTTTATCAATCAAGTACAAATGAACTGTGGAATGATTTTGTGGAAGTCGTTGATGTAATTTGACAAAAAACAATTTACACACTTTGTGTACAATATCCTCCCAATATCTTGAATAACTGCCTCACGTGGAGAAGTGATATGTTAATGACTTATGGTTTCTTATTGTTTAAAAATGATATCTCTGTGTGTTAAGTCATTAAATGCATTATTCTCTAGAGTAGATGACATACTATATTCATCTAGTTGACAAGTCAAGTGTAGAATGCTTAAGGGAACAGGGTCAGAGCAGAGGTCATTAAATACATAGCAGGCTAACCTCTCCTGGTTCAGCGGGGCCACCTGGTTCCACTCGTCCGTACACGGGTTGTAGCAGTGAGCGGCTGAGATCTCCTGGCTGGTCATCCGGTACCCACCGACGATAAAGAGGTAGTTGTCCAACACGGCTGAGCCGTAGCCTCGGACATTGACCATGTCCGGCGGCAGATTGTTTGCGAGCGGCTTCCAGCGCTGCTCCAACTCTCCGTATTTCAGCATGGACCAGGGCTCGTCCTGGTCGGGCAGATCTAGGGCCAGGCAGGTGAAATCTCCGACCGCGAACAGAGTGGCCGTGCCTTTCATGCGCATCTCCCTGACCTGGTGGCGCAGGGGACCCGGCCGGTAAGTTACCGAACTCGGGCCTCCGCACCATCGGGTGGTAGTGACGGCTCGTGTATTTGAGGCCGGCTTTGCGGAGGTCGTGTGTTCCGTATACCTCGGAAAGGCTGTAGATTCCACGCAGTTGTCCTGTCGGATTTCCGTAGTAAAAAGTAGTCGCTTTTTTCAATCAACTTGTTTTTGTTCACGTTGAAGGTTTTGTCATCCATGACGATTGCAATGATTTGTTCAGATGACATGTTTAGTGTCTAGTGTTTTTGGTTATGGCTGTGAGTGAACGGAACTTGACTGTTGACTTGTCCTCTTGCGACCTCATGGTGACCAGGGCTACAGCTAATAGCATCTTCATAGAGAATGACTGGGATGACCAGGGCTACAGCTAACAACGTCATCTTCATATGAGCAGCTAACCCGGCTATTGTGTTACAAGCAGATTTACCCTCACGACTTCAGCGCTCCGGACGGGACAAACTAACTCTCTCAGACGGATATGCCCACAGTGCGTGTTCCCGGTTCTTAAAGGCCCATATCCGCCCCAACTTCCCCTCTAAAGTCCCGCCTTGAATGAAACTAATTGGCTACAGGTGGTACCTGTTACATTAGTAGGGTGTTAGGGGCATAAAATAAGACTTGTTTTCTGAGTTTATCTGTCTGTACCATGTGATGTATTAAAGTCTTCCAGAAACAATGCAATTTAATTCATGTATTTATGTCTTACCCAATCCCAAGATATTGCAGATTGAAGTTCAGCTGTGACGGTCAAAATGTCGCTGGACATGCAATGTAAATCTCCTATTCAGACGGCACCAGAATGGCAGTAAAATGGCATAAATGTACTACTATTGAGATGTATAAACTTAAATATCTCAAGATAGGAATATCCAATCAACATCAAATGTTGAATAATAAAGCAAAATAATTTATATTATATTCCACACAGTGTTTATATGTATTGGTTTATCTAATGAAGACCGTTTGTGTACAGTAGAATTCTCATTCTTTTAGAACGTTACCTAACTGCTTAACATTAGCATACAGCTTGTACATATAACCCCCCCCCCCCCCCCCCCCCCCCCCCCCTTTCAACTCTATGTGGTCCACTCCAATCGAGAGAGAAAACACATTTTCAATTGGAGAAAATCTTCGTGCGCTTGGCTGAACGTGTGACTAGCTATGAAAAGACAGAGACAGACAGCTCTCAACTTTGAGAAGATGTCTAAAAAGTCAAAACCACCCGATGGACAGAAACAGGTAGCTTGCTGGATGTATGTCATGTCAAACCGACTAGCCAAGCTAGCTAACTAAAGTCTAACATAGCTGTTTAGATTTGTAACAGTTAGCTGTCTGGCCTAGCCCATGAGAAGCTAGCTAGTGTTGTGCTGGATTGATGTCACAGTCACCTTAAAGTATAGGTATTTAGTGATCCATAATTTGCTAATCTTGAAACAGTTGAGGTTGAATGTTGTTTTCCCTTTAGGACTCAGTCAGTGTCAGGGATCCTCAAGCAAGCAGTGCCATGGACATAGGGAGTAAGCCATACCAGCCTGATCCAAAATTCATAGCAGTAGGGAGTCAGGTGAGGTTGTCTAAAAATGATAGTGTGATTAAACATGCTTTTAAACATACAGCATTTTTGCAGTGGTCACTGGTCACACACTATTAATTTTCATTAGACAAATATAATTCCCTGCACACCAGGGTTTCCGTTAACCGGTAATTCCCGGTCTTTGTCCGGTAAAATTAGTGGAAGTCCGACAAGTTGAAAACTCGTCGGACATAAATGTCCGGTGAAAATAATTCCCTCTAACCATTTTCAGCTGAGCACCAAACACACACACAGAACACTGCCCGAGAGAGAAGGACCCGCCCCCTTTAGTTAGCCTATAGGCTATAGGCTAACTAAAGGGGGCGGGTCCTTCTCTCTCGGGCAGTGTTACACGAGTGTGTGTGTGTTTGGTGCTCAGCTGAAAATGGTGTCCCGAAGCGGAGCGCTTTAACTTTATCGCACAATAACAAGGATAACAAACAAAACGGACAACATTTACACTAAGATGGAGACAAACTTCAGCGATATGATCTAACAGCCGGTCTTCAGGACGACATACAGACCCGTATGAGCTTACAGGGCTATCCCCTATCTATCTGAGAAAAGGCATAGCCTAGCCCTAGGCTGTAACATCGAACGGAAATTAGCCTATACGCATTGCAAGTTAATTTAAAGCCTATTTATTTTCAAAGAGTTTTATTCTATTTTATTTTATCTGATAAAAGGCATATGAACGGAAATTAGGCTAGCCGTGTCACGCCAGAAGCCTACATGCTTGCACTGTTACTGTTCAATAAAATGTTATACATCTAGACATTGTGGTATTTCTTTATATACGTATCCCAGACTGCCTATCAATTGTTTCTCAATAAACAGTTATGTTCTCCCCATTGTCATACTCCCGAGCTAAACGAAATGCCTTCCCAACCAGCGAGACCTGGTTATAGAAATGACGTTGTTTTATTGATTTAAAAAAAAGGGTAAAACTGGAAAGAGAAAATAGAAAACTCACATTAATCCCAAACAATTTAACAAACTTCAGTTAACGTAATGTGGAGTCCGTTCATTGATCGATGCTGTCTGTTCAGTTCCCAGTGAGGCGCCCGTTCAGCGCTGGATTTGACGCATGGCATAGCGCGCATGCGTCAAATCATGTTATATTATTATATATTATATAGCTCGCATCTAATCGTATCGGATGAGAAATAGACATTAAATGGCATATATAGGCCGCTACACAACAGTAATCACCGCGACAAACAGCTATATTAGATTTGAAAAAAAGAAATATGATTTTGAAAAAAAATTTTTTTATTATATTTTAATATGATGACCGGAATATATCACGTTTGTCCGGTAAATCGAATTCGTCCCGGACACGATGTCCGACGGCAAATTTTTCTAACGGAAACCCTGCTGCACACACAGTTTTCTTCACTTGCTCTGGTCCCTACCAATGTTGTGACCAAACCTACTCTCTTGATCAGACCAAAATACCAGCCCCATTCTCTCAGGGGCAGACAGCAGGTTCCCTGTCACTTCCTGTCATATGCAGAAATCACTCTCTATTGATTATTGGCACACAAGAACATGCTTATGTTTGCATTCTCTTGTGAACCCACTGTCTACACCTGACTCATGATTACATTTACAACATGATTAGAATGCTTACACAGCAATCAGGTAACGCTAATCAGATAAAGGACACAATGAAGCACTATATATGTTTGAGACATATATTTTGTATTGACTATAAAATAGTATTAATGCATTTAAACATTGAGACAAGAAGCTGTCTTCTGTACACGCTCTCCCAATATCTCAAACTGTGACCCCCCTCCCCAAGAAAAAGTTTCAGGCACAGGATTTTTTCCCACTTTAAGCCCTGAGGAGTTGCTCTCAATGCTCTGGTTGTCCTCTACTCCCGAGTTCAGCCTTAGAAAAAAGTGTTTTACTGGCTATTCCAGCTACTCTATACCAGAACTATACACATTTCAATATACACAGTTTGTTCACACTGATGATAACAGTATCAACCAAGCATGACTTCGATACATACTACATGACAAAACAAGATGATGACATTAAACAGTACAACAGTGTAACAGACAATAACAGTGTTTGCTAGGGTGTAATGCTGCCTAAGCATACCTGTCAACGTTGGGAATTGAAAATAAGGGATATTTCCCCCAAAATAAGGGAAAATAAGGGATATTCCCCCCCGTGCCCCCCCCCCCCACCGTCTACATAGCATACCCCTTACATTTACACTGTACACACAGTCAATCCTAACATCACCACTAGACAACCAAAGGATACTGCTTACATTTAGACATGAGTACACACAGTCAATCCTAACATCACCACTAGACAACCAAAGGATACTGCTTACATTTAAACTGTACACACAGTCAATCCTAACATCCCAACTAGACAACCATAGGATACCCCTTACATTTAGACTGTACACACAGTCAATCCTAACATCACCACTAGACAACCATAGGATACCCCTTACATTTAGACTGTACACACAGTCAATCCTAACATCACCACTAGACAACCATAGGATACCCCTTACATTTAGACTGTACACACAGTCAATCCTAACATCACCACTAGACAACCATAGGATACCCCTTACATTTAGACTGTACACACAGTCAATCAACCACCTGCTTAGGTGCAACAGAAATTGGGTTAACTAATTCCTACATTAAGTAAGTGACTACAGGTGGTCAGAATCAGATACCTGGTTGAAAGTGAAATATTTTGAACATCCCTGCATTATATACATGAAAACACAAAACGGCATATAAATTCAGCACATTTATTTATAAATTGTCCCTAGTATGCAGTGCAACAGTATTTCATCAGGGTAATTCGAATAATAGAAAAAAAACTACAAACCCTTAAAAACACAAATAATACATTGATAGGATTAAATGTTTATTTCTAGATATAATTGGTGGTAACTTTATCCATGTTTAACATGGGCGCTTTTATTTGGAAGAAATCCTCATTTACATACATCCGCGCTAAGTGGGCGGAGTTCCACTCGTTCACAGAACAGACCCCGCCCATCCCGGAAGTTTCATGGATCATCGCAAGCAAGCTAGCTGACAACAAACCATTAGCTATAAGTTCTTCCTGTTACCTAGTTATTATTTTCCGTTGACTATTTCAAAACCAGGTGGGTCCTTCCTTGAAAATAACATAGATTACGTTACGTTACTGTGCTAACTTGTCAATTGACCGACGACATCTGATTCGGGTTTGCTGGTTCATGTTGACGCCACCCTGCAGCTAGTACTAGCTTTGTTTTAGCTAGCACTGTCAGAGTGAGTCACGAGATTAGCCAAATATGTCATTACTTGTTATTTACATAAATGTAAATAGTACGTTTTTAATTGCATATAGCTAACTTGCTAGAGATAGGCATGTTTGGTACATTTCTTTAATCTCGTCAACGTCTGTTTTTATTAACTGAAGACGTGTCCTTGGTTGATCAACTAGTAGTGTGTCACAAGTTGACATTGTCCGCGTTTGAGAGAGGAGGTGTGTGTGTGTGTGTGTGTGTGTGTGTGTGTGTGTGTGTGTGTGTGTGTGTGTGTGTGTTCGTTAATAGAACAAGCCTCAAGTGGGTTACGACCTTGGATTCTGATGGGCAGTGAGTAGACTGTCAGTTCTTAATGTTATCTCTGTATTGAAGGGCAGTGCCACGTCATGGCTGGTGGCATTCAGATCCGGAGGTATGATGATGATGATGATGATGCTGTGAAGGAGATCTTCACCCTGGGCATGAGCGAGCACGTGCCCTCGTCCTTTGTGCACCTGCTGAAACAGCCCCTTACCCAGATGGTGCTGATGTGTGTTTTCTGTGCACTGCTGGCCAGCTCCAAGTCTTTACTACTACCCGTGCTGGCTGTTACCCTTCTCTTGGCCGGGGCTAGGCAACTTGTCGGCCACCTCTTCACCAGTTACATCGACACCTCCCTCAAGGAGGACCTCGACCACATCAAGGAGACGTATATGGAGAAGAAGGATTGTTGTTTCTGGGTGGCGGAGGTCGAGGGTCGGGTCGTGGCCACGGTCGCCTGTATGCCTGCGGAGAAGGAGCCAGGCTGTCTGGCGCTGAAGCGCATGTCTGTGCGGCGTACACATCGTCGAATGGGCATCGCCAAAGTCCTGTGCCAGACAGTAGCAGACTTCACCCGGGAGAGGGGTTACCTAGGGGTCTACTTGAACACGTCGATAGTGCAGACGGATGCTCAGAAGCTGTATGAGAACCTGGGTTACACAAAGATTGGAGAGTTTGTCGTACCTAATCTGCTGGCCAAAATCACTAACTTCTCTGTGATTGAGTACAGACTGGACTTACAACAGGGTGGGAAAACGGACTGAAAGGACAGACACACAAACACTGGAGATGGATACATACTTCTGTTTTTATTTACATTCCATGACCCTGTACTCACCCTCTGTATTGTTAATTTACACACATGCTTATTTATGCTGATCATGTTCTTCTTCAATGCCTGTGTTACACGAAAAATCTTAGAAAGGGGCATTATGTATAATTTTGTAAATTAATAAATGCATACTGACCTAACAATACATAGTTTTTAAGCTGGTCTTTTTCTTGTTTATTTTTGTCAGTTTGTATTGTATCTGGTTGGTATCAAGTCTGCAAAGTGAAATGGGTCAAATATTCTCTTTTAGAGGGATGGGGAAAATTAAAAAGAATTGTGCAAGTGGATGACGTGTTAATATTATAGGAACCCTTTTGAAATTAGGGAAGCCATTGTTTTTTTTTGTCTTCAATAGACAGGGTTCCCGCGCTGGTCTTAAAAAGCCTTAAAGTCTAAAATCCAGCATTCCAATTCATTCCAGTTATCCGGCCTAAAAATTAGGTGCTAAGTCTTAAAAATGAGATCCTGCAAGGAAATCAGTCCGGCCACATCTATTTACGCAGAAATTAATCAAGCTGGAACCCCAAAAAATGCCAATTCGCTTCCTTTTTTGTCTGTATGGCAGTGAAATCCCTCCCTCATCACCTGGAGGATGACAAAAAGCTATCATATGGTGTCGCGAATAGGTCTAAAATGCTATCCAAAGAGGTCTAAAAAAGGTCTTAAATTTGACTTGTTGAAACTTGTAGGAACCCTGAATAGATTGTGCTAGTGAATGAGCTGTCTCCTTCTCCCCAGGGCTCCTAAAGGGACAGATGGCTTGTTATCGGATCCGCAAATACCAGGATGAAGACTACGAGGTGGTCAGAGAAGTGTATTCCACAGGGTTTGGAGAGCACCTGAATGTGGTGTGTCTTCAGGCTCTCAGACAACCTTGGTTACAACTCACCCTGCTCAGCCTGGTCTGCGCCATCCAGGCCTTGTCTGTCTCTCTCCCGGCTTCTATTATGACAACAGTCCTTCTAATGCTGGCGGGTCGTGAGGGAGTGAGGTATCTGTTCTATCAGGGCATCCAACTTGGCCTCAGCGAGGACCTCCTGGACATTAAAAGCAGCTACATGCAGGAAGGACGTGTCTCCTGTTTCTGGGTAGCAGAGAGCCAGGGGAACATTGTGGGCACGGTGGCGGTCCTTCCCGCTGTATCACAGCCAGGGGCTTGGGAACTGAAGCGGATATCTGTCAGGAGGGAATTCAGGGGCCTGGGGATTGCTAAAGCGTTGTGTCGAACGGCACTTGATTTCGTTGCGCTTCATGGAGTAGAGGATATCGTGCTGTACACCTCCATGATCCAGACTGATGCCCATAAGTTGTACAACAGTATGGGCTTCTACAAGACTGAGGAGTTTGTTTGGCCATCCCTCCCAGCCAAGTTGATTCACTTTATGGTGTTTAAGTATGGATATAGAGTTCCTCTCTCCCACTCTTGAGTGGTCCACATACAATTGAATGATAAAAAAAATATTTTGTTTGTCTGTCCTTTAATGCAGTCCCATTTTTCTATTTTATTTTATTTTATTTTATATTCCGACTATAGCATTTCTACTGAAAAAGGTATGCATGATTCACTGCAATGTAAGTAAGTTGCTTTGGAGAAAAGCAATGCTAATTATATTATTTCATCCATATAATTATGATGTATTTATATATCATCCAGCATATGTATTAAATTGTCTTTTACACTATTTATTGATTAGCTCTCTGATCTTCATAATTTGCCTTAATCAGGGTTCCCACGGGTCCTTGAAATCCTTGAAAGTTTCTGAATTTGAAAAAAAAAAATCGAGCTCTTAAAAGTTTTTGAAAATAGACATGGGGCATTGAAAGTGCTTGAATTCCCCCCCCCTCTCTCTCAAAAATAATAATATATTCAAAAATGTTTTACTTAGCTCGTCAACTCGTAAATAAGTCTCTGTATTGCTTAACTTTACACATATTTCACAATATATTGTTTTGCTGTGCTGTGGTAGAGAAGGCAAGAGACCATCTAGTGTTCACACATTCAAGCCTCATCTTTTTATTTGTTGTCAGTGAGCGGATAGTTCCTATTATATAAATTCTCATCTAGATCTGTCTCAAACTATGCCGTGTTGGGTCCTTGAATTTGAGGGAATTGAGTCTTGAAAGTCCTTGAAAGGTGCTTGAATGTGATGTTTCAGAAGGTGTGGGAGCCCTGCTTAATATACAACCGGCCGTTTTGACAGACAGACAGACAGACACCACAGGATGTCGCTGAATGTGCTGGGAACAGCGACGAGGCTTGAGCCAACAGTACACTAGTCGGCGAGGTAAGTGAATGGATTTAGCCTTTTATTGGGGGGAAAAACACACCACAGCGACTGCTGTTGTCTATACGGCTCTGTATTATAGTATTATTGCACAAGACTTTAGAGACGAGGCTGAAACCCTGCTACCAGCTGTAGCATTAGCTCAGTCAGCTGTAGACTAGGGAGTTTCCTCTGTCTGACAGCACTCAGCACACGTCCGCTGAGCCTGGTGATTGTCATAAATAAGGGGTTTATTTGAATGCAGAATTGATGGTATTTGCGTGCTTGCAAACGGAAGCATCTATATTCGCCCAGTTGTCTGATATGACACTGATAGACACGTTCATTATATTACAAAGCAAAGCAAATATCCTGAGAAATGTGACAGTCAGCACTCAGCATACTACTGGCGATAGTAGCGGTTGTGGCCGGCGCTATGCCCCACAATGTGCCAACATTGGAACAAAATGCTTACAGGAAAAAGTATTGTGGTTTATTGATTTATCACAACATGTTTAGCTAAATGAGATAGCGATTCTGTTATTATAGCCCATGGATTTAACATTTCAAGCAAACAGGCTCTGAACCACACCCATGATGAGACCTATTGATTCATTCAAATGTGTCTATAGCTACTACACGAACATTTGATTTGATTTTCGATTCTAGTATCTACATAATTATTGAAAGAAAGCTACATGCATACAGCTGTGCTATGAGTCAAACTATCCAGTGCATGATCTCGCATTCAATTTGACCTGTGAAATGTCCAAATCACAAATGTGTTTATACTGAATTAGAATACTGTTAGTCTATGTTTCAGGTCACTAGAGGGCACTGTCTGCAGCAGTCCAATCAGTTCAAACTTTAGTTGCATTTCACAGAACACCTGACAAAAATAAAACATTGTCTCTACATTGAATTACCATGTTTTTTTTATTAAACTGTACTGATGTCATTTTTGCTCCAATACATGGCTTTCTTCAGAGCCTACTACGTCTACTAATTTTCAGTCCTCCGAGACCAATAACCTGTGGGGCCTCTGTTAGAGTCGGTTCTTTTGTTGACTGCTCCAAGAAAGAGGAGAGATGTTTTCAATTGCACAAGTGGTATATTTATTGAAAATTACACGTAGAGTACAAAACAGTGCTGCAGCAGCTGGACCCAACGCTGAGTCAATCTCAGAGGAAAGGTGTTCTTCTTCAGTTTACAATACATTATATACTTTCACAAGACACAGAGTCCTTCCCCTTTTGGCCACTATGATGTGATAGCTGAATGGCCTATTAGAATGTTCTAAAACTATGAATGGAGTGTTGTCTTGTGTTAGACGTGAGAGTTTTTTATCGGTTCTTACAACACCTGGATTCATGGTCATCAGACAGTAGCTTACAATGGGTCGTATGTGTTCTTAGGATACAATACTGATAATGTGCATATTAAAACAGGAAAACTGACAAGATATGTAACATCATGATTTAAGCAGCTGGTGCTACATAATGGACAATAGGACCTTTGAAAAATATATATCCTAACAACTCTAGCAATAATGCTATATAGTATATACCATAGACAGGTAACATGCACTGCTTCAGTGATGCTTATCTTACCTTGTACTGGCTGTTGACAATATAGAGCATGTCGTTGTTTGTCCTCAATAGTCAGTTGTGTCTCACATCATCTCCTTAAATGCAGATATGGGTGAAAAAAAATCACCTGACTCTCCTTTAGTCTTTCCTGCTGATCCTCCAAGCTGTCCCAATATCAGTTCTCCTTAAATTAAGCAGCATACGTCATCGGTTTGTGATGATTACTATTAGACTGTGCTGCTCTCTACCTCTGTTCTTCTGTCCTGTCAGCCAGCTGTTTGCTTCTGTTCTGGTCGTCTGCCTTGCTTTGTATGAGGAGAGGAACACCTCCCCTCTCTACCTCATTAGACTTCTGTTCTGGTCGTCTGCCTTGCTTTGTATGAGGAGAGGAACACCTCCCCTCTCTACCTCATTAGACTTCTGTTCTGGTCGTCTGCCTGGCTTTGTATGAGGAGAGGAACACCTCCCCTCTCTACCTCATTAGCGTTGATGGGTGCAGAACAAATGCAGTGTTTAAGTCTGTCCCAAATATCCCTTTAAGTTGTTCTGCTCTCAAACCTGCAGGCTGTTGCATAACATATTTTGCTTGTATGGCATGTTGTCTGCTTAGAAAACACTAGATTGTAGGCACATAGGCCTAATAGATATGGTGCAATTGAGGTTGAAACTAAATATCAAGGATGAATTTCCAAACACAGTATGAAAGTGTAGCCTAGATCTGCTCGTCTTAAGGCAACTTCTATGTCACGCATTAGCCTATAACAACAACAACCACAACAACAACTAGGCTATAATGGAAGTCTAACGGATGCTGTGAAGGGATGGAACTCTCCTGAGGGAATTGCTCCTTTTATTTGACTGTTGAAATGTGAAATGTACCCTATTCCAGCTCCCCCGTCTCCAGCCCCTGTATACCAGCGTGCTGGATCCTCTACACAGAGGCCCTCTAGCATTTGCTTCCTTTGCAAAATACATGAATAGAGAATTGAGAGTAAAAAAGCCCCAGCCATGCAGTTCGCTGATAATGAAGGCTAATCCTACCCCGTGTATCTGCCAACACATACCTAATGCAATCAGCAGGCCTCTGCTTACAGTGTGCTGCCTGTGCTGTATGATAGATCATCAGCTGGGGCTTTGAGCCTCTGACACAATAAACTGGAATTTAACTGTGCTGAACTGTTTACCCTCTCAGCTTTCAAGAGGCTCTCTCTGTGCTTTAGTTCTTTAATTTGTAGGTTAAGATCTTAATTCATTCATTCTATCACTTTTTGAGGCATTAAAACAGGCATTAGAACACCTCGTTGCAGAGCTTTCTTTCGAGGCAATATTTAAATTCTAGCCTTAGCTAGCAAGCTAGCTGTGCTTGGTTTGGAGTGAGATACTGAGATCAGTGGCGTACCGCAAAATCCCGAGGCCCCCCCGCAAGGTGGCGGCGGGGGGCCTTTCGCAACGGAGGTAAAAAAAAAAGTGCGTTTTTTAGAGTCCGATGCGTTATTGACGTTGCGAAATTTCGCAATATGCACTCTACATTCTAAATGCTTGACTTAGCAAAAGGTACAAACAGGTGAGAGCAATAGCCTATAACTAAAACCAAATGGTAGACTACATCAGTAGAATGTATTATAAGTAGAAAAGTACAAGCTTTATTTCTTTTAACAAAGTGTGGTGTGCACAGCAGTGCGATATCTGATACAATCTGTAGACTCTCCGCTAAGGGTTGCCAGATGGAATTGAGAATTTCCAACCTAACCAATCTAAAAACTTCTAAATCCACCAAAAACCAGCCCATCTGACAACCCTGTCTCCGCTGCATCAGTCTACTTGTTGCGCAAAATAGGCCAGGGTTTGTCAAATCCTTTGTTGGACATCTCGTTTCTTTTGTTTTTTTGTTGTTTTTTTTTTCTTTCAGATTTTATCCCTTTTTCACCCAATTTGGTATCCAATTGAACCCAACCTAGCATCCAATTATCCCCTGCCTATTGCGTAGGATCCGCCGCACGACCCCGTGGCCGGCAGCCCCAGAGGAGATCGCCAGGCAGACTAGCTGACTGGCTCCTCGAGCCCAGCACCGTTATTCCGGCACCCCGGGGGCGCTGTTGCGCGACGGATCCTTGTCCGGAAATAGTCCTATACCGCCCTCTGGAGCGGCCGCTCAATATGCCGCTCCCTGTGTGCCTCGGCCATATGACATCTCGTTTCTTAAGTCCTGGTATATTGTGGCATTTCTTTACTGTTTGCCATCTGGTCTAGGAATACCCAGGGAGACGCAGACAGCAGAAGTAGAATAGAAAAAGAAACAGCTATAACCATGCTGAATTATGTACCTGTATGATGCACTGACAGTCTGTGACTGTGAACCTGGCCGGACCCTGCCCTTCTGCCTGAGTTTGAGTATGATGCATTGCATTGCTGCCCAAATAAATGTTATTGTTTAGTGCTGTACGCTTTCGTGGTATTATATTGTGTGAATTATCATCTGTATGTTGTTTTTCTTTCACTCGACTAACCGCCGAGATAATACTTGAGACATGTACTTCCGTAAACATTATTTATTTTATTGAACTTTTTTACAATATCGGACCGACAGTCCCACATATAGCGGCTATAATGTCCGAATAGAGAATCTACCGGTTTACACGATCCCAACTCAAGTACGGTCCTCTTTAGCATAGGATCCGTTAAATCAACTGGGAAATTGGCTCTGTCTGATGGATAGTGTTCACCTGTGGTTGTTGTTGCCTTCTCTAGATTAATAATAGCATCCTCAGACTCCTCGCCTGGTTGATCAGTGGGAGTGCAGCTAGTAGACTGGTCAGGTGGCGGGTCCTCGTTGTCGTCGGCCGGGTCAGCCGGCGCCATGCCAGCTGCAGTAACACTGGCCTCCACAGTGGTGCTGCTAGCAACAGGTGCATCAACGACGTTTGTCCCTGACCCAGTGCTAATCGCATCCCTACCCGCATTAGTCTCAGAAGCTGCATTCGGTAAAAGAAAAGATGAAATTTTTCGAAGTTTCACTGAATTTTGTTCCTTTTTATAGGAAAGTTCCCGTTTTTGCGCACCGCTGAGGTATTTTCGCTTGCTCATTTTCCTTGTGTCTCGCTGCCAATTGAGCGTGTGACGTCAAAGTCATGTTGCTATTGGATACGGCTAACTATGTATATCTTTTTAAAATATAGGCCTATATATTAAAATTAAGGTTGACACAATGAAGGGCCACTTATTTTCTTTGTTTAAAAAAAATAAAAAATAAACGTTGTATCCAATGTTAGTGGGGCCCCCTAGTGGCTGGGGCCCCCCCGCGGTGCGTCGCTTGCGGGCCCGTCCGCTACGCCACTGACTGAGATGGCCAGTGCCATTGGTCAGTCCAGTAGAGTCAAGAAGAAACCTCTCCAAGACACACCACACTTTTGCTGTACAGGCACAGGAAAGAGATTAGCTATATCCTCTATATGACAACGGTCTCTTTAAGAGTTAGATATGTTTTATTTATTAACTATAAGCCGACAGTCAGATACTGTTACATTCTTCTGCATTCATTAAGATCGTCTCATTGCCTAGGCAGAGTACACAGTTAGCTAGTGTTTATCTCAACGAGTCCCTGTGAGAGGGGCTAGAAACACCTGCGCTGTGGATGAAGATCTTTATTTGTACTAAAGGTCTGCGTCATGTTACTGGATTTCATGCTTTTTGGACCTGAATTGAAGTTAATGGAACTGTTTAACATAGGAGCCACGAGGAGTAGTACTGTGTTGATGTTGCTGTTGATGGTTGTCATTCAGATTGAATGTCTTCTGTCATGACACACAAGTGTTCCTTGTTTTCAAATGACTGATCTCTAACTGTTGTATGCAACCTTGAGGGAGAGGATGGAGACTTTGCCTCTGTCTGAGCAGGTATCTAATATTGCGTGACTGAGAGGCCCTGCATCAGACAGGCTTTAAGACCCTGCGCCGCTTCCCGGGCCTACCCACCCTCCTGCCTCCTGCAGGAGCCAGAGCAGACACTAGCGCATTGCCGACTCTCAGCTGATGCACTCCACAGCAGACCAAACCCTGGCCCTTTTTTCCCTCTGTTCTGTTTTCCTTTTGGTCCATTCATCGTCATCCTCGTCCTCTCCAGTCAGCTCGTCTGAGTTGGGCCCTCAGAAGCCCTCAGAGGCCCCTGACACCAAGCTAGCGTCCAGGAAATCTCTTTGATCCAGCCGGCTGCGAAAAGGGAAGTTTTAGCCTGCCTGTGCTGCTGTGAGGATCGGTAGAGTGATGGTGTGATCTGGGGGGTGAGAGACGCTCCCGTAGCATCGCTGAACCCCCCCCCTTGTATCTGACCGACGCCCCCCCCCCCATAAGAGAGCCCAGGCCGGCGTGGAACCTATGAATCAGGGAAGAATGTCTCAAACTAGGAGGAACACCTACACCCGGGTGAGTGTGGGCTAGAGGGGTGTGTACCCCAGACGACTGACTGGCTAGACTGTCTGTCTTGTTTGTGGATGGTTTCTGGGAGGTTAGTGCTGCTATCTGAGGGTCCAGGTGTTTGCCTCTTGCTTGTGTGCGTCTTGTGTGGTTTGTTGGGTGGATTTGTTGATTGTTGGTGTTGGATTGGCACCTGTGTTGTGTGTTTGTTGTCTGGATGGATAAGTGGGTTGGGATCTGTTTGTGTATAGTGAGGCGCATGCCTCTTTTCGTGTGTCAGGGGCCTTTGTTTGTGTGAGATGTAAACAAGTGTGGGTTGAGGTGTTTGTGGGGGAAGTAAGGTTATCGTGTGTTCTTTGCCAGGGTAGATTACAAGATAACAACCTTTTTGTGAGTTCTGTACTGTACGTATCAGTTACCCAGGCTCTAGCTATGTTTTAGGGTGTATTGTTAGCACCAGTCTCTCAATCCTCAAAGCCTCTGGATGACTTCCTGTTTTGTCATCAGACTCTGAGTCTGGCAGGATTCAGGATCTCAGTCACGGGAAGGATGACATCACAGCTTCACCTTGTCACAATATAACAATGTTTGCACTGTCCACAGTGCCATTACCTGGCTTCAGCTACTGTTTCCTGTACCCTTTATTAACCTTTTAGAAAATGGTGTTAGTAGTCTGACAGGTAGATTAGGCTATACAAAGGTCTACAGATATAGTTGTGTTTCATTATACTCAGTGGTAAATGTGCGTAAGGCTAAGATGAATAATTGAGTATGCTTTGCTGTGGTCCTCCCCCCCTCCAGCTCATGGTACAGGGCTGGGTATTGTATAAAATATAATGAATGTTTCATAACAGGCTGTTTGTGCACTTAATCTGATCTACCAAAGCTAGGGATTCTCTGACAATTAAGTGTGCAAGGTGTATGGAATGGGTCATATTTGGGTTGTGTTATACTGTATTTTCAACAGATTTCATGGACTGCTGATTTTGGGAAAGAACGCAACACTTAGTAATAATAATAACTTGGATTTGTATAGCGCCTTTCATAAAACTCAAGGACGCTTTACAATTCTAGAGGAAAATGGTCAGACAGACAAAACAGAAAACAAAACAAAACAAAACAGAAACAGTGACAAGGGGCCAAAGGCCTTGGTGAACAGATGTAAGTTTTTTTTTTTTTTAAGTAATTTTTTCTGAGTGGGGCAGTCCCACTCATATTTGTATTGACAGTTATAGTGAAGAAGTAGACAGGAAGGATGGGTGAGAGAGAGAGGAGGGATGACATGCAGGATATGTCCCTGGCCGGATTCGAACCAGGGACCCTGCGGTACATGGTCAACGCTTATTCCACTACGCCACCTAAGCGCCCCAGATGTAACAGTTTTAAGGGCTGATTTGAAGGAGTCCAGGGTGGGGGCGTTGCGGATCACTGTGGGGGGAGAGTTCCAGAGGGTAGGTGCAGCCACGCTGAAGGCTCTGTCCCCAAAGGTCCGTAGGTTGGTGCGGGGGGTGGACAGCAGGCCCAGGTCTGAGGACCGCAGGTTCCGGGAAGGGGTGTGTTGGGAAAGGAGGTCAGTTAGGTACTGGGGGGCGCAGGCGTGGAGGGATTTAGTAAAATGTAAAATGCATTGCAGAGCAAACCTACAGAGCTTCATATAAGACTGTGTGGGCTTGGTGTTGCGAAAGACTCTGAAAGCTTGTCACTGTTTCTGTTTTGTTTTGTTTTGTTTTGTTTTCTGTTTTGTCTGTCTGACCATTTTCCTCTAGAATTGTAAAGCGTCCTTGGGTTTTATGAAAGGCGCTATACAAATCCAAGTTATTATTATTACTAAGTGTTGCTAAGTCAACTCTGACTCTGAGTTGATGACTTTGTTGACACTCGTGGTGTTGACAACTCTGTTTTGCCTCCTCGGAGTTCAGTAGAGCCCTCCACTTCAACAGGTTGATGTCATTATTATTTCAATTAGATTTGACTTG
This sequence comes from Nansenia antarctica, assembly GCF_963989245.1. Classification (NCBI taxonomy): domain Eukaryota; kingdom Metazoa; phylum Chordata; class Actinopteri; order Argentiniformes; family Microstomatidae; genus Nansenia; species Nansenia antarctica. The sequence continues at coordinate 24,478,086 of NC_137674.1, read as the reverse complement.
CACTATGGGTAATGAAGTCTTTTAGATCATGTACTGTGCACCATGCATTTATGCATTTGTTTCATTGTGATGATGCAGCTAATGTGTCCGGTATATTATATTCAATCACCCACTTGTTTCATAATTCAGAGGATGGCCAGCTCTCTGTCAGGCCCATGGCCTAGTTAAGTGCTTCTACAGAGGTAGTGCTGTCTGGGCTTAAATGTTTTAAGAGCAGAGGTCTTTAGGCGGGCGGTCTTTAGGGGGCGGCTGTGGCGCAGGAGGTAGAGCCGCCGTCTAATGATCGCAAGGTTGGCAGATCGGCGGTTCGAGCCCCAGCTGGCCACACGTTCGAAGTGTCCTTGGGCAAGACACTGAACCCCAAATTGCTCCCAGTAAGCGGACTGGCGCCTTGCATGGCAGCTTGCCGCCATTGGTGTGTGAATGTGTGTGTGAATGTGTGAATGAGAGGCTGTTGTAAAGCACTTTGGATAAAGGCGCTATATAAGTGCAGTCCATTTTACATCGTTACAATTTCATTGCTTTCATTTTCATTTTAGGATTACGGTCATAATGACACTCATACAAGCATGTGAGAACACTGAGACAAAGACCCGTTATGGCCCCGCATTCCTACATGTACTTTACCTTTTTAAGTAACTTAAAACAAAGGCTTGTTGTGACTTGTGAGAATGCACATTCATCTTGTGATTGTCCTGTGATAAGACCTATAGTTAGTCAACCGATTCTAGCCACACTGTAAGACGTGCATGCAGTACCACCTTCAAAGGAGGGGGGTCACCAGCCAAGATGTAAACAATAGGGCAAGGCCAGGAGTCATGCATGTAGGCATTCACTTCTTAACATACAGTACAAACAGTTCTATGTTTCTATGTATTTCAGGAACCTCTTTTCAACTGCTATTTACAATGGCTCAATTATACCCATTGTATAAAATAGTTGAAAATGTACTGTGATAGGGTTCTCTGTTGTTGAACGTCAACAGGTTCAGAGTAAATGGTAAATGGACTGCACTTATACAGTGCCTTTTTTGCTGCTCCAAAGCTGCTCCAAAGCGCTTTACAACGGCCTCTCATTCACCCATTCACACACTCATTCACACACCAATGGCGAGGTAGGCAAGCTGCCATGCAAGGCGCCGGCCCGCTCACCGGGAGCAATTTTGGGGTTCAGTATCTTGCCCAAGGACACCTCGACATGTGGCCAGCCGGGGCTCGAACCGCTGATCTACCAACCTTGTGATCATTAGACGGCGACTCTACCTCCTGCGCCACAGCCGCCCCATATATATGTATAGTATGTGGCATAAAACTGAAAACTCTTCTGCTGAGTCATGATGAGCCGCACCAGTGCAGCAGCTACTGAAATAGTATTCTGAAGACTATTAGACTGTAATTCATCATGGTTACCCCAGCTAAATGATTTTCTCCTGATTATTTCCTCTACAGATTAGTGAGAAACAAAATCCTGGAGACGATGGATTATTAACTGCTTGTTGCCATTGCAAAGCTCTGTTATTGAACACAAAATGTTTAAAACCAAACTTAATGAACAGAGAATGAGCTTGAGCCGAAGCATGTCTAGACACTGACCTACCTGTTAGGGTTCCCGCGCTGGTCTTAAAAAGCCTTAAAGTCTAAAGCGTTCCAATTTATAAGGCCTAAAAGGGTCCCAAATTTCTGTTATTCGGTCTAAAAATGACGTGCTAGGTCTTAAAAATGAGATCCTGCAAGGAAATCAGTCCGACCACATCTATTTACGCGGAAATTAATCAAGCTGGAACCCAAGAAAAATGCCAATTCGCTTCCTTTTTTGTCTGTATGGCAGTGAAATCCGTAATTTCATCACCTTGAGGATGACAAAAAGCTATTATCTGGTGTCGCGAATAGGTTTAAAATTCTATTCAAATAAAAAAAAACATTCTAAAAAAAGGTCCAAAAAGGTCTTAAATTTAACTTGTTGAAACTTGCAGGAAGGAACCCTGTTGTATTTCCTGTATTAATCCATAATGCGTCTTGTCCCCTGTCCCATAATGCATCCTGTCCCCTGTCCCATAATGCATCTTGTCCCCTGTCCCATAATGCATCTTGTCCCCTGTCCCTCCCCAGACCACCAGCAGTGGCAGCAGCAGGATGAGCTCAGACGGGGGTGGCAAGCCGGCCAAGGTGGGCTCTCTGGTGGAGGTGATCGGCAAGGGCCACCGGGGGACCGTGGCCTACATCGGCGCTACGCTCTTTGCCACTGGCAAGTGGGTGGGCGTCATCCTGGATGAGCCCAAGGGCAAAAACGACGGCACAGTCCAGGGCAAACGCTACTTCACCTGTGAAGAGAACCATGGCATCTTTGTACGCCAGTCACAGGTAAAACACCAAGTGTCGGTTATGACTGCGCACATCTACAGTTAGGTCCATATATATTTGGACTCTGACAGAATTTGTTATTTTAGCTGTTTATTATCAAAACATATTCAAGTTAGTTCTATATGAAATATGGGCTTAAAGTGCAGACTCTCAGCTTTCATTTGAGGGTATTTCACATCCAAATTGGAGGAAGGGCTTAAGAATTACGGCTCTTTAATATGTCTTTATATAATATAGGCTATCTCTTTTTCCAGAGACCAAAAGTAATTGGACAATTGACTCAACAGCTCTTTATGGACAGATGTGGGCTATTCCTTTGTTATTTCTTTATCAGTTAAGCAGGTAAAAGGTCTGAGTGACATTTGAGAGGCAGAAGTGTGGCGTTTGCATTTGGAAGCTGTTGCTGTGAACGCACAACATGGCCATCCTTAAGCCCAATTTATACTTCTGCGTAAAATCGACGTAGGCTACGGCGTAGGTTGACGCGCACCTCTCCAAAAATGTAACTACGCGGCAGTGCCTACGCAACCGTAAGCACTGTGATTGGTCCGCTTGGTAGCACATGATTCCGACATGATTCCGACTCTCGTCGGCCAAAATGCGGAAGCCATGACAGAAATGTCATTTACTTTTTCTGTAATTACTTATTAATAAAGATTTGAAAAATTATGATAACCATCTTATTATCTTAGTTTACTGTCATTTCAATGCATTATAGACATTTTCTTTACAACAAGCATAACAAAAACAAGTTTTTTGATCGCTATTATGCCGCTATGAGTACACCGACCAACGCGACGCGATGCGACCAACGTAGAACTATAAATTGGGAGAGCCCTTGCGTAGCCTACGGCGTAGCCGCGCGTAAATTCGACGCAGAAGTATAAATTGGGCTTTAAACTGCAAAGATCGTGGTGGATGAACCCAGGATCCTTTACATGGTAAAGACAAACCCCATCACAGCATCCTGCCTAGTGAAGAACAGTCTCCAGCAGGGGTGCAAACCTGTCACCTTTCTGCTAAATTAGCCGTTTTTATCTCAAAATAGATAAATCTGCTGCTGTTGAAATAACTTTTAGCTTCAGGGAGCTAGGTACAATTCCAGACAGCATAGAGAACACAGTCACTGTTTTCGAAGTAATTCTGCAGGTGTTAAGGTCAGGGCTGCCGCTATGGTTAGACCACGGTTAGACCACCATTAGTGCTAGCGATATCTATTTAACACCATTAGTGCTAGCGCTATCCCCCCCACAAAAAAAATGTGTCACCTTTTTGGGCCATCACCAGTTTGCACCCCTGCTCCAGGAGGTAGGCATATCATTATCCAAGTCTACTATCGAGAGCAGGTACAGAGGGTTCACCACAAGGTGCAAACCATTCATAAGCCTCAAGAATAGAAAGGCCAGATTAGACTTCTAAAAAAAAACAGCCCAGTTCTGGAACAGATGAAACAAGATCAATCTGTACCAGAATGATGAGAAGAGAAAAGTATGGAGAAGGCTTGGAACCGATGCATACCACATCATCTGTAAAACACGGTGGAGGCAGTGTGATGGCATGGGCATGCATGGCTTCCAATGGCACTGGATCACTAGTGTTTATTGATGATGTGACAGAAGACAGAAGCAGACGGATGAATTCTGAAGTGTTTAGGGATATTCTGTCTGCTCATATTCAGACAAATTCAGCATAGTTGATTGGACGGTGCTTCAAAGTACAGATGGACAATGACCTAAAACATACTGCAAAAGCAACCCATGAGTTTTTTAAGGTAAAGAAGTGGAATATTCTGCAATGCCCAAGTCAGTCACCTGATCTCAACCTGATCGAACATGCATTTCACTTGCTGAAGACAAAACTAAAGGCAGAAAGACCCACGAACAAACAACAACTGAAGACAGCTGCAAACATCACAAAGGAAGAAACCCAGCATTTGGTGATGTCCATGGGTTCCAGACTTCAGGCAATCATTGCCTGCAAAGGATTCTCGACAAAGTATTACAAATTTACATTTCATTTATATTTATCTTAATTTGTTCAATTACTTTTGAGCCCCTGAAAATAGGGGACTGTGTATAAAAATGGTTGCAATTCCTAAACGTTTCATACAATCTTTTTGTTCAACTGTCTGAATCAAAGATGAAAGTCTGCACTTCAATTGCATCTCGATTGTTTCATTTCAAATCCATTGTGGTGCCATACAGAGACAGAATTATGGAAATTGTGTCCATGTCCAAATATATCTGGACCTAACTGTACACATGCGGACACACACACACACACACATACACATCTTTCACAGATTAACATTAATATTGAGCTGTAAAGACTGACTGACTCTCAAGTAGGTCTGTGTTGGAGTTATAAAGGCTCTGGATACTAAAATGACTGATGTTCAGTTACTCTGATCATGTTTCAAACAGCAATGAATATAATAGTATTTTTCTCTCTCTCTCTCCTTTCTCTCTCTCTCTCTCTCTCTCTCTCTCTCTCTCTCTCTCTGTCTCTCTCTCTCTCTCTCTGTCTCTGTCTCTGTCTCTCTCTCTCTCTCTCCCTCTCTCTCTCTCTCTGTCTCTCTCTCTCTCTCTCTCTCTCTCTCTCTCTCTCTCTCTCTCTCAGATCCAGCTAGTTGATGATGGGGCAGACACCACGTCCCCAGAGACACCTGAGCCCAAACGAGGTAACTGCACACAGAGTGAACAGGGGAGGAACAGTGGGAGTCAACTGATGTCCTGACGTACATCATTCTGTCCTTGGCTATCGGCCTACTTAGTCTCAGTAGCCAAGGGATGAAACCCCTGTCACACTTTCATTCAGGGATTCTTTTATTTGACGTCCTCTAGAGTCTAGACACTCCTGCCAGTGTGATAAGACCACCTGTCTTTTGATTGGCTAGTTGAGAGTGAGGGGGTCCCATTCACTCCACTTCCCATCTAAAAGACTGATACATACACTACACTTCACTATACCGGTAAGTGGAATGCCAGTCTGTCTGCCCCCCCCACCTTCACAGAGAGATAAGCCAAACAGAAGGTGTTTTGTGTCAACATACAGTATCTTTTTCTCACTTCCTGTCTGTCTCTCTCTTTGTGAGAGAACAGAGACAGTGGTGTCTGAGGTACTGGAACAGTGGTGCCAATGGGCCATTGCCATGGTTACCACTCACTGCTGCAGTGAGCTCGTTGGCAGGGGTGCAGGAGGGGAGGGAGGGGGGCTACTCTGTTTTTGGAACTTGCATTAGAACAGAGAGAGCTGAGGGCAGGGAGAATAAGAGAGGGATGGCAAACCTGCAGGATGTCATCCTCTCATGTGATTGGCTGGCATGACAGACAGACATGTAATGATGTTCAGGACATGGTAAATGGTAAATGGACTGACTTATATAGCGCCTTTATCCAAAGCGCTTTACAACGGCCTCTCATTCACCCATTCACAAACACATTCACACACCAATGGCGGCAAGCTGCCATGCAGGGCGCCGGCCCGCTCACTGATAGGGCTTTCACACCGGCAGTTCCGAACGCCGGGTCGCGAAACCTCCGAACGTTGGTGCTGTCTGGCGAACGATACACTGGTATGAACGCGGGCTCGTTCGCCAGACAGCGCCAACGTTCGGAGGTTTCGGTGTTTGGAACTGCCGGTGTGAAAGCCCTATGGGAGCAATTTGGGGTTCAGTGTCTTGCCCAAGGACACTTCGACATGTGGCCAGCCGGGGCTCGAACCGCCGAACTGCCAACCTTGTGATCATTAGACGGCGGCTCTACCTCCTGCGCCACAGCCGCCCCCATGAGCAACCGTATGGCAAATGGCGCCTGACAGCATGTTTCCTGTTTGCATTTAATTGCCAAATACATTATTTTTTGTCTCTCTCCTTTTCCTCCTCAGAGATCCTGGAGACACCCAGGTCCAGCAAAATGGTGAGTGTGATGGTGCCGAATGTACACCAACGGGTCAATCTGACCCAGATATGGAGACCTAACCAGAACCAACACACCCTTGAATGAAAACACACATGCATATCCTGCTTTTCTCAGGATGGAGACTTTGTGAATGTGTGATTTTAGTGAACTAAATCAAGATTTTCAGATCTTTTTGTGTTTTGTGTGAATTTTTTTCATGATGTGTAAATTACTGAAACCTTTTGTGTGAATTTAGTAACTGCAAGTCATGGCAGTTTCCATAGAAACGGTTGTGGTTACTATTTACTGTTTAAACACAAACCCTTTTGTTCCTCGAAGGTTTGGTATACCCGATCCCACCCTCACCTTTAGAATTTAGAAGAGAGCAACTCTCTCTCTCTCTCTCTCTCTCTCTCTCTGTCTCGCGCTCTCTCTCTCTCTCTCAATCCCTTTTCCTCACTCTTCCATAGATTTCCTAGCCTGAAATTCATTTTCTGTCCAGTAGAGAGCACTGTTTATTCACCAATTGTTTCTATTCCAGGTACAAGCCCTGCCCCCTGGACTTTGATACATTTTGTTGGCGTTGTTTTTTTTAACCTCTGGAAGGTTTTAAAAACAAAGTATCTTCAGTCAGTATGTTCAGTCAGCGAGAATGTCATACCAGTCAGCAAGAGTCATAGTATCAGCCTGCAGCTCTTAAACATGGGAGTACTACCTGAGGCCAGCTCAGTGAAAAAGATGACTACTGTTAATGACCTGCATGTCTTTCTCATATTAAACGTGTAGCCTAGGGGCCTAACCACTCACGTTACAACTAAAGTACATTATTTCTTCAGGTCAGTCAGTGCTGAGGCTCTATTTTGGTCCCAGTCTCCCACAGCGTGCTGAGTCATGGCAGCCATGACGATGTCCCTCCCCCCTCTCCCTCCCCCCTCTCCCTCCCCCCTCTCCCTCTCCCTCTCCCCTCTCCCCTCTCCCCTCTCCCCTCTCCCTCTCCCTCCCCCCTCTCCCTCTCTCTCCCCCTCTCCCTCCCCCCTCTCCCTCTCCCTCCCCCCTCTCTCTCTCCCTCCCCCCTCTCCCTCTCCCTCCCTACTCTCCCTCCTCCCTCTCCCTCTCCCTCCCCCCTCTCCCTCCCCCCTCTCCCTCCCCCTTCTCCCTCTCCCTCCCCCCTCCCTCTCCCTCCCCCCTCTCCCTCCTCCCCCCTCTCCCTCTCCCTCTCCCTCCCCCTCTCCCTCCCCCTCTCCCTCCCCCCTCTCCCTCTCCCTCCCCCCTCTCCCTCCCTTCTCAGATCTGGAGGTGACAGGAGTTACCATGACCCCCCCCCCCCCCACAGTCAGAGTTAACTCAGTCAAGACTTTCTAACAGGGATTTCTAGATGAGGATAAGCAAAAATGAGCATCTTTAATTTTGTTTACATACAAGGTTATTTTTTCTGTCATGTACAATAAACAGTGTTTAGTGCGTGTGTGTGTTTGGGTGCATGCCAACCAGGGCCTGTACTGTGTGTACTGGTGCGTATTAAGGCCTGTGCACATGTGTGCGTGTGCGCACGTGTGTTGGTTTACCTCTGGTGAAACCACAGAGACCGCTGACTGACTCACAACACCCCGTCACCTCCAGCACATCACTGATGACCTCCGGTAACCTCTAACCTCTCACCTTTGCACCCCCTCCCTCCCTCCCTCTGACCACGCAGCGAGGAGTCAAGCCCAAGAAGGTGGCGCATGCTTCTCGAACCTCGGTAATAGTGATCCTGTGGTAGCCGTGGTAACCGTGGCTCTGAATGGCCTAGCTGCATGGCCCATAACCCCCCCCGCCATAACCCCCCCCCCCCCCCATAACCCCGCTCATCAACCCCTCCTCTCATCGTGGTATACTGTTGTTTGTATGTACTGCACATGTGTGTTGTGTGAGTGAATGTGAGTTACAGAGAGAGCTCATACCCGTCTCCCTCCAACCCCTCCCTGGTCCCTCGCCCCCTCCCCATTGTGCTCTGTTGCCCTCCCCAGTCAGCATTGTTCTTCTTCTGTGGTCGGCTCGTAAGTCGTCGGCCCGCGGTCCCGGCCAGCGTCCGTGGCTTCTGTCTGTGTGTCCGATAGCATGCGAACTGTTAACTGTGATGTGCAGGCAGCTCTTGATATATATCAGCTCTTCTTCACCATACTCTTTGTATTCTACTCACGGTATTCTCAAGGGCTCTTTAAAAGTCTGTGAGCAGCTGAGTCATAAGCTTAGACCCTCGCCTCGGCTCTGCCATCATAAAAATGTCAGAAGATTCTGGGTTGGTGCACTGGCTGGTCTTGGCTGGTCTTGGCGTTAGAAGGTTCTATCAAAATTGAGTTTTTTTACATAATCTGATCCATTATTTATTATTCCGTGTTTATTAATGCCTGTGTGGTGTTATTTTTAAAATGTTTACATTTTTGAGTTAGTAATTAATAAAATACAAAGGTTCCATCTCACAAAACATAATGGAATGTAAAAACTTTGACGCTCAATATCTCTGAACTACCCTAAACGGAGATAGAACCTTATAATTCTAAGCTCACGTGGTTGTAACTGACCCAACTGCAGAGACTGGACTTGGAAAGCCCGGCTGCAGAGTATGGATTTCCTGCCTGGTCGGCTCTGGTCAGCAGTTATGTATTGTGTTCGTGTCTCTCGATCCTCCTGCTGCTCCTCCCATCTTGCCCAGGAGTCTCTGGTCCTCAGGGTCGGCCTTAGTCTGTGCTGGGAGGCTCTGAACGGCTTTACCCAGGGTTCCCGCAGTGGTTTTAAAAAGCCAATAAGTCTAAAGTCCAGCATTCCAATTTATAAGGCCTAAAAAGGTCTCAAATGCCAGTTATTCGGCCTAAAAAGTAGGTGTTAGGTCTTAGAAATGAGATCCTGGAAGGAAATCTGTCCGACCACATCTATTTACGTGGAAATGAATCAAGCTGGAACCCCCAAAAATGCCAATTCGCTTCCTTTTTTGTCTGTATGGCAGTGAAATCCCTAATTTCATCACCTCGAAGGATGACAAAAAGCTATCATATGGTGTCGTGAATAGGTCTAAAATGCTATTCAAAGAGGTCTAAAAAAAGGTCTAAAAAGGTCTTAAATTTGACTTGTTGAAACTTGTCGGAACCCTGTTTATCGTACAGCCTCTGATTCACTGAACGAGGGCGACAGTCCGACGTCTCTTGGTGATCCTTGGTTCTCAAACGAGACACATCCAATACTCAGAGTTGCTTTATTGCTTTATGGCAATGCTCCCGAACACAACTCAATTAGGAGGAAGGACAAATAAAGATGCATTCAACAAATTTACAGGACATGAATGATTAAGAACTGTGTGTTTACTTGTAATTGTGTAGCCTAATTCTGTGAGACGAGAGAATGGAAGTCGATGCTGTTGTTGTGTTGTGCTGTTAGCGCAGCAGTAATTCAATCTCTTTCCATCCGTTCTTATAGAGCTACTGGACTGGCCATGCACAGGGTACACCGCCCTGCCAGCCAGGCAGTGATTCTCTCCAGCTTATGCTGTTATAGCAGGAACCTGATACCCGCTCCATCCTCATGCCCCTTTCCCTCTCTCTCTCTCTCTCTCCCTCTCTCCCCCCCCACTCCTCCTCTCCTCCCTGGCAGACAGGGCACAGCACTGAGAGAGAGAGAGAATACTCTTCCATTTTTAAAGAGGACAGAATTCCCCTCAGAGCCCTGTAATGGATACACACACACAATGCTCTGTAAAGCTGTCATGGATACCTCTGATAACTATGCGCATATGCATGATGCACCACCTGCATTACATTAAATGGACCCCCTCCCCCCGGCTACTAACAATTTCGACTTTAACTATATTTCAGAATATTCCTTTAATATTCATGTTAGTGTACGAGCATGGTTGTGAAACGCATAAGCAGCGTATGCTCGAGGACTTAAGCCTCTTAGATGGCAGTGCCATTCTGACTGAGCTGGTGGCACACAGATTAAGAAGAGCTGGTAAACACACTGCTGCTCCGACTACTGGGCCATATGTCCACCCAGCTCTGGCCCAGGAGAGGATCTGTAATAGGAAACACTGTGTGAGTTTAGAATCATAAGGTTCTATCTCCGTTTAGGGTAGTTCAGAGATATTGAGCGTCAATATCTCATTCCATTATGTTCTGTGAGATGGAACCTTTGTATTTGATTAATTACTAACTAAAAAATAACACCACACAGGCATTAATAAACACCTAATGGATCAGATTATGTAAAAAACTGAATTTTGACCAAACATGGGGATAGAACCTTATAATTCTAACGTCACGACACGACAACCAACCAACAGTATAGCCCTTCTTATGGCCACCCACCGCACAGTGAGTGCATAAAATGTTCACACAATTACACACTCATGTATTTTATCTGTTTAATCAGTACTTACTGGTTACAACAACTGTAGTTGTATGTGGTAAACCGTAGCGTGTGTTGCCATTGAGATCTCGTGAATTATAAGGTTCCAAGTACTCAAGATGGCGGCGCGCACAGACGCGAGGCTTGGAGTGGCTTCAACGCTGGTGTTTTTTTGTGTTTTTAAGTACATTTGTATGTACATTTTTATTTTAGTACTTATAGGGAACGGTTGTGTAAATAGTACCTACAGCAGACTAGACTTACTAGAAGTTGGTGCGAAAAACGAGGGGACTGTAACGGCGGAATTCTTGAAACAACATAGGATCCCATTCGACCTCGCGCGGTCGCCGGGTGAACAGTACTACGCTATCCCAACACTAAGGCGTAAGCGGCGGAGGCGAGACCGTAAACAACGCCGAGGAGCAAGGGGAGGCCTGTTAGCCAGGCTGAGGAGAAGCCCAGACAAACCTGCTTTGCCGAGTATTTTCCTATCCAACGTCAGGTCCCTGACGAATAAGATGGATGAACTGAGACTACAAGTTGCCAAAAATAACATCGTGGGAGATAGCTGTGTGACTATTCTCACTGAAACCTGGCTAAATGAAACTATCGTGGACTCCGCGATTAGCTTGGAGGGCCGCACTCTACATCGCGCTGACCGCACGCAGCTCAGCGGTAAGTCCCGCGGAGGCGGCCTGATAATATCGACGAAGGATAGCTGGTGCTTAAACACGAAAACTGTAAGTAGCCACTGCTCCCCAGACCTGGAATACTTGACTGTTAAATGCCGACCCACATACCTCCCGAGGGAATTCAACGCGGTGTACATAACATCTGTTTACATTGCGCCTAGCGCGGATGGTAGCCTAGCATTGGCGCGGCTATATGACGTCATCAGTGGTCAACAAAGCACAGATCCACAGGCAATTCACATTATAGCAGGAGATTTCAACCATGTCGACCTGAAGGCAGTACTACCCAAGTTCTATCAGCATGTGAAATGTGCAACAAGAGGAGAAAAAACACTGGACAAGGTATACACCAACATCAAACGTGCTTACAAGGCTAGTCCGCTAGCTCATCTAGGCATGTCTGACCATGTGTCAATCCTCCTGATCCCAGCATACACTACCATGGGGAAAAGTGCTCCCATCACCACTAAGACTGTCAGAACCTGGCCAGAAGGGTCCGCTCCACTGCAGATCTGCCTAAATGACACCCCATGGCAGGAATATGATGAATGAATGAATGAATGGACTTTATTGAGCATGAGGACCTGGAACAGTACACGTCGTCGGTTCTGAACCACATAGTGAACTGCACCAACTCAGTCACCGTGGACAAACGGGTCCGGGTCTACCCCAACACGAAGCCATGGATGACTGGGAAGGTCCAAAAACTGATCAACAAGAGGGACAACGCCTTCTTCGCAGGGAAGAGCACACCGCTGTACAGCACCACCAGGGCTAACCTAAAGCGCGGAATCAAAGCGGCCAAGGCAGACCACAGAGAGAAGATTGAGGAATGCTTCCTGAGCAACGACTCCAGGCGGATGTGGCAGGGGGTTCAGCACATGACAAACTTCAGAGCCAACAGGCTCACAGCTGCAGAGGACGACCCCCTGCTGGCGGGAAAGCTGAACACCTTCTACGCCCGGTTCGACGAGGGGCGAACGGAGGTAACCACAACACAAACACCACTCTCTCCAGCTCTCAGCAGCCTCACCCTCACAGAGCATGAAGTGAGACGCGTGCTGAAGGCGGTGGACCCCAGGAAAGCCTCGGGGCCGGATGGCGTCCTGGGACGGGTGCTGAGGGACTGCGCCGACCAGCTGGCCGGGGTTTTCACCAACATCTTCAACCAGTCCCTGTCCCAGGCCACCATCCCACCCTGCCTGAAAACCTCAACTATCATCCCAGTCCCGAAGAAAAGCACGGTGAGCTGCCTAAACGACTACCGCCCGGTGGCACTCACACCAATCATCATGAAGTGCTTCGAGAAACTAGTCCGGGCCCACATACTCACACGCCTCCCGCCCAACCTGGATCCATACCAGTTCGCCTACAGAGCCCACAGGTCCACAGAGGACGCCATCGCGACGACTCTCCACGCCACTCTATCCCACCTGGAGAGGGGAAACAGCTACGCGAGACTGCTCTTTGTGGACTTCAGCTCCGCCTTCAACACCATCCTTCCAGACAGGCTAGTGACCAAACTACTAGACCTGGGTCTACCACACTCTATATGTGCATGGATCAAGGACTTCCTGACCGACCGCCCCCAGAGGGTGCGGGTGGGCCCCCACACCTCCACAGCCCTCAGACTCAGCACTGGGTCCCCCCAGGGCTGCGTGCTAAGCCCCATCCTCTACAACCTCTACACCTACGACTTCACCCCCGTCCACCCCAGCAACTCCATCGTAAAGTTTGCAGACGACACCACCGTGGTGGGATGCATCTCGGGGGGGGACGAGGCGGCGTACAGGGATGAGGTAGAGCAACTGAGCAAGCTGTGCAAGGTTAACAACTTGCTGCTGAACAAGACAAAGACCCAGGAAATCATCGTAGACGTCAGGAGGAAAAAGTCCGAGATCCAGCCCCTGCTCATCGACGGAGAGAGCGTGGAGAGAGTCTCAACCCTCCGATTCCTGGGGATGCACATGCGGGATGACCTGACCTGGAAGGACAACACAAAAGACACCATCAAGAAGGCACAACAGCGGCTATACATCCTGAGAGTCCTCAGGAAGGAACACAGCAAGCAGGAGATACTGGTGACCTTCTACCTCGGCGCAGTGGAGAGCATCCTCACCTACGGCATCTGCAACTGGTTCTCCAGCTGCACTACCGCGGAGAGAAATGCGCTACAGAGAGTCGTGAGAACAGCACAGAAGATCACCGGCGCCCCCCTCCCCTCTCTGGAAGAGCTGTACAACACACGCTGTCTCAGGAAGGCCTCCAAGATCTCCAGGGACCCAACCCACCCTGGGTACGAACACTTTACCCGGCTGCCCTTGAAAAGGCGGTTCAGGACCTTGGCCGCAAGGACAAACAGACTGAAGAACAGCTTCTACCACAGGGCCGTCCAGGCCCTGAACACAGCAAAGACCTAGGTTCTGGGCCCTGGACAGTCTGGACGGATTGATGGCAGCTGCTGGACTGAAAAAATCAGGTGTAGTGCTGAGGCACAAATATGTACATTTCAAGCCTGCAAACTGCGACACTTTAAATAAATGTGCAATAACACTATTGTGCAATATGACAACCCTAGTCGTCTATCTGTACAGTATAGTACAGTGGATAGTGTACATAGCCTTTATTTATGTAAACCAGCTCCTTCCCTTCTTGTGATTTTTTAAAAAGTGTTTTTTTTTCTTTCCTAACACCAGGGGAGCCACCCCTCCTAAATTTCGTTGTTTGGTACCTGTACTGTAGCAATGACAATAAAGACCATTCATTCATTCATTCATCTATCTCAGTTTTTGTCAAAATTGAGTTTTTTTTACATAATCTGATCCATTAGGTGTTTATTAATGCCTGTGTGCTGTTATTTTTAAAATGTTTTTGTTAGTAATTAATAAAATACAAAGGTTCCATCTCACAAAACATAATGGAATGTAAAAACGTTGACGCTCGATATCTCTGAACTCCCCTAAACGGAGATAGAACCTTATGATTCCTAACTCACGAACTAGACGTCTAACGTGGGAGTCAGTAAAGGCAACATGTTCCTGACTATAACGCAGAATGCACTCTGTGTGTTTCCATACCTGACCTATTCCCCCAGACATCCACATTCATCATAACACACAAAGCACACACACACACACACACACACACGCCCTCAGTAGCCCTCTTCTTTTGGAAGGCCCGTTCTAATTGGCCCACAGAGAGGAGAGGAATTGGGGAGCGGTTGCTAGGATACAGGGGAAACTTGCATCAGTGCTACCCCGTCCGTTACCATCCTACCTTCCACCTCAGATCACTCCACCCCTCCCTTTGCTACATTTCTCTCTCCATCCTCTCTGCCTCTCTTCTCCTTCTCCCCCAGACACCACGCCCCTCCCGCTCCCTCCCTCCCTGTTCTCCCTGCTCTCCCACCCTCCCCCCGCTCACACTACACAAGCTACACCCTCTTGCTCCTCCTCTCTCTCTCTCTCTCTCTCTCTCTCTCTCTCTCTCTCTCTCTCTCTCTCTCTCTCTCTCTCTCTCTCTCTCTCTCTCTCTCTCTCTCTCTATCATCCATCGAGAATAGAGGTGGGGGGGGGGTAGTGATGTAATGCACGAGCAGGGCAGCGGTTGGCAAATCACAGAGAGCTGAAGAGAGAAGAGAGAAGAGAGAGACAGAGACAGAGGGAGAGAGGAGGAGAGCACAGGAGAAGGGGAGGTTTCGTTGCTGTGTGAAACAGTCAGTTGTCAGAAGGGCTTGCAGCTAGATGTCAGTCTTAATCAGACCGAGAGGGGCGGGGTCTGAGGGAAACGCTCTAGCAACCCTGCAGAGAACACCTACTGCTTATGAAAGAGGCTGCATTGGCAACCCTTCAGGAAGGACATAAAGGACTATAGCAGGAGCCTGGGAAAAGAGATCTGCGGCCATTCGCACTGCAGCTAACCCTGCCTGAGCTGATCTGAGCAAAGCGGCTTCAGCCTGTTGTCTGTCTGTCTGTCTGTCTGGCTGCCTGATCGTGTGCAGAACTGGCTGTGTCTGTGTGACTTGTGTCTGTTAAACCTGGGCTCTGCTGTTGCTCTCTCAATGGCACTGCTGTGGGACTGAGCGTTTGTCTGTTTTATCCCTTTGTGTGTGTGTGTGTGTGTGTGTGTGTGTGTGTCTGTCTGTCTTCTCTCGCAAATATGATGAGACAGACTCCTGCACCCCGGAAGGTATAGAACACCATCTGATGTCTCTAATGTAGATGTGTGTGTGTGTGTGTGTGTGTGTGTGTGTGTGTGTGTGTGAGGTGTTGTTGTCATGCTGCATCAGTTGTGTTTTTTTCTGTTGTGGCACAGCTGTTCGTTATCCAGACTGGTGTCTAATCTGTGCCTGATTTATTTCATTAGGGATGTTGCTGTTGTCTCGTATATGAAGATGTCCATGTTTGGAAATGTTCTGGTTCATATGTCAGATAGGATTCTGATTTAAATGTCGTTCAGGAAGGAGTATGCCATGACTTTGGTCACACCGTGTCGTCTTGTTATTAAGTCTTATTTGTACTTTAATGTTTATTTGGTTGTCAGTTCATAGGGTTTAATGTGCAACTTCATGTCAAAAAAATACTATCTAGCTGTTTGTGTGTGTGTGTGTGTGTTTTTTCATTTTTTATGTGCTGTAGAGCTATTTGTCCTTTTCGTGGTCATTTTGAAATGTCAGTGGTGTATTTAAGACACACGCCTCCGTGTGTTTTAACTCTTGGAGTCCTGTGGCCTTATCATGCAGAGGTCTTGCATGCCTTGAACATGTGATCAATAGCCTTTGAGGAAGTCTAAAGCGTTGGTCACCCTGAGAGCAGGTCCCCTAACCCCTTTAACGTTAGTGCCTCTATTCTTTCCCACTGCTGATACAGTAGTACAGCTCCAGAGAGTGTCAACTCTGATTTGGTACGCTTATTGTGTTAGGCTAAATTTCTGCTGAATGGTCCGGCAGTAATCCAATAAGATACTCAAGGGTATGTGTCTAAGATGAACGAATGGGAGCACAGAGGATAGGAAGGGGAGAAGGAGAGAGAGAGAGAGAGAGACACACACACAGAGAGGGAGAGAGTGTGATTGGGGGACTTTGAATAGAGGAGGGAAATCGTTTGAGTCGGTTTGAGAATTGAGTCGGTTGGGATTCTGTCTGCCCTGTGTGTGGGGTTAGGGGAGCGATTCTCCTGTTCTCTGCTCCAGAACGGTTGTTTCCTCCTTCGAAAACAATACAAGTCATTTATCCAACACTGGTTGGTGCCAGTCCCTATTGTCACCGACGTCTTGCTCATGTGGCCAAAACATGAAACAAGCCATTCAGGAGGCTAAGGGACAGAACAGAAGCTCAGCAATAAAACAATCCACAAGGCAGAGACTAGAAGGATGGTGGGATCCTCTAATAATGTGTTCTTAGTAGCTGACGTTTGGTTAGACACTCAATGAGCTACATACACCAGTGGGTTAGTCATGTGGAAGTTGTGTTGAAGGTTCAGAAATTATGATATGAAAACACACTATATTGGTTAATGATTAATTTTGAGCAAGCCAGTGAAGGGACGGCACACCTGAAATTGTGATTTTTTTTTTATTGTGTCATCTTGTCTTGTCTCATCTGCTGACATGAGTATGAGTTGTGTCTGGTGTCACTCTACTAACCCTGACTGCCTCTGTTTCTCTCCTCTCCCTCTCCCTCTCTCTCTCCATCGCCCCATGATGGAACCTCTTCTGCATGCGCCTCCTTCCTCTCCTCTCCTTCTCCAATCCCCTCCTCCTCTCTTCCTTTGTCCTCCTCCTCTCCCCTCTTCAGACCCCAGCCAGGCGGCCCAAGGTGAGCCCAGTCTTGTCCAGTCTTGGGGCAGGTTAGCCGGGGGGGATGGGGTCATATGAGTAGCCCCTTGAGGGAACTGTTGGAAGACAACTGAAGTCAACATATCGTGACATTAGAATCAAAATTGAGTTTTTTACATAATCTGATCCATTATTTATTATTCCGTGTTTATTAATGCCTGTGTGGTGTTATTTTTAAAATGTTGACATTTTTGAGTTAGTAATTAATAAAATACAAAGGTTCCATCTCACAAAACATAATGGAATGTAAAAACTTTGACGCTCAATATCTCTGAACTACCCTAGACGGAGATCCTTATAATTCTAAGCTCACGATATGTTATCCAATAGCTACATCTCCTTCAGTATGGCCACCGTAAGTGTCTGTGATATGCTGCAAGTGTCTGCGTTGTTGGTAGCCAGCGCATGCATGCATACTTACACACTTAACTTGCATAACCATTGTTCCTTGGTTAATATTTGTTATCCTTTTCTGACACTCCTCCTCACTAGTCCCCTCTTTTTTTTGCACAGGTCAAATGTAATACAGTTATCGTCAGTTGGGGACGTCGGTTTTATCCCATGATGCATCCCTTTTGTCAACAATTCTCTCCCTATAGGAGACGGTTTCTGTCTGTTTTTCATTTGAATTTCCATTGGATTCATGTAGCATTTTAGTTTCCTTGACCCAAACAGAGAATGTATCAGTGTATCAGTGAGTCTTCTCTCTTCTGTGTCCATGTCTATCTACAGGGTTCCCGCGCTGGTCTTAAAAAGCCTTAAAGTCTAAAATCCAGCAAACCGATCGATAAGACCTAAAAAGGTCTTACATTCCAGTTATTAGGTCTAAAAAATGAGGTGCTAGGTCTTAAAAAGGAGATTAGCTTGTCCTGCAAGGAAATCAGTCTGACCACATCTATTTACACAGAAATTAATCAAGCTGGAACCCCAAAAAAGGCCAATTCGCTGCCCCCGGGAGAAATGATTGGCGAACGAAGCTACATAGCACATGCCTTTGTTTCGATTTGTCTGCCGTTTAGTTTTGAGTTTCCTCATGGTGTCGCAAATAGGTAAAACATTTTATACAAAGAGGTCTAAAAAAAGGTCTAAAAGGTCTTAAATTTGACTTGTTGAAACTTGTAGGAACCCTGTATCTAACCCAGTGTGTCTCTGCCTGTCTCGTCTGTCCCGTCTGTCCCGTCTGTCTCTCCAGCCCAGCCGTCCGGCGGGGACCGGTGCGTCCAAGGCGGGGCCCTCCGGGTCGGCCTCGGCCTCGGCCGGGGAGATGAGCAGCAGTGAGCCCAGCACCCCGGCCCAGACCCCCCTGGCCGCGCCCGTCATCCCCACCCCCGGGGGCCTCCTCTCCCCTGGAGCCCCGCCACCTCCCGTCCCCAGCAAGGTCAGCTCAACCCAACACTGAACTGTTGTTGAAGTGCATGACCACTGACGATTCGGTTGTTAAGTCTGACGTCAAACGTTTAGCAATTTCCGAGTCCAAACCAGAAATTCCCCACACCAGAGTACCAGTGTACTACAGCGGTAGAAGGACAGTTCAATCGTTTTTTAGACTCGGATCTATTCATACAACAAGGGACGCAGCACTTTCCCGTTTTCCCCATATTTGTCAGCGTCTTTGAGCCTCGGAAAAGCACTATACAAATATAATGAATTATTATTATTACTGAGGCATTTCGAAGAGAGCGCCTCAGTCAACGTTGGACCCGGAAACACGTCACGACTTAACAACCGAATAGAGTAAACGCCTACCAGCCCAAAAGTGTAAAAACAAACCTAAGGAAGGCCCTATCTTTTGTATTTGGTTGTATAGAATGTTATCTATTGTGTATGTACCGTATGCATATGTATTATATGTTAACATTAAGGTGTCAGATCAGCGGATGTCCTGTGTTAGATATGGAGACTGGCAGAAGTCTCATGACTCACTCACTCAGTGCCTCGCCCGTTTCTTCTCAGGGGGAAGTCGCTATGGCAACACAGGTGCAGTGGTGGTGTGATGTGGAAAGCGTGTTAATCTGGAGTGTTGCTGTTTCACACTAACAACTTCTAGCACTTCTGTCACACCGTGTGACGGTGTGAGATTGTGTGACGTGCATGTGCGCACGTGTTGTGCATGCGTGCGCATATAATATATATATATATATTAGAGGTGGGACGTGATTTAATATATATATATATATATATATATATAATTAATTAGAGGCTTAATTGTAATTAATTAATCAAAATTAATCACATATCAATATTTGACACGAGAAGCAATGTTTTTTCAATTCAAATGGATTTGGTGTATGAGTGAATCAATGAATAGACGTATACATAAGTTTAAAGCAGCAAAATCCTGTTTATTTTAGCTACACAGACCAACAGATCACACAATGTACCTGACCTAATGTTACACTAACCCCCCCCACCCTCCCCTACCCACCCAAATATCCTTGGTCAAAATAATAAACAGACCAACAGTTTAACATAGTCACAAGTGCCATCTAAAATGGTAACAAACAAACAAACAAAAAGAAGTGTGATTAAAAATGTGTTTAAAAAGTGAATGCGTTATTTTTTCTGTAATTAATTAATCGAAATTAACTCGTTAAAGTCCCAGGCCCTAATATATATATGTGTGTAGGCTTGAATTTTACTCCTTTAAATGCAGGACCTAGAATCGTGTTCACAAGGAATGCCGGGTGATTTAACGCGTGAGCTTGTTTCTGAGTGTGAGTGTATGAGTGTGTGAGCTTGTTTCTGAGTGTGAGTGTGTGAGTGTGTGAGCTTGTTTCTGAGTGTGAGTGTGTGAGTGTGTGAGCTTGTTTCTGAGTGTGAGTGTGTGAGTGTGTGAGCTTGTTTCTGAGTGCGAGTGTGTAAGTGTGTGAGCTTGTTTCTGAGTGTGAGTGTGTGAGTGTGTGAGCTTGTTTCTGAGTGCGAGTGTGTGAGTGTGTGAGCTTGTTTCTGAGTGTGAGTGTGTGAGCTTGTTTCTGAGTGTGAGTGTGTGAGTGTGTGAGCTTGTTTCTGAGTGTGAGTGTGTGAGTGTGTGAGCTTGTTTCTGAGTGTGAGTGTGTGAGTGTGTGAGCTTGTTTCTGAGTGCGAGTGTGTGCGTGTGTGAGCTTGTTTCTGAGTGTGTGAGCTTGTTTCTGAGTGTGAGTGTGTGAGCTTGTTTCTGAGTGTGAGTGTGTGAGCGAGCGTATGTTTAAGTGTACAGTAACCCCCCTCAGCTGGGGTGGCTGTGGCTCAGGAGGTAGAGAGCTGGTGTCTAATGATCGCAAGGTCGGCGGTTCGCAGTTCGAATCCCTGGCTGGCCATGAGTAGAGGTGTCTTTGGGCAAGACACTGAACCCCAAATTACTCCCAATGAGCGGGCCGGCGCCTTGCACCGTAGCTTACCGCCATTGATGTGTGAATTTGTGTACTGTATGAATGGGTGAATGAGAGGCCGTTGTAAAGCGCTTTGGAATAAGGCATACATTTTTTTTAAATGCCGGTCGAGAGAGGACGCTGGCGTTGCTTGTTCGCTGCTTCTCCGCCCGAAATCTAGATATACTTGCAGTATACATAGTAGAATGTCCTACAAAGACACTTAGATTTAGATTTAGTAATCAAAAAATGTATTAGACCCCTATACTAGTAATCAGTCGAGTAGTCGGTCGAGAGAGGACACTGGCGTTGCTTGTTCGCCGCTTCTCAGACGCTACACTACATACATCTGTCTATGGCTCTGGAGAGAAACTCAGAACTACACAGATAAGATAACCAGACAGATAAGATTTCTTTTTATTTTACTACTCGATCTTTTCAGTTTGTAAAGCGTCTTTGAGTGTCTAGAAAAGCGCTATATAAGTCTAATGTATTATTATTATTATTATTATTATTATTATTATTATTAAGTGCAGTCCATTTGGGGCGGCTGTGGCGCAGAAGGTAGAGTCTTCGCCTAATGATCACAAGGTTGGCAGATCGGCGGTTCGAGCCCCGGCTGGCCACATGTCGAAGTGTCCTTGGGGCAAGACACTGAACCCCAAAATTGCTCCCAGTGAGCAGGCCGGTGCCTTGCATGGCGGGCGGCTTGCAGCCATTGGTGTGTGAATGGGTGTGTGAATGGGTGAATGAGAGGCCGTTGTAAAGCGCTTTGGAGCAGCTTTGGAGCAGCAAAAAGGCGCTATATAAGTGCAGTCCATTTACCATTTACCATCCATCCTCTCTCTCTCTCTCTCTCCCCAGGAGGAGGAGTCTCTGCGGGGCCAGGTGAAGGATCTGGAGGAGAAGCTGGAGACGCTGAGGATGAAGAGGACGGAGGACAAGGCCAAGCTGAAGGAGCTGGAGAAACACAAGATCCAGCTGGAGCAGCTGCAGGAGTGGAAGAACAAGATGCAGGAGCAGCAGAGCGAGCTGCAGAAACAACTGAAAGAGGCCAAGAGGGTAGAGACCTGACCTACCCTCATAACCTAGACCTAACCTACCCTCATAACCTAGACCTGACCTACCGTCATAACCTAGACCTGACCTACCCTCATAACCTAGACCTGACCTACCCTCATAACCTAGACCTGACCTACCGTCATAACCTAGACCTGACCTACCCTCATAACCTAGACCTGACCTACCCTCATAACCTAGACCTGACCTACCGTCATAACCTAGACCTGACCTACCCTCATAACCTAGACCTGACCTACCGTCATAACCTAGACCTGACCTACCGTCATA
Source organism: Nansenia antarctica (assembly GCF_963989245.1). Taxonomy (NCBI): domain Eukaryota; kingdom Metazoa; phylum Chordata; class Actinopteri; order Argentiniformes; family Microstomatidae; genus Nansenia; species Nansenia antarctica. The sequence goes on along the minus strand of NC_137674.1, from coordinate 24,456,223 downwards.
ACCTAGACCTGACCTAACGTCATAACCTAGACCTGACCTACCCTCATAACCTAGACCTGACCTACCGTCATAACCTAGACCTGACCTACCCTCATAACCTAGACCTGACCTACCGTCATAACCTAGACCTGACCTACCCTCATAACCTAGACCTGACCTACCGTCATAACCTAGACCTGACCTACCCTCATAACCTAGACCTGACCTACCGTCATAACCTAGACCTGACCTACCCTCATAACCTAGACCTGACCTACCGTCATAACCTAGACCTGACCTACCCTCATAACCTAGACCTGACCTACCCTCATAACCTAGACCTGACCTACCGTCATAACCTAGACCTGACCTACCCTCATAACCTAGACCTGACCTACCGTCATAACCTAGACCTAACCTACCCTCATAACCTAGACCTAACCTACCCTCATAACCTAGACCTAACCTACCCTCATAACCTAGACCTGACCTACCCTCATAACCTAGACCTGACCTACCCTCATAACCTAGACCTGACCTACCCTCATAACCTAGACCTGACCTACCCTCATAACCTAGACCTGACCTACCCTCATAACCTAGACCTGACCTACCCTCATAACCTAGACCTGACCTACCGTCATAACCTAGACCTAACCTACCCTCATAACCTAGACCTGACCTACCCTCATAACCTAGACCTAACCTACCCTCATAACCTAGACCTGACCTACCCTCATAACCTAGACCTGACCTACCCTCATAACCTAGACCTGACCTACCCTCATAACCTAGACCTAACCTACCCTCATAACCTAGACCTGACCTACCCTCATAACCTAGACCTGACCTACCGTCATAACCTAGACCTGACCTACCCTCATAACCTAGACCTGACCTACCCTCATAACCTAGACCTGACCTACCGTCATAACCTAGACCTGACCTACCCTCATAACCTAGACCTGACCTACCGTCATAACCTAGACCTAACCTACCCTCATAACCTAGACCTAACCTACCCTCATAACCTAGACCTAACCTACCCTCATAACCTAGACCTGACCTACCCTCATAACCTAGACCTGACCTACCCTCATAACCTAGACCTGACCTACCCTCATAACCTAGACCTGACCTACCCTCATAACCTAGACCTGACCTACCCTCATAACCTAGACCTGACCTACCCTCATAACCTAGACCTGACCTACCGTCATAACCTAGACCTAACCTACCCTCATAACCTAGACCTGACCTACCCTCATAACCTAGACCTAACCTACCCTCATAACCTAGACCTGACCTACCCTCATAACCTAGACCTGACCTACCCTCATAACCTAGACCTGACCTACCCTCATAACCTAGACCTAACCTACCCTCATAACCTAGACCTGACCTACCCTCATAACCTAGACCTGACCTACCGTCATAACCTAGACCTGACCTACCGTCATAACCTAGACCTAACCTACCGTCATAACCTAGACCTGACCTACCCTCATAACCTAGACCTGACCTACCCTCATAACCTAGACCTGACCTACCGTCATAACCTAGACCTGACCTACCGTCATAGCCTAGACCTGACCTACCCTCATAACCTAGACCTGACCTACCCTCATAACCTAGACCTAACCTATCCTCATAACCTAGACCTGACCTACCCTCATAACCTAGACCTAACCTACCCTCATAACCTAGACCTGACCTACCCTCATAACCTAGACCTAACCTACCGTCATAACCTAGACCTAACCTACCCTCATAACCTAGACCTGACCTACCCTCATAACCTAGACCTGACCTACCCTCATAACCTAGACCTGACCTACCGTCATAACCTAGACCTGACCTACCGTCATAACCTAGACATAACCTAGACCTGACCTACCGTCATAACCTAGACCTGACCTACCCTCATAACCTAGACCTGACCTACCCTCATAACCTTGACCTGACCTACCCTCATAACCTAGACCTAACCTACCCTCATAACCTAGACCTGACCTACCCTCATAACCTAGACCTACCCTCATAACCTAGACCTAACCTACCCTCATAACCTAGACCTGACCTACCGTCATAACCTAGACCTGACCTACCCTCATAACCTAGACCTGACCTACCGTCATAACCTAGACCTAACCTACCCTCATAACCTAGACCTAACCTACTGTCATAACCTAGACCTAACCTACCCTCATAACCTAGACCTGACCTACCCTCATAACCTAGACCTGACCTACCGTCATAACCTAGACCTGACCTACCGTCATAACCTAGACCTGACCTACCGTCATAACCTAGACCTGACCTACCGTCATAACCTAGACCTGACCTACCCTCATAACCTAGACCTGACCTACCGTCATAACCTAGACCTGACCTACCGTCATAACCTAGACCTGACCTACCCTCATAACCTAGACCTGACCTACCCTCATAACCTAGACCTGACCTACCCTCATAACCTAGACCTGACCTACCCTCATAACCTAGACCTGACCTACCGTCATAACCTAGACCTAACCTACCCTCATAACCTAGACCTAACCTACCCTCATAACCTAGACCTGACCTACCCTCATAACCTAGACCTGACCTACCCTCATAACCTAGACCCAACCTACCGTCATAACCTAGACCTGACCTACCCTCATAACCTAGACCTGACCTACCCTCATAACCTAGACCTGACCTACCATCATAACCTAGACCTGACCTACCGTCATAACCTAGACCTGACCTACCCTCATAACCTAGACCTGACCTACCGTCATAACCTAGACCTGACCTACCCTCATAACCTAGACCTGACCTACCCTCATAACCTAGACCTGACCTACCGTCATAACCTAGACCTGATCTACCGTCATAACCTAGACCTGACCTACCGTCATAACCTAGACCTAACCTACCGTCATAACCTAGACCTAACCTACCCTCATAACCTAGACCTGACCTACCCTCATAACCTAGACCTAACCTACCCTCATAACCTAGACCTGACCTACCATCATAACCTAGACTGCCCTCCATGCAACCCCTACGTAGCTGACCACAAGGCCCCTGATATAACACTAGTAGCATACGGTGTATGAATCAGGGTTCCCGCGCTGGTCTTCAAAAGCCTTTAAGTCTAAAATCCAGCATTCCGATTTGCAAGGCCTAAAGAGGCCACAAGTTACAGTTATTAGGTCTAAAAATTAGCTGCTAGGTCTTAACAATGAGATCCTGAAAGGAAATCAGTCCGACCACATCTATTTACGCGGAAATTAATCAAGCTGGAACCCAAAAAATGCAGATTGGCTGCCCCCGGGAGAAACTATTGGCCAACGAAGCTACGGCAGGATGACAAAAAGCTATCATATGGTGTCATATGTGAATAGGTCTAAAATGATATTCAAATAGGTCTAAAAAAAAGGTATAAAAAGGTCTTAAATGTGCCCCTGTGTATGAATGAACCTCTGCCCCCCCACCCGTAGGAGGCCAAGGAGGCCCTGGAGGCCAAGGAGCACTACATGGAGGAGATGGCCGACACGGCGGACGCCATAGAGATGGCCACGCTGGATAAGGAGATGGCGGAGGAGAGGGCGGAGTCTCTGCAGCAGGAGGCTGACTCCCTGAAGGAGAAGCTGGACGAGCTCACCATGGACCTGGAGATCCTCAAACATGAGATAGAGGAGAAAGGTACCAGTAGAGACAGAGCTAAACGCAAGAGCACACACACACACACACATTTTAAATGCTTTATTTATGTCCACATATACATGTACAATATCTAAAGGACATAAATACTATCAGTGCATTTTGACATTATGAAAACAGTCAGTTACAGTAGTGCTGAGCCAACAACCAGTTATGTTACACACAGGATGTTATTAACAACCAGTTATGCTACACACAGGATGTTATTCAACCAGTTCTGCTACACACAGGATGTTATTCACACTAAATGATGATGACAGTGGATTTGACAGATCCAGTATCAATACTGTCAAACAGACAGTCTCCAGCTCATGGGTACAAGAAGCACCGCCTTCTCCATATTGAGCAGCTACCAATAACAGCAGATACTGAGCAGTACTTTGTTAGCTGTTTGGCCCTTCTCTTAGATAGACCAGCCATTTGAAGGCCTCTAACAACAAACTTATGAACACGGCCCAGGCTGCCTAAAAGTTTACATCTGTAACCCAGTTGTGACACACACACACACACACACACACACACACACACTATAACCAGAACCACATGATCGGCGGTTAAATTCCCGGCTCCTCCTCCTGTCTCACGTGTGGAGGTGTCCTTGGGCAAGACACTGAACTCCAAATTGCTCCCAATGAGCGGGCTACCTTGCATGGTAGCTTGCCACCATTGGTGTGTGAACTGTGAATGTGTGTGTGTGAATGAGAGGCCGTTGTAAAGAGCTTTGAAATAAGTCGCTATATAAGTGCATAAGTCCGTTTACCATCTCTAATTGTTTCTCGTTCTTTAGGCTCGGACGGCGCTGCCTCCAGCTACCACGTCAAGCAGCTGGAAGAACAGAACGGCAGACTGAAGGAAGCGTTAGTCAGGTATGTTTGTGTTTTACTCTTTTGCCCAATATCTGTTTTGGTAGTAGATCGCCTTCAATGGCTGTGACCCGTTGCCTAGATGCCCCCACTAGATGCCCCCCCCCCCCTCTAGAGCATAAATGCATTCCCTTGTACTCGTTTCGTTGTGCAATGACAAACTTTGAATCCCCTTTCCTTGTGTTGTGTGTGTGTGGTGTGTGTGTGTGTGTCAGGATGCGTGACCTGTCGGCCTCAGAGAAACAGGAACACCTGAAGCTACAGAAGCAGACGGAGAAGAAGAGTGTGGAGCTGGACACCTTCAGGACGCAGAAGGAGAAGCTGCAGGAGGAGATGAAGCTGGCGGAGAGGACCATCGATGAGCTGAAGGAGCAGGTCAGACACACACACACACACACACACACACACAGACAGACACACACACACACACACAGACAGACACACACACACACACACACAGACACACACACACACACACACACACACACACACACAGACACAGACACACACACACACCCCAAGTCAGCTCAGCTGTCTCCTATACCAATGCACACAGCTCCTATTCAGTTGTTAAGTCTGACGTCAAACGTGCCTTTTAGCAATTTCCGGGTCCAAACCAGAAATTCCCTGCACCAGAGTACCAGTGTACTACAGCGGTAGAATGACAGTTCAATGGTTTTTTAGACTCAGATCTAGTCATACAACAAGGGACGCAGCACTTTCCCATTTTCCCCATATTGTCAGCGTCTTTGAGCCTCGGAAAAGCGCTATACAAATATAATGAATTATTATTATTACTGCGGCATATCGAAGAGAGCGCCTCAGCCAACGTTGGACCCGGAAACACATCACGACTTAACAACCCAATAGTTTCTATCCGTTCGTTCACCCAGGGCGTTGGTCATT